>NC_135310.1:147019115-147342552 GCF_048772815.1 Callospermophilus lateralis | reverse complement strand
TGCTGGTAACAAGTTGTCTTAGTTTTTATTCATTTGAAAATTCCTCGGTTTCCCTTTAGTTTCTGAAGGATGTCTTTGCTAGCTGTGGGGTTCTGATTGACACTTATTTTAGCACTCATTAAGTGTTACTTCGTTTCCTTCTGGTCTTCATGATTTTTGATGAGAACTATGCCCTGTTTCATTGTTTACCTTCAGGTAAGGTGCTCTTTCTTTCTTTCTCTTTTTCGGTACCTGGAATTGAACCCAGGGGTGCTTAACCACTGAGCCAAATTACTAGCCCTTTTTTATTTTTTATTTTGAGACGGGGTCTTGCTCAGTTGCTGAGGCTGGCTTGGAACTTGTGATCCTCCTGTCTCAGCCTCCTGAGTTGCTAGGATCACAGGTATGTGGCATCGGGTCTGGTGCTCTTTCTCTCTTGATGTCTTCAAACTTTTTTATTTGATATTAGTTTTCTGAAGTGTAGCTTGAATGTGTCTTGGTATGAGTTTCTTGTGTTTGGGGTTTACTCCACTTCTTAGATATGTAGTTTTACATCTTTTATCAAACTTGGGAAGTTTTCAAGCATGATTTCATTTCACCTCTGCCCTCTTTTCCTTCCGAGTGTCTTGTGACACAAAGGTCACATCTTTGGTTACAATCCCACACATTTTCACATCTCTTAGGTTTGTTAGCCCCTGCCATTGGTTTTCTTTCTGTTGTTTAGTCTTGGGTAATTTCCATCATTCAATTTCAGTCCCCTTATCCTTGAATTTTTCCCCTTTGTTCTGTTATTGAGCTCAGGAAATGCATTTTCTATTTTGGTTATTGTATTTTTCAGTTCTAGAATGAATATATATATATATATATATATATATATATATATACACATATATATATATATACACACATATATATATATACACACACACAAACAAACATATACATGTATATATATACACACACACACACACATATATATATGTACTAGGGATTGAACCCTGGGGTGCTTAAGCATTGAGCCTTATCCCCAGCCTTTTTTTATATTTTAATGGAAACAGGGTCTTGCTGAGTTGCTTAGGGCCTCACTATATATATTCTACTTGTTTGCTGAGAATTTCTATTCCTAATTTGAGAGTTTTAAAATGTTTTCATTTGTTCAAATGTGTTTGCAGGTGCTTAGCAGGACATTTTTATGATGTCTGCCTTAAAACCAGTGTTGAGTAATTCTAACTTCTCTGTCACCTTGATGTTGGTATCTACTGATGGTCTTTTTCATTCAGTTTGAGATCTTGCTAGTTCTTGGCATGATAAGTGGTTTTTGGTTAAACCTGGATATTTTTGGTAAAATTATGAGACTCTGGATCTTATTTAAACCTTCCGTCTTAGCTAGCTTCTGGAATAGCAGTGTGACCCTTTATCACAGTGGTGTGGAGGAAGGTGGCTCCTCAGTGCTGACAGGGAGGGGGGCCATCCAGGGGCTCCCTGTGAGGCCTGTGGGAGACTGGGAGTTTCAGCTCCCCAACAGGCCTCCACTGAGAGCTGGGTGGTAGTAGGAAAGCAATGACTTATTACTGACCCTCTGTTTTAATCAGCTTTTCTGTTACTGGGACCTGAAGTCCTGACAAGAACAACACAGAGGAGGTCAAGTCTATTTTGGCTCAGGGTTTCAGAGGTTCAGTCCCTGGTGGGCCAACTCCGTTGCTCTGGGCCCAAGGTAAGAACATCATGGCGGAAGGGCGTGGAAGAGGAAAGCAGCCAGGACATGGCAACCAGAAGCAGAGAGACAGAGGGAGAGGGCGAGGGAGGGCGGTGGTGGGGGGAGGGAGTGAGCATTCTGATCACCAGAGACAAAATATAAACCCCAATTCAGTATTTTCCACTAATACTACCTCTCATAGGAGGTGGATTTCCAGCTCCTTATCTGATCTTTTCTGAGGCCCATCCTTGTGGGGAGGTTGGGCACCTTGAGATAGCCTTGCTAGGGTGGAAGTTTGGACTCACTCCTCAGTCTTTGCTGGCATTGGTGTGGGTAGGGCTTCGGGTTTTTTGTAATGTTTAATTGGAATGGAACAGTTGTTATCTAAAAGTTTTCCTGTCTTGCTGGTTTGCCCCTTTCTGGGTACTTGTTTTATTTATTTATTTGTCTGTGTTTGTTAAAAATTTTAGGTTGTGCTGGGTGTGGCACCTAGCTGTAATCCCAGTGATTAGGGAGGCTGAGGTGTGAGGACTGTAAATCTCAGGCCAGCCTGGGCAATTTAATTAGGCTCTAAGCAATTTAGCAAGACCCTTTCTCAAAATAAAATATAAAAAGGGCGGGGAGGGTGTGTGTGTGTAGCTTAGTGGTAGAGTGCTGCTGCGTTCAATCCCCGGTACCAAGTCAATCAATCCATCAATAAAAAGTTTAGGTTGATTTAGAGCTAAAAATGGGTTATCTGAGGCAAAAAGAAAACTCATGGAACTCATCACTAGATCATTCTTTGGGTCCTACATCTCTAGCTGCTCTGTTTCTTCCTTGTTTTTAGACTCATAATTGTTTTCTGTATGATGCCCAGGGTCTTTGGTCATACCTAGCAGGAGGAGAAAGCACATCCACATCATCATCAGGTCAGAAGTGCAACTTTTGGTTGACCCCTTTATAAGGAGAATGTTGAGATCTTCAGAGTGTCTCATCTTTTTTCACAGTGCTATTTTCCTCGATTCCTGTTGCCTTGATAGAAGAAACTCTCTTCAGTCCTCAAGGGTCAGAGTCTCCCTGATGGCTCCCAGACTGTCACGTTTCCTGTGGTTTGTTCTGAAAACTTGCTTCACCAATCATCCCTTCCTACTTGTACCTTCTGTCTTATTTGATAAATACCCTCCTTCAGCTCAAGGCCCACTTGTCTAAAGAAACTGACCTCTGACCTTACTTTTCTGGCCCATCTTGTTTGGCTTCCTGTAAATGCCCGTCTTCTTGCAGGCACTCTCTGGATTTTCTGCTCCCACTGATTTACCCGCTTCTCCACCCTTGGTCCCTTGCAGTTTGTCCGCCGACCTCAAAGGTCACCAGTCCCTTCTCAGTGGTCAAATCCAGTGGCCTTTTCTCAGTCCACCTACACTTTCGTCTCTTTGTGGTGTTTAGCTTTGAGTACTCTGCACACTCTTGGGTTTCATGGCTCTGAATCACCCTCGTCACTTCTTTCTCTTCTCCCTTTCTTGTCTCTACATCTGGCCGATCTTTAAGGTTTTACTCTCAAATTTCTTTTCTCTCTCACTCAATTCATGGCTTCAACACATGACTGATTCCCAAGCTCTATGCAAAGGGTCCAATTTTCTTTTTCTTTTTTCTCTCTCTCCTTTTTTCTCTCTTTTCTTTCTTTCTCTCCCTCCCTCCCCACCTCTCCCCTCCCTCCCTCCCTCTTCCTTCCTTCCTTCCTTCCTTTCTTTCTCTCTCTTTCTTTCTTCTTTCCTTTCTCATTCCCTCCCTTTCTCTCTATCCATTTCTGACATTCCCCCTTGACCTTCATTTTGACATTTCCAGTTGCTTCTCATTTGCCACAAAACGTACAGCCGACCCTTCAACAGTATTATGTCCAGGAGAGCATTTGGCTCTTTTCTGAGTTCCAAATTCCTGTAAGTAGAACCAGCCACCAGGCCCTGAAGCATCAATGTGCTGTGTGGTGAGGCCGGGCTCTCGCTTGTCGGTTTCTGCTAGAAATTCACTTCTTTCTTGCTTTCGCTCCCTTCTCATCCGCGCTGCCATTTCCCAGCTAAAGTAAGGTTTAATTTTTTGCCTGGAAATCCCAGCAGCTCCTTAGCTGATCTCCGTGCTGCCACCTTCTTCCTGTCTAATCTGTTGTATTCCTCGAGGCTCGATTCAGCTCCTTTTACTGGTTTCTTCTCAGCCTGATTTCCTTTGGCAGATTCTTCTGTGACTTGCCTCCACTTACCTCCCCAGCAATATTCTGACACTGTTCCCCTTGAGGGACACTGTGTTCCTATAAACCGAAATAGCTATTGTTTCTGTCTTCCTAACTTTATTTCCCCTCTCACCATTTCTCTAACACTTAATGTGTCTCTTTCTTTGGCTTCTTATCACTTTAGAAGGTGGGGGGGGCAGGCACTGTGATACACGATTTAATCCCAGTGTCTTGGGAGGCTGAGGCAGGAGGATCTCGAGTTCCAAGCCAGCCTGAGCAACATCGAGGCGTTAATCCACTCAGTGGGACCCTGTCTCTAAATAAAACACAAAATAGAGCTGGAGATGTACTGACTTGACTTCTAGACTCTCAGCTAAGGGTGGACTTGGTTAATGACGGATTGATTGATTCCTTCATTCATTTCACAGATTTCTAAGGCTTGTTAGGTTCTACGTGAACTACTAGGGAGGTGATAATGGACAAAAAGCTTCTGAGGAAGGGGGCGCCTTGGACTCCTTATTCTTTGTTGTTATTGTTAGTCTGTTTTTATACTGTCAATAGTGCCTCGTCCTGGATCAGCGCCTAATACGTAGTAGGTACTCCGCACTAAGTGAATGAATGAACTAGCAAATATGTAGGATGAGAAATTATTAAAGTTGCATGCTTACTTGATTTTCGACTTTCCCGCATTTAAGACTTTCTGATAAGACAAAAAATAAAAATTGAGCAGCAGAGATATTATTAGAAACAAAAAATGCAAATGCAGGGACATATCATCCGGGACTTTCGATTAAGGCTACAATATAGCAGACTAAAAAATACCAGTTTTACAAATGATAGCAACATTTAAAGAACTTCAGTATTGAAAGATGACTTTTTTTATAAAAATAAGATAATGACTATGGGAACTGTCTATTTCAACTAGCACTGCACCCTTCATTTGTGGCTTGTTATCATAATAAGGCATTTGTCCGCTTGGTGCTTGAGACAGGGGTTACATTTTTCTTCCTCCTAAGGCTTTGAGTGTGATTTTTTCTGTGTGCGACAGTCTGCCCCACTTATAAAGCGGGTCTTCTACTCATGGAGGTTTCTTTTCTCAGCTTTCTGGGATGGGCTGAGGAGTTTGAACAAAAGAATTGCTGGGAGAAGGAAATAGCAGAGCAGGAAAGTGAAGGGCCTCTGTGAATTCCTGCCCTTTCTACCGAGGGCTCAGCGCTGGAATGTCAGCCGTGCCTGCTGACGCTGGCTTCTCGCCCCTCGCATCTTAGCAGGGTTGTTAAAAGCCACCTCTAGAGATGGAAGGCTGAGGCAACTGCTTCTCTATGCCCCAAGGTCACACCTCAAATTCTTGCTTGCCTCTTAGAATGCATTCAATCCATTATCAGTGGTCCATAAGAATAAAACAAAGTCATACTCAAGATTTAGTTTGTTTTCCTTCACATTGGTTCTTGAATTCTCAAGCCCCATGTTTCATAAACTTATTTATTTATTGTTTAAAAAATTTCCCGATAAAACCCCTTTAAACACATTTATGGTTATAGAGTTACTAGGGTAGATTCCATCCTCATAGTGACTCATTTCTAATCTAACGTCCTCTGCCAAGGACATTAAGGCCTTGGAATGAGATTCCAATAAGAGACGTCTCAGAGGGCACCCTCTGATGAGTTGCCCTTGGCCTAGGGTAGACACATGAGATAGACTGCAAAGTTAAAGATACTTTATTTACGTATGTATGTATTTGCTGCTGATTGAACCCTGGGCCTCACACATGCTAATGCACACAACCTACCTCTGAGCTGCACTTTGACCCCCAAAGATATTTTGATTTCTTTCTCCAAAGGATAACTGAAGACCCCTTGCTCTATCTTCTCAGTGATTTCACCTACAAATCTCTATTTTTTGAGATGATCTCTGGGGTACCTGTCAACCAAGTTAGTAAGTAGTATATGCTGACTTGTTCCATGCCAGGCAATGCCAGGCAATCTCAGTGCCACATTCTATCTAGGGCCATTATTGGATTTGGGATTGATGTGGGGGTGGTTAGGAAGGAGAGATTGTTCACCTTTCTTCCCTATTCTCTTTTACTGAGTACTTAAGACTTGTTATTGGTTAAATGTGAAGTGTCCTCCAAAAGCTCACATGTGAGACAATTCAAGAAGGCTTAGTGGTGAAATGATTGGGTTGTGAGAGCCTTAACCCAATCAGCTATTAATCCCCTGATAGGGATTAACTGAGCAGCAACTGTAGGCAGGTAGGATGTGGCTGGAGGAGGGGGGTCACTGGGGGTGTGCCCTTGGGGTATATATTTGGTGAGCTGAGCTTAGTCTTTTCCTGCTTCTTGGTGTAATAATGTCCTGAGCCATGCCATACTCTTTTACCTTGCCTCTGCCCCTGAGGAGTGGAGTCAGCCATCGATGGACTAAGACCTCTGAAACCATGAGCCCCCAAGTAAACTTTTCCTCCTTAAAATTGTTCTTGTTAGGTATTTGGGTCACAGTGGTGAGAAAGCTGACCCAAACAAGACTGTTTTTGAGGGGAGAGAAGAAGTTTTCCAAAATGATACAATGCATAATTTTAGGGCACTTTTATGAGTAGTCCTTCATCCTGGTATTGAGGGTTTTTTTCTTTTCTTTCTTTCCTTTTCTTCTTTTTTCTTTTAGTTTGTTTCTGATAAAGGACAAGATGGACAAGAAAAACAATTTTCTTTTTTAAAGGAGGCGCCATTTAGCATGCAAATTGTGTTCATGGTCTCAGTACTGACTTATTTATAGTTCAGTGTTAGGAACAGGAAGGTGATGATAAAGAGAAGCTTTTGAGAACACATACAATGGGAAGTTGGTTAGTTGCACCACGCAGCAGAACAACTTTTGCACAAAACCAAAATGGCAGCTGGTTCTGAGGTTTCATGGACACATAACAGCCCCAATGCCAGAAACCAAAAAATTCTATTTAAGCATTTTTTTCCCCCTCTCTATAGGAACCGAGCCTGTCAGCAGCATAAACACTTGCAATCCTGCCCTTCCTAGGATGCATGTGCTATCGAAAAGGGAGGTGTTAATTGCTGTGCTAATTACAACATGATTGCTTTGCACTTGTTTTGCACTTGTAGGTGATTAAATTTTTAACGAAGCATATTACTTGGCACTGTTAGCACAGTTAACACATTTCTCTCTCTCTCTCTCCTCTCCCTCTCTCTTTTTTTATGCCTTGGGAGAAGTCCCGCACCGCAGACCCTTCTCTGGCTGTGATGTGCTGTTGTGCTTGGAACGAGCCTCTGTTTAAGCTGTCGGTTACAGGACTCCAGCTTCCTGCTTGGGAAAGAGCAGCAGCCGATGATAATCATACCCAGCATGATGGCACTGGCCAGATGCGAACGCAGAATCCACAAAGGTATTAGCTAAAAATTAGGCAGTGCTGCCAATCCCGGTTTCCAGGCTTCATTTAAAAACCACAGTGACTCCAGCCAGTCAAGCGGCGGTGGTGTCGAAGGGTTTAGCAGGAAGGTAGAGAGATGACAGCAAGTTCCATGTGATTTATTTCTGCTTTACAGCCCACGTCCCCAGCTGAACTGGAGCACGGGAAACTTGCATCTGTTACGTGGACAGCCTGGTGTCTATCGCTTCCCAATGTGCAGCAGGCTGGATTTGGGGCTTGTGTGTCTTCTGTGCATGCACATCACACTCTTTCTTTTCCTCCCCAGGCTTCCTGATTCAAAAGTGCCTGGGAAAACAAGTGCCATTGTAAGAGGAGAACCGGACTAGGCTGGAGGGTTCTCGGCCCAGGAGCTGGGGGTCCAGAGAGATGAACGTCTCTATCTTGTCTTTCCTGCTGCAACAAACAAACAAACACCTCTAGAACCAGAAAGTCAGGCATCCAACTTTTCATGACTTGCCTCTCGTGACTTGGCAATTTTTTGCAGCAAGGATCCTGGGATGATTGCTCTGAGGAGAACTGAGTGAACAAAGGAAATAAATTAACCCGATTGAATGAGAAATGCCTGCTTATCATAGGAGTTTTCTGTTGGCAACTGTTCTGGCGAGCTCATTAGCCCAGCGTGGGCTGATTCAGGCAAAGGGCAAATCTGATTCTCCAAAGGAACAGGAGGACTTCAAAGGACAAGAGTGAAGATTTGGTTTTGAACCTGAATCAGTGCACTTCTAGAACATTCTATAACCTTTACCAGTCCAGAGGAGAGACTTGTTCCTATACCGCATAGCCTATAGTCATCTGTCAGGAGTTCAGCATGATGAAGAAATTCACAGTGTGAAAATATTCAGGACGCTACATATGGTGACATAACCAAAGATCTAAAACATTTTTTTTTTAGTTGTAGATGAATACAATACCTTTATTTTATTTATTTTTATATGGTGCTGAGGATTGAACCCAGTGCCTCACACATGCTAGGCAAGTGCTCTACCACTGAGCTACAAACCCAACCATGACCAAGGGTTTGAAAGCAACTTCTGCATTGACTAGGATACTATCCCTTATGATATGAAAATTAATTCCATTTTACACTGTCAGTTTCATGATATCCTTCCATTAAGAAAATCCTTTCCTATCCTAATGAACTATTGGCTGGGTTCTCTCTTTCTCTGCTTTTGACTAATGAGTTTAATTACTTCCATTTGCAAACTCCACCCTTCTCATCAACTTTGTATTTTAGAGCATCTATCGATGGATGGTCTGGCTTCCGTCAGATATCATTTGATTATCCAAATAGATGAATGGGAGATGTGCCAACGTGAATATTCCAGGGTATCAGATCTACATCCTAAATTGAAATTAAAAAGGGTATTGAAGTCAGCCACTTTAATATATTAATATATATAATTTTTTTTTCTCGTTTTGGGGAAACGATTTGGAGAAAAGAATTATGAGTTTGTAAGAAATAAGGTTAAATGTTCCGAAGGTGTCCATAACATGATTCATTCAACAATATCCATATTTAATATTTAAAAAATATTTTTAGGAAGACCAATGTCCAGGCTTCTATGAACTGAGTGTCCATTTGAAAAATTTGAAAAATTCCGCATCAATTTTTCAGCCAAATTTTGCTCTTTCACTCTTCAGCCAACACAAGGGACTGTGACTGTCAACTTTTTAGCAAACCCTCACTTTCTGAGTCTGTTTTATGTTTCTCATTCCCCTTTTTCTCCCCAGGCTGCATGGGGCATCAGTACAGTCACCCCCACCACAATGAAAAATCAAAGATTCTGCTGCCTCAACTTTGCTAATAAGATCAGTCTCTTTTCTGTTTTCTCTTTTCCTTCCCTTCCCCTTTCTTCCTTCCCTCCCTTCCTTCCTGTACTTGGGATTGAACACAGGAGCATTCTGCCACTGAGCTACATTCCCAGTTCCCTTTTTTTAAAAAAAATTTATTTTGAGATAAGGTCTTGCTAAGTTTCTGAGGCTGGCCTTAAATTTGTGATACTCCTGCCTCAGCCTTCTGAGCTGCTGGAATTACAGATATGCACCACTGTGCCTGCCTGTCTTTTTGAGTCCAGTTAGATTTTTTTTTTTTAGCCCTTATGCAAATGCTACACTTCCCTTCTCTCATTAAAAAAAAAAAAAAAAAAAAAAAAAAACAATAAAAAAAAAACAACCAAAAAAAAAAAAAAAAAAAACCAGGGATTGAACCCAGGTGTGCTTAATCACTGAGCCAGTGTCCCCAGCCCTTTTTATTTATTTATTTTTATTTTAAGACAGGGCTTTGTTAACATGCTGAGGCTGGCTTTGAACTTACTATCCTCTTACCTGAGCTTTTTTTTTTTTTTAATATTTATTTTTTAGGTGTAGATGGACACAACACAATGCCTTTATTTTTAAATTTTTTTTTAATATTTATTTTTTTAATTTTTGGTGGACACAACATCTTTATTTTTTACTTTTATGTGGTGCTGAGGATCAAACCTGGGTCCTGCCTGTGCTAGGCGAGCGCTCTACCGCTGAGCCACAATCCCAGCCCCTTGGTTTTGTTTTTGATAGACACACTAGGCCAGAGTTCTCCCTGAGAGAGAGGTGTACGAAGCCTGATGCATTTGCTTTCTGAGCGGGTGTGTGAGGACATGAGCACGCTCAGGACTGCCCAGGGAACACTGCAGGTGTGGCAGGATCAGCCACTCATTCTCTACATGAGCACTTGAGCTGAGTCTATGACATTTCGAGAAGGCACATGAAAACAGCGAAAGGGCTACAGAGTTCCCGGGTTAAATGCTGAGAACCCAGAGAAACAGGCCACTTGCCTTGTGTGCTCTAGTGCTTAGGCAAGCCACAATGCCACTTTCAGTTTCCTGGTCTTCCTAAGGACTTTTGTATTTTTTTTGTTTTTATGCATAGTTTTTCTTCATCTCCTCTGGACACTGAGCTAATTGCCCTGCAAGATTTTGATCAAGCATTTTCTTCTATGTACCCTCTCCGCTGTGTCTTTTAGGTGTATTTTTAGGACTGAGACATTTTTTAGGTAGAGGTTAAGCATCTCTAATCTGAGATGCTCCAAAATCCAAAATTTTTTTGAACACTGACAAGACGTTACAAGTGGAAATTTTCACTCCGGACCTCACGGAACTGATTGCAGTCAAAATGCAGGTACGCTAAAAATACTGTATGAAATTACTTCAGGCTATGTGTCTAAGGTGCCTAGGAAGCACAAAGGAATTGCATGCTAAATTTTGTGTTTGAATTTCTGTTTCTCAGAATATCTCATTTATATGCAAGTACTCAAAAAAAAAAAAAAAAAAATCCAAAATCTGAAACATTTCAGGTAAGGAATTCTCAACCTGCATAAGATCTTAAGCAAAATTAGAGCTTGGGTAAATAGCAAAGGTTTACTAACCACTGACCATTATCAATATAGCAGTCTGAATTTTTTAAACTTTAATTATAGAAACAGGGAAGATAGTGAGATGAATCTGACCAAACTTTCCCATGTACATATATGAATATACCACAATGAATCTCACCTCTCTATATATCCACAAGGCACTAATTAAAAAAATATTTATATATATAAATAAATAAATAGAAGAAAAATGAATAGAGTAGAGGAAAAGGAACAGGGGGAAGCTGGAGGGGAGGAAATGGGAAGTAGTGGGGACTGAATTAGAGTAAATTATATTCCATGCTGGTATAATTAGGTCCAAATGAATACTAATACTATGTATAACTAAAATGAGCTAATAAAAATTAAAAAATATTTAATTATAAAAATTTTAAACACTAAAAGTAGAGAAAATAGAATACTGAACCTATAAAGTTCAGAAAATACGACTGCTTCTCAGAATATTATATCCTTCCAAGAGGAAGCAGCAGGTCCATCCTGAGTTGCGTTCTATACTCCAGGAGCTGCTGGTGGATAACAGGGCAGAAGTGAGGAGAAGCTCTTTCTTGCACACGGCAAGGGTGGAGAGATCTTTGATACTCTCTTGACATTTGTCCTCAGGTAATAAAACCACCAAGTGTGAGAGGTAAGGGCTAGAATCTTCCAGAGTGACTTGGGTCCTATTCCATGGCCTCTGTCCTGAGTTTCTAAGATATTTATAAGACTCAGAATGTGTGGCAGTTACAGACTCAGGTCCTGGATAGACAGGCTTGCATCTGACTGGGCTCGGCCACTTATGAAAAACTTAAGCCTTTATTTCTTCACCTGAAAAAATTGTTCAAATACTATTACCTGTCTCAGAAGTTTTGTTTTGAGAATTAAATATGTTTAGGTACATAGTGTACTGGGTATCTACTATTTTTCCTTGATCCTGAGACATACAAATTAATATCTCTGAAAGATAATCCACAATGTCATGATTTAATTAGTAGCATTTTCTGTCTTGGTGGTTCACAAAATAATGGTGAATCTTCTGATGACAGCCTTTGATTTCATGAAATATCATAGTAAGTGCTTAAAGAATATTTGCAATCAAGGTCATGATGATTATAGAGTCTCTTTTCATTTTCTCAATTCAAACTTCTTATTGCAATTTCTCTACTTTTGCCAGGGGGGAACCATGTGATCTTGGGGAAATCGTTTAACATTTTTAGGATTCAGGCTTAAATTTGAATGGGATGATCTCTATATTTTCTTCTAGACTTAAAGTCTTAAGATGTAACAGCATACTACAGGGACACAGCCACATCAATGTTTATAGCAGCACAATTCATAATAGGTAAACTGCGGAATCAAACTAGATGTCCCTCAGTAGATGAATGGATTAAAAAATGTGGTATATATACACAATGGAATATTACTTAGCAATAAAAGAGAATAAAATCATGGCATTTGCAGGTAAATGGATGGCGTTGGAGAAAATAATGCTAAGTGAATTAGCCAATCCCCAAAAAACAAATGCCAAATGTTTTCTCTGATTTAAGGTGACTGACCCATAAGGGGCAGGGGGTTAGCAATGATGGTGGAATGTGATGGATGTCATTATCTAAAGTATATGTATGAAGATATGAATTGACGTGAACATACTTTACATATGAAAAATTGTGCTCTAAATGTGTAATAAGAATTGTAATGCATTCCACTGTCATGTATTTAAAAAATAAAATCAATAAAAAAAGAATTAAAAAAAAAACTTTTAAGATGTGCCCGTTCTTGGAGGACAGCAAAGGAGAAGACCTGTGCAAGTGTGTTGGGAAGGGCAGGCCCCGCCCCATATGTGTCAGCAGCCACTGGGACAAATTGCTTGGTCTCCATTAAGCAAACACCCTGTTTCTCTGGCACACCCAGGACCTGTGGCCACCAAAGTGGGTATGTGGGATAGAAGTTCCTGGCATCTTATCTGCTATAGCAATACTCACATGGTTCTGGGAAATTCTGTTCCAGGAGTATATCTACAGGGTGTGTGTAAAAGACGGTGGAGTGCAGAATCGGCAGGCTTTCTTTAGGAAGAGTTGAAACATGCATCGTGCACTGGCTCTCCAGTGGCACCCTCATCTTGCCACTATGTGGTCTTTATTAAAAAAATTTTAGACTAAAGTTTCTATCATTACACTTGCCCCCTGGGCTGTGCAGCCATCTGGGAGCACTGGAAGTATTAAAAAGTATTCAATATGGGATCTCTGAAGGGTGGGGGAGGAAGCTTCTTTTCCAGCCTTCTCCATTATGCATGGACGGGAGATCATTGTCTGGCTAATGGTCATTTCAGAGACCTGCAAACCACAGGGATTCCAGCCTTGAGGTTATGAATAGTGTGCTCAGAGGTCATAGGGTGATGGGTAAGATGAGAGCAGGAGGGAGAGGGAATGTGGTTGAGGCAGTTCCTGGGCTATTTGAGGAAGGTGGGCAGTCTCTAAAAGGCACTCCTGAGGACGTGAATGTGCTCTGGCTAATATCACCGACCTATCATTATTTTGTGTGAGGCCATCTTGGATAAACCTAAGTAGGACATGCCTGTACTACATTTGTGTTTTCTCATAGTCTTTATTTACATTACATTGTTTTTGCAATAGTTTTGTGCAGTAGAAAGGGCAAATATTATATTTGCAAATGAGGAAGCCAATATGGATTAGCTCTTCAGCAACTCAGAACAAAGACTTATACTGTTTTCCTGACTCCCAATTCCATCCTCTTTCTACTGTTTTAAGCTTCCCTCTGCATTAATAAGACAGGGAAGGCACCTTCTGCACGTGGTTATCCTGGTCTCCAGCTGCAGAACGGGCCTGCTGTTTCTGAGGATCTAGCACCACAAATTTAGTCTACATTGTCATTGTTTCTCCTGTAGAAAACACTTTGGTCTTCAACAAACACTAGATTTGAGAAGAAATGACCAGAATGGACTAAGGTTTTCTGCTTTTAGGATATTCTGAATCTAGTTTTCTCCTGCAGGTGATGTTTCATTTCTGGCCAGAGTTCCCATGGTAGACACAGAACTCTGAAATGAGTGACTTTCTTCCCAGAGAGAACCTCAGAGTGAGAAGTGTTTTGCCAGCAGAGTGGCCTCTGTAATGACCATTAGCCAGACGTGACTTTTGGTCTTGTGTGACTAACCTCAAACTCAGTGGCAAAAGAGCAATAGGAAATCTCTTGAGAACTATAAGATTTCCAACAATTAAGTGGACCAAATTCATGGCAAGTGACATTGGTTTGTTTCCCTCCAGTTTTAACCAATATTCAGAACATGCACAGAACCAGGCCTCAAATGTGGTAATGGTGGTGGCGGGCAGTGTGCTTTCTGACCATCAAAACATATCACCTGTCCACTGGATGCTAATGTGGATGGGATTTTTGGTTTTCCTTAAAGATCTCCTTATATACTTGTAGTTCCTATATGTTAACCTTTTTAGGTTCACAGAAAATTGAGTAGAAAGTGCAGGGTGCCTTGTTTCCATACATGCATGGCCTTCTGTCATCAATGTCTCATGCCAGAATGGTATGTTTGTTACGACTGATGAACTTCCATTGACACATCATTATCATTTCAAGTCCATAGTTTGTGAGGTTTTGCTCTTGATGCTGTACATTCTATGGGCTTTGATACATGTATAGTGACAAGTATTTGCTATTGTATTGTACTGAATAGTTTCTCTGCTCTAAAAATCTTGTGTGTTCTGCCTAACTGTCTTTCCCCTTTTGTCCCTGGAAGCTACTAATATTTTCATCATCTCCACAGCTTTGTCTTCCAGAATGTCATATAGTTGGAATCATATAGTATACACCCTTTTCAGATTGGTTTCTTTACTTAGTAAAATACGTTTTCATGGTTTGAAAGTTCATTTTTTTTGTAGTATTGAATATTTCATTGACTGGATGTACCAAAGTTTATCCATTGAACTTCTGAAGGACATTTGGGTTGCTTTAAGCTTTAGCATTAAAAATAAAGTTCCGGGGCTGGGGATGTGGCTCAAGTGGTAGCGCGCTCGCCTGGCATGCGTGCGGCCCGGGTTCGATTCTCAGCACCACATACAAACAAAGATGTTGTGTCCGCCGAGAACTAAAAAAAAGAAATAAATATTAAAAAATTCTCTCTTTCTCTCTCTCCTCTCTCACTCTCTCTTTAAAAAAAAAAAAAATAAAGTTCCTATACATATCCATTTGTGGATTTTTATATGGACCTAAGTTTTCATATAGGCATATATTAAGAAGCATAAATAATGGATTTTGATTCTTTGTCAAAGATCAATTGATAAAATTTATGTGAATGTTTCTGGGCTTTATGTTTTCTTCATTGATTTGTCTATTTGTTCATAGATACCACTTATTATACTGCATTTTAATATTAAGTCTTGAAGTTAGTGTTATTATTCTACCTTGGATCTTCCTTAACATTAATTCAGCTATTCTGAGTCTTTTGTCCATCTATATAAACTTTAAAATTGGCTTGTCATTAGCCACAAAATATCATGCTAGGGAACTGATTGGAATTTAATTGAATACATAGATTAAGCTGGAAAGAACTGGCATTTTAAAATATTATAATAATATCCATCCATACAAATTACTTCTCCATTATTTGATTATTTTAAAATATTTTTAATCAAAGTTCTTTAGTTTTCCTTATATATATCTTGTACATATGTTTTAAATTATACCCAAGTATTTCATTTTTTTGGGTTCTGATGTAAGTTTAAATGATGTAAGTGCATTTTTAATTTCAAATTCTATTTATTCATTGCTAATATTTAGAAAAGTTATTTGGTATTTTATATTAATCTTGTATCCAACAGTCTTTCTTGTAATTGCTTATTAGTTTCAGGAGGCTTATTGTGAGTCTTGTTCAATCTTGTTATCTATGAACAAAGACAGTTTTATTTCTTCCTTCCCAATCTGTATATCATTTCTTTTTCTTGTCATATCTCATTAACTAGGACTTCCAGTAAAATGTTGAAAAGAAGGGATGAGAGGGGACATTCTTGTTTCTGATCTTAATAGGAAAGCTGTTAAGTTTCTCACCATAACTTGATGTTAGCTATAATTTTTTTTAAATGATGTTAGCTGTAGATGTTCTTTTTTTAAAGCTAATAAGAACATATTTTTAAAATTTTTAATTCTTTAGGTATAAAAAATAGCTAAACACAAAATACAGAGCCGAAAACCCCCATTTAATGTAGATTTTGGAAATTAAAAAACTTGTAACAAAGTGGCTTTTTATCCCACACTAACATGTAAATAAAATTTCTTTCCCAGATTTATATCCCAAAGTGAGTAACAACCTAAAATCTGTAAAAAAATCTATCATGTCCAATTAAAATTACCTGGGAAAAACTAGGAGAAAGGATTATTAATCAGAACCAGTTGCACACAGATGGAAAAATGCTGCAGTCACTCCCAAATATTACCCTACAATATACATAAATCATAATGAAAGTAAAAGTGCCTACACTATGGAACTGTGAAATTGTGTTTAAAAAATAATAAAAATAAATTGTTAGGTATTCTTGGAATATTATAACACATAAGGCAGGAAAATACTGAGTTACAGGTTAGACTCAAAACACAAAGTTGACTTGAAAAAAAAAAGGTTGTCATAGAAATACAGGACAGGCAGGAAAGCAGGTCTTCCAGCAGGATGGATGGACTTTTAGACATACAGACACATCCCACCTCATCCTACCTTACCCCACCTCATCGCAAGTTTTAGCTGTCATAAAAAGGAGAGGGGTAGTGTTAAACCAAAGTACAAAACTTATTCCTAAACTTCATGTCCCAATGAATTTATTGGGGGAAAGTTCTTGACAATGCAGTTTCTCCACCTGGTTCTTTCCTTCAAAAACATCACCTTCATTTTTCTGTGTGACATTTACTCTATCTGTGTCTACTCTCAGCAAATCCAAACTCCTGGAATCAGAGTCTGGTGAACATAGGATATCATACTGAAGTCAAATGAAGAACATATATTAATCAAAAGCTCTAAGTTAACAACCAAAAGTGTAGATCTCAAATTCTTATTTTCAATTCAGCATCAGAAACGGTATTTGGCACTAGCTGGATAAAAAAATCTGTGAGCTGAGGCAGTTGTAGTTAAATCATAAGCCACTATTTGTAGTCTACAATTTGGTTTCAAACTTAAAGGGCTAGTATAGATAGCCACACTTAAAAATTATTTCAGAGTTGGAGAATAAACAGTAATAAGATACAAACAAAATCAGGCAAATTAGTTTGGCAAACAAAAATTCAGGTTAAGGGTGGGGTCTGAGCCAACTATATTCATCTAATAATGAGCAAAAATGGGCGTTGTTTCACCGTTAAACTCGTTTTGATTACAGGCAGATGTCTTTTTATTCTAAAATTTTTCTATATCCGCTTTTCCTAATCCATGATGCTGAATGAAAAACCATTTACTCTATCAAGAAATACAGCATAGATGGTCACAGTCTAAATATGCTTGACTGGAAAACTATGTCACACAAAAAAAATCTTGCCATGTTACATCATTACTCTATGGTAATGCATTGGTGCTGGCACCTGCCCTCACCAAAAAGCATGGCACTCACTGCCCAGTTTGAACACAGCACTACACAGAGAGAAGCAGTAACAGCAAAGTCTATAGAACTCTATTTATTTGTGTGTGAGCATTCAGTGAATGCTCCAAATCGAGAACGGTGCCATAAAAGCAACTTTTCATATCAATAGACAAGAAGGTGTGATGCCAGTGGCCACTTGGCACTTCAAACAGTGAATTAAGCAAGAGTGATGCATGAGTAGGGAAAGGAGAAAAGGGAGGCACAAGGAGGCACGTTTCAGACAGACAGTGCCATGAAAATGTTGTACTGCTGGATGTTTCGTTTGAGGATATCTGAGCACGGGCCAAGGACACGTTCAAATCGAAGTCGATCCAGCTTCACACACTTCAAGGGGCCACGTGCAACCACCGTGGCCGCACGAGGGCGATTCTTCAGCAGTGCAATTTCACCGAAATAATCAGAAGGCCCCAATCTTCCCACTTCAACAAAATCTTCGTTTTCTGACCGACGTTGCAGCACGGCAGCCGACCCCTCCAAAATAATGAAGAACTCGTCTCCTGGTTCTCCCTGCACCATGATGTTCTGTCTGTCTTCGAACTGGACGGGTTCCAGGGCATCGGCGACAGTGAGCCGTTCCCACTTGTCCAAAGACTCTAAGATTGACACTTTACTGAGGAACTCTTCGTACATCTTGCGCTTTTTCAGCGTGCTCCCCATAAGGATTCTTCGATAGCTGTTTCGGTCAATCCCCCACAGTTTCACGTTTGTCTTGGCTTTGACAGTGGCTGCTCGAGGCGTTCCATAAATCAGAGCGAGCTCTCCAAAGCTCCCTCCTTCCCCGAGGATGGTGGTCCACTCATTGTTGACGTAGACGTCCATCTCTCCCTGATCGATCACGTAGAAGTTATCCCCGTCATCGCCTTGCTGAATAACCGTCTCTCCCGCGGTGAAAGAGACGGGGAACATGGCGTAAAAGATATCATTCTTCTCGTTCTCATCCAGGTGCGAAAACAGCACGTTCTTTTCAATGGCTTTGGCTAAAGCGGCTATTGTCTTAAAATCTTTGGGTATGACCTTTCTGACAAAGGACACAGCGTCTTCCTCCGTGTAGACTTCGGCGCTGATGGCGCCCCGGCGCCGCCGGCCCTTAACCACGGGCTGGGGCTGGGCCGGCGCGGGCTGGGGCTGGGCGGGCGCGGTCTCCTCCGCCTTGGCGTCGGGCGTCTGCTGACTCTGGGTGAGTCTGGCCTCCTCCTTCTCCAACTTCTCAAAGTACTCCCGGAGGAACGTCACGGGCCTCTCGGGCCGCGCCGTGCACAGCTGCACGATGGAGTCCTTGAGCAGGGCCTGGATGTTGTGCTTCTGCGCGTACAGCTCGCACTCGCGGAGGCTGCGCTCCTCCTCACTGGCCGCGGTGCTGCCGGACGCCATGCTGCCTCAGGCCACGGTCACGACCCCCCGGACCGAGCGAGCCGACCCCGCATCCCCGGCCAGTGGGAAGGCCTCCGTGATGGCGAGGAGGCCTGCGGCCCGGGGGGATGGGGAGCGGAGGGGCAGGGGGAGGCGCCCGGGGAAACGGAGGAGCCAGACCCAGACCACCGCGCGGGGTGCGGGGCAGGCAGGCCCGCGAAGGAGAGGGAAACGGATCTCGGGGAATGGCTAGAGGGAAGGGTGGACGCGAGGATTCCTGCCGAGCCTCGAGATCAGCCGAAACCGGCGGGGAAAATGATGGCGGATTCCGGTAAAAGCGAGCTGTTGTCCTTCCGGAAATGGGGGAGGGCGAGCGAGCGAGGAGGCCGCGAGGAAGCCAAGGTGCGCGAGGCCCCACTTCCGAGAGCAGCCGAGAGCAGCCGAGAGCGTCCGAGAGCGGCCGAGAGCGTCCGAGAGCGGTCGACAGCGGCCGAGAGCGGCCGGGAGCAGCCGAGAGCAGCCGGGTGGTGTGCTACGTGGGGCCTTAGATGTAGATTCTTTATGCAAAGTTAAGGAAGTTCAACTCTATTCTTGGTTTGCTAAGAATATTCTTAGCTTGACTGCTTGGAGTTTGCCAAATGTTTTTTCTACATCTGTTGGTATGATCCTATGATTTTTTCTTTAACCTGTTGATAGGATGGATTCTCTTCGATTTTGAATGTTGAATCAACCTTGGACGCCTTAAATTCCACTTGCTCTTAGTGTATCCTTCTTTTCAAACACTATTGGATTTGATTTGCTGATATTTTGTTCAGAATTTTTGCATCTGTATTCTTGGTCTGTAGTTTTTGTGGAATGTCTTTGTCTTATTTGGATATTAGGGCACTGCTGATCTCATAGAATAAGTTGGGAAGACTAGGGGGATTTAAAGTATGGTACATCCCTTCTCCCAGATAGGTCAGGTTCTGATCAAACTCCAGTGGGTTATGATCCAGTAAGATAGTTTCTCCTGAAGTCATAAAAATAAGTGCTGAGTGCACTGGTCTATTTTAAAACGATCCCCTTTTCAGTTTTCCTGCGGAAAGCATAAGGGGACCCCCTTCTCTGATTCACCATGTGGACCTGGTCAGTTGCCTGGAGGTAAAACTTACAAAAGTATAGGGACCTTCTGTGATTGTGTCATATGGAATTTTTAAGTGTTAGACTTGTCTACACTGAGTTTCCAGCAATTCATCAATTATAGTTCAAGTTTGCCTATAGCACTGGTTCCTGAGTGGCAAATCTCTATGTCTGCCGGTTGGTCTCTCCAATTCTCGGGCCAGAGGTTTGCCCTATGACCTTACTTTCTCTGACAGATTTAAATAGAGTTACTGATTTTCAGTTTGTTCCGCTTTTTAACCTAGGATAGAGTACAGACTTCCAAGCTTCTTACATGCCAAAGTGAAAACTGGAAGTCTCTGTCCGTTTATATCTTTAAAACGTATTTTTCAGTCCTTCACCACATAGTATTTCTGTCCTATAATATTGTCTGAAACCGGAGGAAAATTTTCTGGTAGGATCATTTGCAACTTTCAGGCTCCATTCTTTGGAGGAAATTATGCAGACAGAAGCCTAAGATTTCAGGAGTTTGATTCTGTTTTTTGCAACTTTCTTTCCAAAGTTAATTGACTTTTTTTTGGTCCAAAGTTGTTAATTGAAACATAGTGAATGAGTTGTATTTAACTGATGTTTTTAACTGTATTTAACTGATGTTTTGAGTCATGAACAAAGGAGGGGTTGCTATTTGGGAGCCTCTGATGAATTAGCAGAATGATGAATCCTTGAAGTTCAAGAATTGAAAGATTGCAGACACCAGGGTGCTATTCCTAGGAATTCTAAAAGTTTTGTAAGTATCTTGACAAATAGGATTACATAAAGGGGAAAAACTGGACCGTCTGCCTTTCTTTTACTGTCTTTACTTCAGATGTAATAGGAAAATCACTACATTTATGATAGTACTACATATTTGGGTTTAGTAGGAATAACTGAGAAATGCTTTCCAATCAAATAAAGACCCAGAAGAGAAAAAAAATAGTTTTTTTATAAGTCTCATAGAAGATATTTATCTAAAAAATCAGATTAATTGGTATAAATAAAAACTAACATTGTCCTTCCATGTTAGTATTTGGTATTAACATTTAGTAGATTCTTAAATATTGAGTGCTAGATGAGCAATTATTTCTGCTTAGCTTTTGGTTTAGTTTGTTTTTGCATTTTCGTGTGTGTGTGTGTGTGTGTGTGTGTGTGTTTGTTTTCACTGCTGAGGATTGAACCCAGAACCTTGTGCGTGCCAGGCAAGTGCTCGACTGGTCTGAGCTACACTCCCAACCCTTCACATTTTCTTGAGGCAACTAATACTTTAACCTAGTGGTCAGGAGCATATCTCAGAAGTGGACTGAAAACTTGCTGTCCATTTACTGTGAGTGTGACCGCAGACAAATTAATTAAGCCATCTGCTGTGTTTGGAATGTGGATTTCCCCCAAGGTTTCAGGTGCTGGACACTTGGTCCTCACTGTGGCAATAATGGGAGATGAAACTTTGAAAAGGAGGTGGCACCTATTGGAAGGTCCCTAGGTCCATGGGAGGCATGCCTTCAGAGGGGATTGTGGAACCCAGTTACTCTGGCAAGGTGATCTCTCCCACTCTGATCTGCCATTAGGCCCACATCAGAGTCCCAGCCAGGGGGCCTGCCCAGTCTTGGACTTCCATCCTCCAGCGGTGAGCTAAGCATCTTTTCTTCAGAAGTACCTGGCTTCAGGTATTTCATTCTAGTAACAAAAACAAAACAATACAAAACAAAACAAAACAAAAAAACAGACTAGTACTCCTCTCCCCACTGGTTTGTTCTTGGGCAGAATGGGGATTGAAAGTCATTTTCTCCTGGGGATCTCATGAGGATCCAACGAGATAGTTCCAGTAAGTGTTCGATCCATGTTAGTTATTTGTATTTTAAAAAGAACACTTCATTCAAAGACATACAATCTTATGAAGATTATTGTGATTATTGATGAAACCCCTAAGACATTTGAGAGTTTGGGAGAAGACCCTACCTCTCAGTGTTCACAGAAGAGCACGGGAGCTGCTTTTCTTCAGATCTGTCTGCAGTGTCTTCCGTGACTGTGAAAGGTGGTGTTGTCCTTGGTGTCACCCATTCCCAGGTGGGCGCACATGGCCTTCTCCTCTAGGCTAATGTACATGGAGACTAGAGTTGAGGGGTGATAAAGAGCTGCAACCAGGGAGGGTAGGCAGCAGGGGAAAGATGGAGAACCCTGGATCTCTTTGGCTTTCTGACAGAGTGCACATTGGGTGAGCAGAATCTCTTTCCTGTTTGAACCAGTGGTTTGGCAAACTTTCTGAATTAGACTCTATTTGGCTTTGAGGGCCACAGAGTCTGTACACAACTTCTCAACTTGTGAAGTAGAAGAGCATCTCAGACAGGAGAAAAACTGACTGTGGCCATGTTTCAGTAAAATTTTACTTCTAGAAACTGATGGCGGGCAGGAGCCGCCAGCCTCTGATCTGGAGTTCTCCCAACTTGCAGGTAAATAGATGGAGTTTTCTAGCTCCATCTATTTACCTGCAAATGCCATGGTTTATTTCTTTTATTGCTGTCATCCCAAGGGTGATGGAGAATGTTCGTTGCTTTCGCCAGACAGCTGTCTCTGATGGAAGTGGGAGGCCATTTCCCCTCCTGGATATCCCTTCATCCTTTCTCACTCCACTTCTCCTGCCCACCACTTAAGTGTATGATAGTGACTCGAGGTCAAGGCTTGGTTCCATCCTGAAGCACAGCAGGATATGTGCAAGCCTGGCCCTCCTGGAGTCTCAGAATGGTGTTCATTGAAGACAGAGATGTAGCTCCTGCTTGTCCTCCTCTTCCTTCTCCTCCTCTGGTGTTGGAGACTGAACCCAGTGCCTTGAACATGAACATGCTAAGCACATACTCTACCACTGAGCTACATTCCAGCTCCGAGCTTCTGGATTATACCCATGACCTTGCATTTCTTTAATATCTTATTTCATTAAAAGACCCTCTCCCTTTTAGGATTCAAGAACTTAAAAGGAAGGAAGTGAGAGGTTCAGAAAGTTCCAGAAGCTGGAGATTAATTTAAGTGACAATACCTGGCATCCCACTCAAAATATTCTTCTCCAAACACAAACCTGTGTCCTCACAGAGGAAGAGTTCCTAGACTCTCCTGGACTTGAGATTGAGTCCTTATCTCCCTCTGCTTTAGACTGTCTCTGGGGTCCTCAATAGGTCCATCTCTTTTTTAAAAAATTACTTTATAATTTATATGTGACAGTGGAATGCATTATAATTCTTATTACACATATAGAGCACTCTTTTCATCTGATTGTATACAAAGTATATTCACACCAATTCGTGTCTTCACACATGTACTTTGGATAATAATGTCCATCACATTCCACCATCATTTCTAACCCCATGTCCCCTTCCTTCCCCTCCCACCCCTGTGCCCTATCTAGAGTTCTTCTATTCCTCCCATGCTCCCCCTCCCTACCCTACTATGAATAGCCTCCTTATATCAGAGAAAACATTCGCATTTGGTTTTTGGGGATTGGCTAACTTCAGTTAAGTTTCATCTATTTACCTGCAAATGCCATGGTTTCATTCTTTTATTGCTGTCATCTCTCTCTTTTTAAAAGCTGTATTCTGACTTCCCAGGCTCTCTCCATCTGTCAGTTTAAAGTCTTATTTACCATTGCAGTCAGGAATGCTAGGGTCCTCTCAGAAACCTATCCTGGGGTTCCACTGGTTATCAGGGGGTAGGACTGGGTCCTGCTGTTCATACTGAGATTTTGTCTTTTAAGATCTCGACAGGACAGCTCAGATTGCATTCTCCCTCCCCAGGCGGCCGCTGGCGCAGTGTCTTACACTCAGTAAATATTTGTTGGTGTTATTTAGAGGTCCTGGCAACTGTGGTTCTTATCTTTTTGTATATTAGTTTGATGAAGTGCTGACTTTCTACATCTAGAAGCAAAGATGAATCAAATTCCTGTTCTGATGAGAGAAGAACACTTTTGCATAGACGTGTAGATTCTCAGAGTAAAACGAATCTGTCTTCCCGAGACTGGGAGAGGCTGGAAAGTTGGGCAGTTACCAGTTACATTTCTTTGCACCCTAGATAAGGGCTGGGTTCAGGCAGATCCCGGGGAAGCTGCGTCCTTTCTTGTCCAGTGGGCGGAGGGACACTTCTCCAGGAGCCAGTCCTGGCAGGTGCAAAGGTAGCTTCTTGCACTTTGCCTTGGGCTTTTGCAGGAAGACGGCCCGAGGGCCTTTCTAATGGGACCAGCTGGGTGCAATGCTCATTCTTATCAAGCAGGCTAGTCACCGGGACTTGGCCTTATCAGATCAGGGGCAACCGGTTATTTCAACATATTGCCAGGTAATCCTTTAGCAACGAAGCACATAGTTACATTTCAAGTATATCACTGGTGCCTGGGTTCGTACTGCTATGTTATAATCAAGTTGCATCAGCAAGCTTATCACCGAAGGCCTAGGGTTTCAAATACTTTACGGGACATCCTGATGACCTAAGAAAGAAAGTCCACTTTCACAATAGCATTGAAGTGGCTGTGTACATGCTCACAACAGGTCCCAGGAAAAAGGAAATTTAATTTCTCATTTGTTTCACCCGGACACTGAGTTTTCTTCTCCAATAGTCATTCACTATTAGTGATATCCCCTATGAACCATGCCCTGTCCGAGGTCCTGTGGCTACTAAAGTAAGTAAAACATGCAAAACAAAGATTTTCCATCGTGGAGTTTATATGATAGAGACTGACAATAAACATAAACAAGTTAAATATGCAAATTTCAGAAGTTCAGAAGTGACAGGAAGGAAAAGTACGGATGGATGGGTGGGAGTCAGCTACAGAGGTGTGGATGGATTGGAGGATGGTGTGTTGCATCCAGTGGGAAGATTTCTTAGGGATTGACCCTTATCATAAAGAAAGGCCTCCGAGCCTAAAAACGTAAGTGCAAAGGCCCTGAGGTAGGGATGCTTCTGAGTGTGTTTGGGAACCAGGAGGCCAGTGTGGCCAGAGGGGAGACCATGCTGGGGAGAGAGGAAGATGACACTAGCTAGGCAGAGGGGTCCAGGGTATCAATCAGTTATTCAGCCATCAGAAGCCAATTTATGGAATTCTTGTTATCTGCAAGGTACTAGAGTTCCTGTTTGTTTGAGTAGGGTGTTTGAAAGTATGGTCTGGTTAAGTGAGATGGGATGTGTTTTAGTTCTGCTGGGTAAATGTGGTGGAGGGAAATCTAAGAGGTTGGCCGTTTCTGTTGAAATGCAAATTTCTGGTGGGAGAGAGTCATCAGAAGAACAGAAACTCAACAACTTTCACTGGCTTTGGAAGACAGCACCTATTTTTTGTAGGAAACACTTTTGAACCAGATTTTTTGTTAAACCTGTTAAAATATTTGGGTATTTCTCAACAGTGGCAGGAAATGGCCCAGAAGTTTGGGGGCTGAAGCGGCAATCTTATAGATAACCCCAAGGTGGATAAATGAGAGGTGTCAGTAATAGCATGGGATTGCGTAGGTCCTTTTCCTGGATGTCTGCGTGATGGATAGGGGACGAGTTCTTAGATTCTCCTCGCCAAGGGCAAGAACGATTTCACAAGACACTGATATTTGAACAAATAGCTTCAACTTATTTCCTTTTATTGTTAGGAAATAAAGTAGTTATGCCCCAAATAAGGAGTTTTAATAATGTCTTAACTCTTCTCTAAAGTAGGAGTTTCTGTGTGTCTGACACACTCATCTGATCACAGTTGTTTTAGGCCACAAAAAGCAAATGTGTGTCTTCTGAGGTCCCCCCACCCCCAGCCTCCCTGCACTGGTGAGATTTTTTCTGAATCACTCTGTGCTTCTGCTATCTGTAGATCACCCTTATCCAGAAAACCTGGCTCGCTCCAGAGGGACTCGGCACATCAAGTTGCCCGCTGGCTCAGGAGGACTCGGGAGGACTCCACCTGCTCCTCCGATCTCCCTCCAGGCAGCTGGCTCCTTGCTCAGGGGCTTCTCGGTGGCTGTGTGGCCTTGTTTCTGTCCAGAGGCAGACTGGACTCAGCCTGACTGTCCCTGGATTTCCTGAAACCTGGGACCTCTGCTCCCCTCCACCACAGCAGTGTGTGACGTTCTTGTCTCTGTTTTAGGAACTGGGAAACCGATGCCTCATCAAAGCACCAGTTGGGACCTCCAAGGCCCACACTTGAACCTGTGGTTTCACAACGTGGGCACTGACCTCTTCTCTCTGTTGCATTTTGAATGATAATTGGGTAATCTAGCTAATCACATAACCTAATGGGGGTATCACTATGAGGATAATGTCATTTCTAACAATGTTGATATATTGAACTCCTATCGTACCTATGTATCTATCATATTGTATATAACATACCAAATATGTAACATCATGTTTTGATTTATGTGATACAATTTCTAATGACATTATAGGAGGTTGCCCAAGAGTGCAGAGGACCACACAGGTGACGGACGGGCCAATCACTGATTGTCCACGGGCAGCCTAACCTGGCACTCTGGCTGGGAATCGACTGTCATTTCCTCTCCAGTTCTCTCCGCCTTCCAAACAGAAGAGAGACACTGGAACCTGCCCTCAGGAGCCATTGTATCCGATTCTCCTAAGAGCTCAGAGAATAATCCTGTTTTTATTTATGTTTTGGTAGTACTGGGGATTGAACCCAGGGGCTACCTCTCCTGCCCTTTATTTATTATTTTTATTTTGAGACAGAGCCTTGCTGTGCTGCCCAGTTTGGCCTTGAACTGGAGATCCTCCTGCCTCAGCCCGGGGCAGGGGTTATAGTGGCTGTGAGATCCCTGGTTTTGCTTCTTATTTTTTCTTCCTCTTTGCAACCCCCCCCCCCCCACCAGGCCCTTCATTGCTTTCCTCCTTTTTCATCAAATTGCCCTTGGAGTTTAATTTCCCTCCTGCGGGTGGTGTCCTGCCTGGCAGTGCCCGGATGCCGGCTTCCCCTGGGGGCTTTGCCAGCCTTCTCCCACCTCGCTCACGGAGCACGGCTTACCTGGGGAACCTGCCTGGAGGTGTGGGCGTCCTCTCCTCAGAGCCTCTCTCTTGCCACTTCTGGTCCTTCTCACTGTCACCGTCCCCATTGCAACCCTTGGAATCTTCTGGACTCTGGCTGTCAGTTGATCGCGCTCTACCTGCTCCTGCCGCCGCTCCCTGGTTTGGGCCTTCGGCTCGGATCTTCTGAATCTCAGCTGGACCTCAAAGTTTAGCTTTCCAGAAACTTCCACCGCCTTGACTTTGCCTGCGCTGGCCTCAGCCTCTGTTGACCACTGGGTTTCCTTTTACGCTCCCTGTAAGCCTCCTGTCCTCCCAGGGCTCCGGGCTCTTCCTGTGTGACTTCAGGTCACGTTGCGTTTTACTGCTCCAGATGGCCTCACTGCATTAATGTGGCTCCTGTCACGTTTTTTTCCAGGTGAACATGGAAACAAAGGAAGTGAGAGAGGCCTGATCTGTGTTCTGAATTGGGAGATGGGCCTGCGAGCCGCGTGTCTCAACATGGGCGCCCTGTCGCTGCCGACCTGCGACTCTCCCCTGGCCCCCTCCAGCCTCCGCTCGCCCTCTGGCTTCGGGTCTCCCATCCTGCTGTGGCTTCTCACTCCACGAATCTGGACGTTGCATTTCTGGCCTTGGCCTTGACTTCCCCTTGGGTCTGGCGTCTAATTCCGTCTCCCAGTGAGCCTCCTCCTAACCTCATCTGGACAACAGCTGGGCCTGCTGCCGGTCTCTTGGTTCGCATCTAAGCACCGACTCCCAGGCTCACCCTCTGGCCTGGTCCATCTCAGCTCTGATAAAGAGCAGGAGGATTTATCCAGCTAGTTCCTGCACCAGGCTCTGATTTTGGAAAGCAGGGGACTCAGGAAGGTGGTTATGTGCAGAGAGCAGGGTCTTGCCTTGGCAGCGGGTGGTGCAGACAGTGAGCTCAGAAGGCTGCAGGGACGGAGGGAGCAGCCCAGACCAGCACTGGTGGCAAGGTCCCCAGAGCCCGGCCTGAATCCAGCCAGGCAGGCCGGAGAAAGGCCGTGCACCCAGGGTATCTCCAGGTAAGCAATTGTGCACATTTTGAGAAGGTCTAGTTTGTGTCGTAAATGTCAACTGCATCCAACTTTGGAGAAACTTTGGGCTCCCGGTGAGAGCCATTACTATCTGTCTTTGTTAAGTTTTACCAGTTGCCTCCCTCAGCTCTGGCTGAAGGCTGTATTTTGGATCATTGTTCATGTGGGTAGTTTGCTACTGCGCATTCGAACTTGGCTCTGGATTAGACCTGAGTTAAAATCCGGCTCCTCTGCTTACCAGCTGGGTGACCTTGAGCAAGTTTCTTACCCTATTCATGCCTCATTTCCTTTCTTCATTAAAGAAGTACTGCCCATGAAGGTCTTAGCCATAAATTGCCTGGTACAGAGTAAACACCTAAAGGTAGCTATTAGTTTTGTTATTTCTAAGAATTACTGTGTGAAAGATGATTAGTGGAGAGCAGCACATTCCCATGGAGATTTCTACTGTGGGTGATTGGAAAGACTGAGTCACAGGCCCCTTAATGGATTCCCTTCACACACCTGTGGTTAAAATGCACATTTATTACATGTCAGGAGCCTTCAGAGTCACACGACATAGTCTGAAAGGCACATGTCAAACCCGCCAGTGTCAAGAACCCACAGTTCCTTCCTCGCTGTCTGTCCGACAGAGCAGCTGGCCACAGGCTGTGGGTACTTGTAAACAGTCATTAAATCACGCTGGAGATGAGTCTTCTCCAAGCAGAGTGAGCCCGGGGCTTTTAGCCTTTCCTGAGCATGGTTTTGATTTTTTCCCCTTAATCATCTCTGTGGCACTCTTTTTTTTTAGAAAAAGTTCTATTGGAGCTCGGTGGTTCTGTGGTGCCCTTCTGAGTCTCCCCCAAGTTCCCCATGTCCTTCCTTTGGCTGTGGAACATCCGGGTTCCTAAACTCCTCAGCAGAACGCTTTCCTGACCTCAGCTCTGAGGACACCATCTCTAGATGCTGGGGCGGGGGCCAGCCAAGGTCCTGCGGAGAGCTGTCCCCCACGTCATTCCTCTTCCCTTCGCTGCTCGTGCTTCCTTCTTTGATCGCTCTAACCAGGTGGCCTGGGTACCCTCTCTCCCCGCTTTTCCCAGGTTGGGGGACTCAGGAGATCCCGGAGGACCCCACCTGCCTGGGCCAGCAGCGCCAGTGCCTGCTCCGGCTGGGGCTGGGCTGAGGTCACTGATCCCAGTGTCCTTCCCTCTGTGTCCGAGCTCACGCCCACAAACAGTCGGAAAGTACATGGGCATGGAGTGATTTTCTGCTCTACTTCCCAAGAACTCTGTTTTCCACCGTCGTGGATCGCTTTAATTAATTCCTCTCCTCCAGACCTTTCGGAATCCTTCCATTTGACTCTTGACCCTTGGGGACTTGGCCATGGGGGTGGGGGCTGAAGGAGCCGGTGCTCAGGGTGTCCCGTGGACGAGAGTCGGAGGAGCTCTGGCTGCCCGCGGTCTAGAGCTTACCCCCCAGATGCACCCTGGGCTGAGAAACGTGACCTGGAGCTCCTGCTCATGCTACGGAGGAGATTTTATCCTTGTGGGTGGGGGGTGAGGCTACACCCCCTCGTACCCCTGCTGTGCAGCCCTGATGCCCGCAGCACCTTCTGAGCAAGTGTGACTTCTTAAGTCCATGACCAAAGTCTGTGGAGGGCGCACACCCCCGTGAGGAGCAAAGCCCAGGACCCCCGTCTTAATGTGGATTGACTATATGAAAAGTATGGCATTCTGAAGAGGCCAGCAGGTGCATCAGTGAGGATCCAGGGTTCCTTATGATGTATGTTCTATCATGGAGGAAAGAGTTTTCGAAATCATCTGTATGTTGGATATTTAAAAAACAAACTCACTGGTGTTTTGCTGAATATTAACCAGTCAGTGGAAATGTTTTAATGTATTCCCACGCCCTTTCCCAAGAATGGTTAAAGAAGATCTTTTTAAATAAAATAGTTGAGGAAGGGCAGTTGCAAGTAAGATCAGAGTGGGAAAGAGAGAGTGGAAACGACACACAGCGTTCCCCAGCCGTGGCTGCACAGGAGGAGCACCTGTATGGGGCATGGAGGATGCAATCAACCGAGCTTCCTGCCTCCGCCATTGTGATCTGAGTGACTTGGGGTGGAGCCCTGTGTCATTTTATTCAAAGCTCCCTCAGGTGACTTAAAACAACCAGGAGGTCCAGCAATAAGAGAGCGAGAGAGCTGAAATCTGAGGGCCAAGCAGCAAGGGCCTCCCCGGCTCTGGCTGTGTGTCGTCGGCTCTGAGCGGCAGCCCCGATGCTGAGCAGGCCAGGGGAAGTGTCTGAACAAAAGTGATCATAAGAATTTGTCTGAGGCACTTGTCGATTACGAATATTTCTAGACTCTTCCTTTGGAGGTTCTGATCCATGAATCTGAGATGGGATACTGTAGTTTGAATATTCAAAGGTGCTTTGGAGCCCCGCATGGTGGGGGATACCTGTCATCCCAATGACTTGGGAGGCTGAGGCAGGAGGATCACAAGTTTGAGGCCAGCCTCAGCAACTTAGCAATGCCTTAAGCTCCTGGGGAGGCCCAGTCTCAAAAAAAAAGTGGGGGTGCTGGGGATGTGGCTCAGTGATAAAGTGCCCCTGGGGTCAATCCCTAGTATCAAGGGAAAAAAAAGTACTTTGGATCAGACTCAGGGCAAGGCAAGCTTAGGGGATTCAGAATATTCCAGATCAGTTGGGAAGCTCATTGCATGCAAATTCCGAAGGCCACTCAGAACCAGATTGAGCAGGCCCAGGAATCTGCACTCTCAGCCCCTGTTCCCAGGGTGATCCCATGTGGGTGACCCTCCTGCTCGCTCTTAGAAATGCTGCTTACAAAAGAAGTGCCGCTGAGGAGCCGCCTCCCGCCCAGGGTGCTCTGCGTCTCCCAGGCACCGACTCCCCCTCTGAACCCTCTGTCCTCCCAAGCGCCTTGATGTCCAGGTGGTGTTGGGGACCCTGCAACCCCGTCCTTCCATCCTCCCACCTTCACACGTGGCTCCCAAAGCGCTGATCACCAACCTCCAACACTGTGCATCTCTGCTCTGCAGACAGTGGAGGCCAAAAGGACATTCAGCCGCACACAGGTCCCCTAGTTGGGGCCTGGCCGTCAGATTGTGGAGAGGTGCATGTTGTTCTCCCCTTACATTAAATTCAAAGGATAGATTCACCCGGAGGCTTCAGGTTTAAAGGGGAAACAGTAACAGAATGTCCTCATATTGACTTCTCAGAAGATGTGGAAACTTACTACCCCCCAGCATCAGGGGGAACTGGTTCCAAAGCTGCTGTGTTCAGGCCCCTTACACAAAGCAGGGAGTGTGTGCATGTGTCCTGTGTGCGTCCTTCTTGGATGACTCCAGAGAAGTGGGCTTCTCTAGATTACTTATGACGCCCGATACAGCAGGATGCGATATAAATCATCTTTACATTGGATCGTTGGGGAATAATGACAGAAAGTCTCTATGTGTTCAATACAGACGTGTTTTTCCTCCAAATATTTTTGAACCACATTTGGTTGAATCCACAGATGTGGGACCCCTGGATACGGGGCTGACTCTCTAAGGGGTTTTCTACATTAGACTTTGATGGAGAGTTGAGAGTGAATTACCACAGTGAATCACAGTAGGAAAAGGAAATTAAGTTGTATTGAAGTATATTAGACTATGCTTATCTTATGACCCAAATCTGAATGGGTTAAAGGGATTTATTGGCTCAAGAAATTGAAAATTTCAACAATCTCGGAGTCCTCAGGGGTGCTTCCATGAGCTCCCAGTTTCTGTTTCTTTGAGATGATTTTGGCTTTGCCTTTTCTGGTAGTTGATGTTGTTGTAGTTGGGATCCTCTGAATAGAAAGTGGTTGCAGCAGCTCCAGACTTTTCATGTGCAAGCCACACCTTAGAATTGCTCTGCCCTCAACCATAAACAAAAACCTGGACTTCCCTATGATTAACTAGCTTGGGTTACATGCTCATCCCTGAAACAGTAATTAAACCAGCTGGCACGGAACAATCAGGATCCACCCTGGAGATGGGATAAAGTGATATGCAATATTCCTGACTGAAACTGGATGAAGTGGAATGGAAGGAAACTGCCAACGTCCACTTCAAAAGCAGTATGTCTCATTTTCCAGTATAAATAAGACAGTATTCCAGGGTGGGGTTTTCTGTTTTTCACTTGAACAGAGAATGAATATTTTGGGGTTCAGAATGATCTCCCTAAGTGTTTGAACCAAAAATATTTGTGCCACATGGCACCGAAGGCCATTCAGTTCCAAGGTAATAAACGAACCAGCTGAGCACAGATGCTCTGCATTTGGGACTGTTATGGGTCAATCATAATTGTTATATCTATTCATTTTGCCTCCTGGCCTCCCGACCTCCTGGCCTCCTCTCCGCTCACTCAGGCGCTCAGGCTCTTTACTTAGTGCTCATGCCAAAGCAGGGCTTCTCAATAGTTGTTGTGACATTGATTCTGTCTAATGTGAGAGGGGTATGTGTGATTTTCAAAAAGTAGTTTCATTCTTTTTTTTTTTTTTTTTTAAATTTTTGTCCTGGGGGTAAAGCTCTGGGCTGGCTGGGCAAGCGCTCTGCCACCTCCAGCTCCTCATTCATTCTTAGTCACCCTTTTGAAGTAGAAAGAATAAGTAGGCTGCAGCATGATATGGAAATAGGGGAACTTGGTTTAATTTATATGACCTTCGGCAGATGAGCCACTTCTCGGATGTGTCACAGATCCCTGGGTACAAGGTTAGAGGTTGGCTCCAGGTGGACTCTGAGGCTCCCTGTAGCTCTGAAGATCCCAGTCCAGACTCAGCCTGAGATACGTTTTAGCTGGACACAGCCCTTTCGTGCCTTAATGGAGGTCCCGTTCTACGTCCTTAAGAGTGACCAGCAGGTCCATGCGGGAAGGAGAGCCTGCGGGGAGGGGCGCCGGCTCCATCACTGGGAACTGGAAGGACTTGCACCTGTAAATGTTTCTGAATTCCCAGGAACACGAGGACATAGTTTGACCTAATCGTTCTGGAAGCTTCCCTTCTTCTTCAGAATTGATCATCCCAGTGGCCTGGCTCTGTCAATCCCCGGTGCCCTGAACACACGAGGAGCCGTTTCGTTCCTCTTCCTATTTGCCAAGTTTTATGTTTTCAAACCCACACTCCCCAGTCTCCTTTCCCCTTTTCTGTTCCCTTGACTAACATTTTACAAGAAACCACAGATTTAAGGCTCTTTCCTCTGGAGTGTCCCCAGGGCCAGCCTCCCCCACCCATTTGGTGATGGCAAGCGGTTAGTTAAAATCCGGATCTAAGAATCAGGCTCCCTCGCTTGAGCGCCTGTGCATTCCTAGTTACTGGCGTCTGCTTTTTATTTGGTTGTCTCCATTGATTGACAGCCGACTCAGTCAGCGCCCCAGGTGTTAGGGTTGGGGTGCGAGGCGTCCTCCCAAAGCTCCTGTGGATGCAGAGATATTCAGAGGTAGAATGGATAGATGGCGAGAGCGGGAGCCTTTTCAGTCCATCCTGGTTGGAATGGATGGAGAAGGTGGTGAGAGTGGGCGGGGGGGTGTGGCTGGAGGGGGCGGTCCCTGGGGGCGTGGCCTGGAAGTCGCTCCTCCTATGGCCTCTCCCCCTCCCCTTTGCTCCCTGACCCCTGCAGTGCGCTGGGCCGCTTTCCTCCACCGGACCCTTCCCCATGGTGAGCTGCCTCGCAAGGTCCAGAGCGATGGCGTTGCCTTCTATGGACCGAGACCTCTGAAACTTCTAAGTTGTCCTTGTCAGTACGTTGGTCACAGCCATGCAAATGCTGCTAAACACCTGGGATCGTGCGGGAACCCTGCCCTCCCTGTCCAGTGGTGACATCAAAACCACATTTTCATGAGCTTCAGATAACTTTGCATGAACCTGGGATTCTACAGGGGATGAAGTATTTGGCAAAATTGCAGCTATCACAAAAATAAAAATAATAAAAAAAGGTGTGACCAGTCCATCAACCTGAATAGCGTCTTCAGGTACTGTACAAGGTCTCACCAAATCCACGCCAGCATCTGCATCCCCGCACCTTATGCGGCAGGAGCGTTAGTTTCTGAAGGCCCGGGGTTCCTGCCAGCAGATGCTGTTGCAAAAACGCAGCTTTGAATAGCTCCCCTTATTTATCAGCGCTTTCATGCAAAGCAAATATTCAGTTAAAGACGGCGTGCTTTGGGCTTCTGATTAGATCAGAGAAGTATAAATATCACAGGGCTTTTATGTGTTTGCACGAGGTGAACCAGCACCGTTCTTTCTCTGACCCTTTAGTTTCAATATAAACCTGTTTAGAGAGGCATACTAATTTCTCATGGCTCTTCTTGCTCAATATACTCTTCTCTGGTTTGCATTACTGGAATAAGTAGCAGGTTAACAGATCAAATAAAAAATTAAAACCAAGGACAACCCACCAACCTTACAGAATGCTGCTGTGCCTCACTGAGGGCCAGGAATGCTTGTTCCGATGGGGCTGCAGGGATGCGGATTGCAGAGGAATCACTTGGACGGTCTGAACTCAGCGCACCAGCTTCCCTGTCTAGGATGCATCCCACTTCACAGTCTAGCAAACTCTCCTTTAATAATGGAAGTGCTAGACTCCTCGGCTGGATTTAAGCATTTAAAAAATATAATGGTTTGCATACTGTGCAGTGATTTGTAAAATGTGAATGCCTACAAAAGCCGTGGTTACCCAGCATAACATTATCTTATTTTTAGTTACACAACCAGTAAAACAGCTGGAGGTCTAAAATCATGGCCTAGCTCTAAACGCATTACTACATTTTATCCGTGCAGCAAGGGCCTGTCCTTTCAGTGAGGCGATAGGAGAGAGTGGAGTGATTACTGGCAAATTAACACTTGCAATTTTAATAGAGAAGCAGGCCTACATAAAAGCATTGGAATTAGAATCTGTGCCAGTTAGATATAGTACAGTTTATAATGGGCATGGGACCCACACTAATATGCTATCGCGTTGTATAATCAAATGAACCCTTATTCATTAGTCAAGAGATAATATCTACGCAACTCGACTGCAGAAGTTACCGGCAAAATATTTCACTTGATAGCTTCTTCACATAGTTAATAGAATCATCTTGGCCATAATAGCAAAATATAATTGGCACTTCGAGAGCCGGGCTTGTTTGTGTTTTCTCTGGAACAGCATCATGCAGTCGGTAGCATCTCATCCCCTTTATCTTTAAAAGCCTGGTCCATCATTTTCACAGCACAGAGCCAGAAATTATTGGGTTCTTTTGTACAAAATTGCTGACATTGACCTGTTTGACTACAGAAATGGCGATTTCTCAGGGTCTGATCCGAGAAGTTGAAACACACACACACACACACACACACACACACACAGAGCTGTGGTTCATGCACTTCTTTGTCATAAATACTGTGAATTTCGAAAATAAGCATTCCTGATTTTTTTTTTGCTTTTCCTCATCATGGGTAGTTGTGTCTAGGAGTTGCTTGAGGAGGGGGTGAGCTATAATTTGGACCAGAAAAGTCCCCAGAGGCCCAGGTGTTAAAGGCCAGCTCTGTACCACTGGGGAGTGGTGGGACCTTTAAGAGGTGGGGCCTAGTGGGAGGTCATAGGTCACTGAGGGTGTGCTCTTAAAGAGGTGGGACCCTGGTCTCTTCCTCTTTCTTGGCTCAGAGATAAGGTGAGCAGCTTCCCTCTGCCTACACTCCCCACTTTGATGTATTGCTTCACCACAGATCCAAAAATAATGGGGCCAACAGACCATGGGCTAAAAATCTCCAAAATGGTGAGCAAACCTTTATTCTTCATAAATTGATTGTTCCAGGTATTCGGTACAGTGACGGAAAGCTGACTCACACAGGTTGCTGTACCTTCCTCACACACTCCATCTGCTGTTCTCCCATTACAGTGGGCCAGCTTGATGATTTTTTTGACTGAAAATGGATTGATTTATGATTTTTTGATTTTATGTTGGTGCAAGAGATAAGCATTCCATAGGAACAGTACTACCTAGAATTTTGAACTTGGGTCATTTCCCAGGCTAGCAGTATGAGGTCTGATCCTTTCTCCCAATGCTGGCCAGCACCAGTGAGCTGCAGTTTTCAGTCAGTCATTACATCCCGAGGGGAAACAACTGATGTTCCACAGTGTGCCCACCGTGTCGCTTAAGCTAGAATATTCAGTGGGTCAGGTGGATTATATGTAGTTTTGAATTATGATATTTTCAATTAACAGTGGATTATTGGAATGCAACCGTATCATAAGTTGAGGAGCATCTGTATAGACAACACGATTCTGTTTTGGTAAAATGGGCATAAATGAAGCTTTGTGACATTTATTGACATAAAGTAAGACATGCAGAAACAACCACTTGACAAGTGCCCTGGACTCTTCTCCCCTCTTCTTTCACCTGGGATTTGCCCCTGGGCACCTATAGAAGGAAATTGTGAAGCCCTGGTGCCTCTACTTGCCCTCAGCCACCCTTTATATGCCACCCCTTGACCCTTGGCATCACCCTGGGCAATGTCACCTCTGGAATTTTAGATTCAACATCCTCTTAGTTCCGGATGTCCCTCCTTCCAGCTCAGCTAGTCACTCTCTGGAGTGTCCTGTCTTCTTGAGACCTTAGTGCCTCAACTTACCTTTGGCTCCATTGTTTTTCTTACTTTAAATGATAGGGTTTAAAAATTGTCCTTCTAATCATTTGGTGTTGGTTCACTAAGAGAAGGCAGTGAACTTTATAGTTATTTTGTGTTCAGCAGCTTTGCGGAACATTCATGCTGATCATTTATGGTAGAGTCTCTGGGATTTACCACGAAGAAAACCAGGTATTTTTCTCATCCATATTCCTTTTGAATCTTTTCTTGTACAGGACAGTGGTACATAAAAGAGATGCTGTATGTCTTTCCCGCCCTGATTTTAAAGCCCATTGATTTTTAATGTTTCACTATTCAGGTTGCATTAGTTTAGATTATCTTTACAAAGTTAAAGGTGTTCCTGTCAATTTTAAATTGTTGAAAATTTAAAATTGCTCTTTCCCCTGTGAAAATGTTGAGATAATCGAATGGTCTTCTCATTTAATCAAAGTGGTGACTTGAGCTACTCAATTTTCTAACAATAAATCAAAGCTAAACCCAGTTTGGTCAGGGTATGTATTTGAACACATATTGTTCTACTGACATCTTAGGTAGGTTTTATATTGGTGTTCACATGTGAGATATGCCTGTAACTTCCCTTTTTTTCTATAGATTTTCTTTGGAGATTGGAGAGTTTCTAATTTTTATCTTTTCTGGAATACTGGATAAATTTTCTTTAAAAGTTTGCTCAACTTGCCATAAAAAGCCAGGGATACTGTCTTTATGAGAAAATTTTGATAACATTAATTTGGGCTCTGGTTCTTTCTGAGTTAGTTTTGTGAGTTAAATTTCTTCCTGTGAATTTTTTGACTTTTGTGCAGATTGGGGAAATTTTCTCACTTCTTATTGCTAGGATTTTATTTTCTTTTTAGCTCTTCCTAGTATCTGTAGTTAAAACTCTCTGTTCAATCTAATAATAGTTTACTATTATCTTCTTGATTAATCTTATGAGTTAGATCCAACTTTGGCTTCATTGATATCTATTGAATATTTGTTTTTTGTTTTATTGATTTATTTTGTTTAATTTCTGCTCAATTCTTTATTTTTTGACTTCCTTCTGCTTTTTGAATTTGATTTTCTTGTTTTTTTTTTAAATCTAACTTTGAAGTTTGCTGTTTTGTCCACTTTCAGCCTTTTCTCCCATAACATAAGCACATAAAGCTGAAAGCATTTCTGTAGTTACATTTTAGTAGCACCTCATGTTTCAAATGTGTGTTTTCATTGTCCTACAATTTTCTAATTTTCCTCATAAGGTTTTTCATTTTTTTCCTCACAAGTTATTTGGAAGCATGGCTTAAATTCCCAAACAGATGTTTTGTTTTGATTTTTTTGTTTGTTTGGTTTTATTTTTGTTATTGATTTTCAAGGCATTGTTTTATAGTATGACATGGTCTGTTTTAAAATATGCAGGGCTTCTTTGAATATATATTCTTTCATGTTGGGTAATATATAAATCTAACCTTGTTAATCAGGCTGCTAAAATGTCTTATATTTTTATTTCTTGTTGGTTTTATTTGCTTGACCTAACAGTTATTGATAGGCTTGTGTTAAAATATTCGACAAAGATGGTTTGTTTATAAATTTGACCTTAAAATTTTTTAAATACTTTTTCCTTTTTTGATGTTACTGTATTTTTAGGATCCACGATTATGTACATAAAACTTTAGAACTGGTCTTTCTTTCTTTCTTGATTTTCTTTTCTTTTTCTTTTTTGTGGTGCTGGGAATTGGGAATTGAACCCATGGTTTGTGCATACTAGGGAAGAGCTGTACCACTGAGCTACAGCCCCAGTCCTAGAAAGGCTACGTGTGTGTGTGTGTGTGTGTGTGTGTGTGTGTGTGTATGTATCAGAGCTTTTGTTAATATGGAGTGAGATCGACCCTATTAATTTAGGAATACTTTTTCCATAAAGCATTATTATTGTTTGGTAATAATTTAGCTACTACCCTATCTTTCTTTTGGCTAGTACTTTCAACTTTATGTTTCCTTATGCTTTAAATATGCCTTATAAAACAACTAATGGTCACATTTATATTTTTATTGAGGATGTCAAACCTTTGATGTGTTCAGTTTCATTCCTGTTTGTTACACCTTTTCATGTTTTTCTATGTCCTTCTTTTGTTTGGCTTGATTTATTTTTTTCTTGATTGTTTTTCACTCTACTGGTTTGTAAGTATTAAGTTATAATTTAGTCCTAGTGAACCTTAGGCATTTGACATGCTTACTTAAGAAGTTAATTAGTATTTTCCCTCCTTCCAAATACACCACATAATCTGATTACCCTAGCACCCATGTGCTATTTTGATTCTTTCTACATTTTTAATATCAGATACTTTATTTTTGTATTCAGTGTTTGCTTAGAGTTCATTACGTGTTCATTGCTATCTTTACTCCATGTTACTGTTTGTATCTTATTATTCTGAGATTTCCTTTTTCCTTTCCAGTGTTCTTTCACAGTGTATTGGTTTATTCCTTTAATAAGGACTTTATTGTAAAGTCTCTCATTTTTTTTCTGTGTTCGAAAGTGTTTTCATTTGGCTTCTCTCTGAGTGGAATTTACACAGGCAGTCATTTTTCCCCCTTAACACTTTGAAGACACTAGTTTACTGCTTTCTGTTTTCACTGCGTTCTGTATGTATAATAACTTTTAAAAAAATGAACAGTTTTTTCTCTCTCTCCTTCTAAGAGCTTCTCTTTTGCTTTATTATTCTCCAGCTTTACTATACTGGTCTAGGAGCAGATTCATTGTAGCTTCTGAATCTGAGTTTTGTCCATGAAATCTGGAAATTTTTTACCCATTTTGTCCCCAAATGTCATTTCTTGCCCTTCTCCTGTGCTTTTCAGGAGCTCTGATTGCTTGTAACTTCTGTATCTCCCATGATCTAGTGGTCCTTCTGTGCTGCATCTAGGTAATAATTTTAGTGCTATCTTCCTGTCTGAATGCTTTCCCATGTGTCTAGCCTTTATTTAATCTACTTGTTATGTTGTACATTTTCAGTTATTATTTTTCATTTCTGTACATCCTACGTGGTGCTTTTCCAAAACTTACCGTAGTCTTCTTTCTCCTTACTTGTAATATCAATGATTCTATTATTTAAACATATAATAAAACATTTGCAAACCAGGAAACATCTCTTTCAAAATATGTTGATACCCAAAGTCTGTGGGTCTGATCCTGCCGTCTGTTATTTCTGCTGACTTTTGCTCTGGATCCCTTGTTTTCTCTTATTCTCACCAATGTTTGAATGTGAAGTCATGTGCTACAGAATTTTATCCATGAAAATTCATTTTTACAAAATTTTAATTGGTGCACAATAACTGCACACTAACAGTGAGTTTTATTGTGACATATTTGTAATGCGTGTGACATGATTTGATCAACTTAATTCCGCACTCCCCTGCATCCCCTCCTCTTCTCCCTTCCCCCAACCCACTCTTTGACCCTGCTGCTTTCCCTTCAATTCCATGAAGTCTCCCCCCCGCCCCGCATTTCTTTTCTCTCTAGCTTCCACGCGTGAGAGAAGATACACACCGTTTACTTTCTGAGTCACTTGTTTCACTTAATATGATACTCTCCAGTTCCATTTCCTGCAAGTGATACAAAATTTCATTCTTTATGGAAAAATAAAACTCCATGTGTGTGCATGTGTATACATATATATGCATATATATGTATACACATAGCATTTTCTTCATCCATTCATCTTGTGATGGACTCCTAGACTGATTCCATAACTTGGCCATTGTGAATTGTGCTGCTGTGATCATGAGTGTGCATGTACCACTGTAGAATGCTGATTTTAATTCTTTAGGATTAAATACCAAGGAGTATTGTTCTACAGGAATTCTTTACAACTCAGAAGCAGCCATTCTTCCAGAGAGGAGTTTGCTTTTGTTAGGAGCCTGGGGTCACTATCAACCAATAACCTTTAAAAAATAACTTCTTGGCTTGAGGATGCTTTGGACCACCCTTTCTATTAAGAGGTCTCCATGAGCTGAACAGTTTAACTTCCTTTGAGTGCCGTGCAATCTGTTGTTCCTCACGCCTCTTGTAACCATCCAAAAGAAAGTGGTTATGGTTTGGATACGAGGTCTCCCCCAAACTCCTGTGTTAATACAGGCATATCTAGGGGTAAAATGATTGGATTCTGAGAGCTGTAACTAAACAGTCCACCCTAACTTGGGTGTTGGGTGGTAACTGTAGGCAGGTGGGGCAAGGCTGGAGGAGGGGGGTCATTGGAGGTGGGCCCTAGATAAGGTATTTTTCCTGTAGCTCCTTTCTCCCCGTCTGCTTCCTGACCCCACCATGAGCTGAGCAGTCTTTCTTCACTGGGTCCTTCCCCATGATGTGCTGCCTCACCTTGGGCCCAGAGCAGTGGAGTTGGCCATCTATGGACTGAGACATCTGAAACTTCGAGACCCAAATCAGCTTTTTCTCCTCTAAGTTGTTCTTCTTGGGTATTTGGTCACAGTGGTGAAAAGCTGGTTAAAGCAAAAGCCTGAGGTCACTAAGGAGCTCAGAATCCTCTAAGGGCATCAGGAGTGATACCAATGTAGTCAGTTTACTTCTGACGTTATCATGAAGCATACCTGTTTCATGCCAGTCACTACGAAAGAGAAAGTTTATTCATGGGACACCCAGACAAGCAGATGGGAGAGCCAGTCTCTAGTGTGCCTCTCATGGGAAAGGGCTGAAGTACCTATGACATGAAGAAGCAGGGTAGTCAGAGGAGTGGGGAGGCTCTGGCCATGTTGCCTTGGGAGGTAGAGAAAAGTGAGCTAACGGTAGTCTGCACATGTGTAATCAAACTTCATGGCTCTTTACCAGAAGTGTTTTCAGAAGATGGTGGCACTAGCATAGTGTTCTGACGTCAGAAGGATGTCAAAAGATCACTTACCATGCACTTGTGCTGGTCCCAGTGAAGGAATTTCTGGTTTCAACTGATTTGAACTAGACAAAAAACAACTTTCAAGTTCATGAAAAACAACTGACCCACATATTAGAATGGTGGTATCTACAGCAGAGGTAGTGCAATAGTATATTGTACTAGCTCTGCTGTAGATAGTCTAATAGTATATTGCTTAACTCTGAGACATTTATAATTGGTGATAAATACAAGTAGCTAAAAGCAAGTGAAACAAGTTAAGTCCAAAGGGTTTATTCAGGTTCCTGTGGGTTTCAGTTTCCAGGATTATCTCCTCTTACGGTTTTACTCCTACTTCAAGCACGTCTCTCTGTTCCTTCTTATCTTCTTGATGGTTGATCTTCAAAAATTTTAAGGCTCAGTTCTTAGAATTCTCTTTTATCTATACAGTTGTCCTTCATTACCTATAGGACTCCCTCAAGGACATCAAAATTTATGGGTGCTCAGTCATTTCTATAAAATGGTGTGGTGTTTGCAAATAACCTACACACATCCTCCCATATACTTTAAATTATCTCGATTACTTACAATACCTAAGAAAATATAAATGTTTTGTAAAAAATTTCTGTACTGTATAATCTAGGAAATAATGCCTGGAAAGTACTTTGTGTGTGTTCAGTACATGTGCATGTTTTTTTTTTTTTTTTTTTTTTTATTGTTGGTTGTTCAAAACATTACATGGTTCTTGACATATCATATTTCACACTTTGATTCAAGTGGGTTATGAACTCCCATTTTTACCCCGTATACAGATTGCAGAATCACATCGGATACACATCCACTGATTTACATATTGCCATACTAGTGTCTGTTGTATTCTGCTGCCTTTCCTATCCTCTCACGGGCAAGTTTTTGATAGAATATTTTGCATCAGTGGTGAGTTTGGATCTTAAATGCCAAAGTTCATGTTTAAAACTTGATTCCTGAAGTAGCAGTATTAAGAGATGGGGCTTTGGGGAGGTGATTGGATCATGAAGGCTCAGACTTCATGAATGGGTTAATCTATTGATGGACGTATAGCTTCATGGGCTACGGGAGGGGGTGGAGACCTTGGGAGGTGGGGCCTAGCTGGAGGAAATAGGTCATGGGGGCCACGTTCTTGAAGGGTGTATTTTATACCCAGCCCATTTATCTCTCTCTCTCTTTCTGTCCCTGTTATTTCCTGGTTCCTACAAGGTTAGAAGCTTTGTTTCACCACATGCTCCCTGCCATGATGTTCTACCTCACCACAGGCCCAGAAGCAACATGAGCCAACAAAATAAACCTTTTATCCTGAATCTCTCAGGTATTTTGTCATAGCAACAGGGCGCTGTTGTGTTGCTGAATCCATAGATGTATAACGTGTGGATACAGAGGCTTGACTGTACCCCTTTGCTGACTTTGTTTAAACATGGCAGGTCCAACTCCAATAACACATGGATTGTCTTCCATTTATATCTCCAGCCAAGACCTGTATCTAACTTTCTGCTTGATTTTCCTATTTGGATTTCTATATCTCAAACTGAGTATCTGATCTTTACCAGTCAAATTTATTTCTTCTTTAATTTTCCTCTTTTTAGCTAACTGCAACTGCTTCTTTTAATTCAGGTCCATAGCTGAATCCTCTCTTTTCCCACCCCACATTGATTCCACAAACAAATCTTGTCAGTTTCACTCTCAGTCTGTGTCCGCCATCTGACCATTTCTTTTCACCTCCACGGCGACCCATCTTCTCCCTGTTACGATCAGGTCTCATTTGAGTTTGCTGCAATAGCTGTAGTACTCTGCCCGTCTCTGCCATTGCCCCATCAGTCTGCTCCCAGCCCCGCAGTCAGGGTGGTCCTGTTAGGATGTGATTCAGATCGTATCACCCTCTGCTGATAGTCCTCCAGCGTACAAGGCGCGGTTTTTGCAGTAGTGGTTGAGGCCCCACAATCTGGTTCCCATTACGTGCCTGACCTCATTTCCTACTACTGTCCCCTGCGTTCCCCTTACAGCCACACTGGTCTCCCAGGCACGCTGCCCTTTCCAGGTTCACTCTGCCAGGAGTGGTTTCCCCCCAGGTTTCTGCAGAGCTCACGTCCTCATCTCTCCCAGGTGCCCACCCCGGTGCCCACTCCTCACCTCAGGGAGGCGTTCGCAGATCACTCCACTCAAGGCTCTTCTTCCTTCAGTTTTCCTTTCCCCTTCCCCACTAGTGTTGGTCTCCAATGTCCTCATCTTCTAGCGTGCTTATTTTGCCTGATATCTGCCACTCTAATGGGACCTGGGCTTCTTCAGGTAGGATGTAGTGTCTGTTTTATTGACAGATGTTCAGAGCCCAGAATAGTGCCTGGCTCCTGCCCACCATTCACCAGAGTTGTTGAGTGGGTGGATTGAATAAGCAGCATAATCAGCCCATGGGTGGAGGCAGACACAGGACAAAATAGGGCAAGAAGTGGTGATTTTTTCAAAGGGCTCAAACATGGTCTTCTTTTCATGGAAGAGGGGAAGAAATGAAAAGGAGATATGGGGTGTGTGTGTGTGTGTGTGTGAGAGAGAGAGAGAGAGAGAGAGAGAGAGAGAGGCCCTTAAATGTAGCCATTTCTTTTAAAAAATTATCAAGCGCTATTTCTCAAGTCCTCAAGGTCATTGTGGAAGCATTTGTTCTTTATGATGTTTTAAACTGTTGAAAAGAATCACTTATTTTTCCTGATTACTCCTTGACCTTTGTTATTTTTCATTTCTTCTACTTTAAACCAGAATTATTTCATATTAACCAAGACTTGACTATTCCCAGTAAGTAAATAAATAAAATAGGATTATTCCAAAAGCAAAAACAAACAACAGGATGATGATTTGTAGATGTCTACAAGCTTACTTAATTAAATGTTATCAGGCTTATTTCTTAAGCAATCCCGATGGTGACCTCTGAAAGGTCACCTTCCTAGTTCATTAGGATATTCAGACTTTTTAAACATTCCTTATTATGTGGTCTTTACTCTATCTTACCATATTTTCCTGTTAGTATAGCAGAAGAAGTATTTAACTTTCACTCACCATGAACTTGAGTGTCCAAGACACAGCTTAAAAAACTTAAAAGAAAAACTCCACTTAATTTCTAAATTGAGCCCTAATCCACTAATGGTAGGCACTGAAACTTAGCCAATTAGGGGTAAATTCTCCCTGGGGCTGTATCTGACTCCTAGAGAACTCTGTTGGAGGGACAGCATCTGGCCTTCTGTCTTGTTGTCTATTCACTGACACAGCTGTGTGTGGTCACACCAGGGGCTCTGATTGGGGTTCACACACTCTTGAGTCTGTCTCGTTCTGGTTTTGGGGTTCTTTCTGGCGCCCTGGTTTTCTTAGCACTTCTCTTCTGTCTCTGGAAGCTGGCAGGCATGGGAGGCTATCTGGATGCTGCCTTACACCTCCCTGGTGTAAGTCCAGCTGCAGCAAAATAACCGGGAGGCGGCGGGGGGTGACTTGTACAGATTCGTACAGAGAGCCACCGCAGACCCACCACCACGTGTCCTTATTAGCTGCTGCACCAGACCTGATGAAGGTGACTTCTTGGTTTCTCAACTCCCTGAGCTTCCCCTGGGAACCTTGGTCTTCTCTGCTCTCAGATCCCTGTCTGGAGTTTTTATCAATTACCCTCCCTCCAGAGATTGCCTTGGAGGGTGATCCTGGGACAGGATAAAGAGAACTTTCTTATGGATCTGCATCACCATCTGAGTTTATAGCTCTCCTTTCAACTCTCTGCCCTCGACAATGGAGCTGCCATTTAATTTTCGGCCACACTCTTTCCAATCTATTGTTTATGTCATAAACTTTATGTGAGTCAATAGGCTCAGTCTATTGAAACTCAAAAACTCAGCTCTTAAAATCAAAACCATCAGCTTCCATGACCATTACCTCTGCTGTGAGTCCCATCGGTCAATTCTGAAACTGAAACCTGAGTCTGATTGGGTTCCTTCTCTTGGCTGTTTCATGTAGCCCTTAATATCCAGGAGATAGAGGTGCTTCTGATTTGATGGACACTCAGGAGTGTGGGTGGGGAAGCAGAGGGAAGGGTGAAGGGAAGTGGGGACCAACGTCCTCCTGGATCACAGTGAATTAATGTTTATCCATAGATCCCCAAATCTTTATTTAGAAAATTCTCATTAAAATATTTGGCTTTTTTTTCTGTTGACTCTGAGACAGGGTATTTCTTTAGCTGCTTTTTGCATGGTCTTAACTGTTTATTTATAATTATTATTCTTTATTTCTTTTTCTGATTTATGAAATAACTATAGAAAGCTTATCTTTATTTATTGCTGAAGTCCTGCTGCAGCAAAATAACCGGGGGGTGGGGGTGACTTGTGTAGATTGATACAACTGGAGTGGGAGCCATTTATTGTAGGACCGGAGGGGTATATATACATTACACACAGCTTATCTTAATTAACATAAAGTAGATACAGCAATCAACCAATAAGGAATCTCCATACTTAATGGCTCGATGGCGTTACTTCACAAACCACTCCCTCTGGCAAAATGCCAGGCGCCATCTTGACTTGTTTACAGACTCTAACAATTTATCTGTCATTCTTTCTACCAAAGGTTGTGTGAAGATCGTCTCAATCTTACTAAAGAAAACTCATGATATATCATAAGACTATGAAGACCATAATCATATTTGAAAATGGACAAAGATTTTTTAAAGCACCTTTAATGGATCTCCAAAAAGCAGGAAAAAAAAAAAAAAGCAATACAGAGGTAAATACCATCTATTTCTGTATCTGTTTCTTTTGGAGCTGATGATTTGATTTTCTGCTTACTGGCCATAAGAAGACTAAGACCAAGGCCCCTTTCTGTGCCATGCTCTGGATCTTGAATGACAGCCCAGGGAGTTCCTGTGAAAGAGTCACACTTAACCCCTTGTGGTTCCATGAGGCCATCTGCTGACTTGGGACTTCAGTTTTCCCAGGGCACACATGGGTCTCGTGGGAAGCTGTGGCTTCCACTAAGCTCAGCACACATTCTGGAAGCTCACTACGGGCTTCCCTTTTGCATCTCCTCCCGAGATCTGCTTCTTGAGAGGGACAGACAGAAGCCTTCATAGCAGGTGGGTTCCTGGGAGAGAAGTGCTGGGTATGGACAGGACAGAGGGAGGGAGAAGCAAAAGAGAAAGCCATTCATTCCCTCCTCCACGTATAGCTGCCCTCTGTACCCATGGGTCCCACATTCTCAAATTCAAACAACTGTGTATAAAAAATATTTTTAAAAATTGTGTACTAAACATGTATATATTTCTCCTATTATTCCCTAAATAATATAGTAGAATAAATTTTTTTACACAATATATACATTGTATTAGGTTTTAATAACCTAGAGCTGATTACCAGATACAGAGGACACATGTAGATGATGTGCAGATACTATACTATTTTGTGTAAGGGAGTTTAGTATCTATAGCAAGTGTGTCCTGGAGGCATCCCATAACATAAACCCATTTTTTTTTTCAAAAATGAATTGAACTCAAATCCTTCCCCCAAACTGTAGTATGGGAAACAAACCATCAACATGGAGACAATTCTGAAAATCAGTGACTGAGGGTAAAAGGGTTCAATATCGAACTCTAAATCTTCCGGTAGAGGAGGCAGTTCTTTGGAATTCTCCAATCATTACTCTCTGTTCAACCCCAAACCTGCTCTTGTATTTTGATAATATGAATAACATCAGACCTATTTTTTATATGGCCAAAAATGTTGGGACAAACGTTGCTTTGGTTTAAGTGATTTCAGGAACTGCAATCCTTAATACTAGAGTACCCAGGCTCAGTCACGGTAAAACCAAATAAAACTCGGTTTAAATGCAGTTATCCCTTCTTTGCTGGTCTCTTCCCTAATAACAGAGCATTTATGGGATGCAACAAAGGAGGACCTGACATTTCCAGGTTGGGTAACGTACACAACCCAGATCTCCAGTTTCAGTGTGTGAATGTGTGGTCTCGCTGCGATCTTTATGAAGGTCTCAGCCACTGAAGAGCTCACCTTTCAGAATCAGTTAAAGGAAAATTTTAAAAAGATGCCACAGTAAATGCAAATAGAAGCTGCCTTTGGTTTGTCCTTGGGAGGTTATATATTTGGTATCATAAGACCAAAAAGACACCTGAAGGGATGGTGCTCTCCACAAACAGAGACATGTTTATGAGCTCAGCAGAGTTGCTCCATCCCAGCTGTCTGGGGCTGGGTCAGAACATGTGTTGCTAATCGTTCCCAGGCCTGCCAGGGGAACAGTGTCACCAGTGAGTTGCATGTGATTTGCACACAGAGTGGGAGGGAGAAACAGACAGCTAATAGGTCTTCTGTAGAGTATGGATAGTTCATTTTTGTGGAAGATGCTGAGAGTATGATACTGAACTTGACATAATCCAAACATGCGGGGCTTTGTTAGAAGGGGTACCACGTAAAAACTTTTTATTCTGTGATATTTGTTGTAAAGGGAACATGCATTTTAAAAATGTTTTTGATTCTTGACAAAGATTACCAGACGTGGGGTAGTATCCATCTGTCTTCGGTTGCTCTACCAGAATACTCAAGTCTCGGTAATGTATAAGAAAAGAAGTTTATTTTGGGTCAGAGTTCTGGAGGCCGGGAGTCCAGGAGCATGGTTCCAGTGAGGGCCTTGTGTTGCCTCAACTCATGGCAGAAAGCAGAAAGGCAAGCAGGTGCAGGTGGAAGAACCCAAACACAAGGGGTGGCCCTTTTCATAAGAACCCACTGAGTGTCTCCAGTCCTGTGAGAGCAGGAACTCACAAAAGAAAGGCACTAATCCCTCCTAATGACCCAAGCACCTCTTAAAGGCCCACCTCCCAGCACCACCACTAGGACAGTCACATTTCAACATGAGTCTTGGAGGGGACAGACTATAGTCACACCACAGAGGTGTGAGTAAGATGGTTGCCCCTATATATCATTTCCCTAAGTGCTTGTGGGCAGATCCTTTTAATGTCACCTTAGAAGCAGCCCCTGTGCTATGGGATGAAGACATGAAGAGAAGCAGGGATGTATAAGGGGGTGAAGTGCCGCAGTCCAGCTGCAGCAAAATAACCGGGGGGGGGGGGGGGGGGGGGGGGGGGGGTGACGAGCAACTTGTGCACATTGATACAGCAGGAGTAGGAGCCGTTTATTGTAGGACAGGAGGGGTATATATACATTCCACACAGCTTATCTTAATTAACATAAACTAGATACAGCCGTCAACCAATAAGGAATCTCCACACTTAATGGCTCGCTGGCGTTACTTCACAAACCACTCCCTCTGGCAAAATGCCAGGCGCCATCTTGACTTGTTTACAGACTCTAACAGCGAAGTGTCACTGACAGCGGCCCAGCCCACAGTTTACTGTGCTGAGCTCTGTTACAGGTACAGCCAGTGCAAATGGCATTGGCAAAGGCCAGAGGGCCTCCAGGACACCCCATAGACTCTGCTCTTGACTGTTTTCATATTTGGCAAGGAAACCTCAAGGTTAGGAGAACCAGAGACTGCTAAAGCTGTGCCTGAATTTATTTTTTCTTTTCCTTTTTCCTGGATTTAAGTATAAATTTAGGCTAGAAGAAAATGCAGGAAGAAAGAGAAGCAAAGGCATCTCCCAGAAGAGGAAGTCGAGAATGATCTGGAATTAGCTTTGTGCAATAATCATTCACCTGCAGTTTCCTATAGTATTTTCTCCTTTCTGTTTACAGTAAAGATTTTCTAAGTTATCATTTTACCAACCATCCTCAAGAGGACAATAGAAACATAAAATTTTGACATCTCCAATTGGTCCCCATCAGTTCACTGAAATTTTATGAAAAGAATATTCCCTTTAAATTAATTTTCAATGAGTTATTCATTCACATTGTATAAAATTTAAAAGGACGAAAATGTGTACTTGGGAACGTGTTCTCCTCGCTCCATCCGTTAGCTTCCCAGTTCTTTCTTAAAGCAGCTAGTTATTTGTTTTGCCTTTCGGAGATATTCTATGTAGGACTCACTTTTGACCAGAATCTTTCACCTGGCAGAATGAAAAAATGATGAGAAAATGATCTAGGTAATTTTTAACCCTAATATATCATTGAAATATTCAGTGACATTGAACAAGTGTGTCTCAGAAAAGCAGTTATATGCTCAATAAGCTTAATAGGGACCACAAAAGAAGTTCATGGTATAGTCACGGGCCTCAGGGAGGTTATGACCTTGACACCCAGACAGTGGAGATGTGTTTTCCTGACCTAAGTGTGGAATTATCATTTCTAGCCATTTGATTAGGAGTGTCTTGCTAACAGACTTTCATTTCTTTGCTGTACACGAGTCCTTGCGTGCTACTCCAAACAGGAGGTAGTCGGTAGATAATCATTGAATGAAAACATGGACTAATGAGTGAGTGGAGAGCAGCTGAAGGAGGGAAGGCAAAACATGAGGGAGGGAATCTTATGAATGGTTCTGAATGGACAGGGATAGTGCAGCACACGGACTGAGCCGCTGGAGTTCTGCGTCTCCCTCGGGACAAAGAGAGGGAATCAGGGTCCCTAGAAAGATAGGACTTCACCGTGATGCACAGGAAGATGGAAAGATGAACAGGAGGGAGTGGGAGACCCATTCTAGGTGGAAGGGGGTGGGTGAATCGCCAAAACAAAGCTATGGCTGCAGAGGTGCCCAGGTTGCTTGGAAGGTGCTTGGAACTAGGGGGGCAACATTGGCTTCATGCAAATGAGTCTTCCCCTGAGGTTGGTTAAGTGGTTCATGAGACAAAGTTGTGGTGAGCCAGAATGTCAGCACAGGGATTTGAGCTTTATCCCAAGGGCACTAGAAAATGAATGCAGGCTTTTCAGCTTGGAAATGGTTAGGAAGAGTAATTTGATAAACCAGAAGCCTGAAAACCGACTAGGTACGTACTGTGGTATGTGAGGCAGCACGGGATTATTGTTGGGAATGGTCTGGGAATGGTCTGGGAATGGGAGAGGGAAACATTCTGTGGGATGTACCACGGGTGTTTGATCATCGATGGACCAACAGAGAAGGAAAGGGATAGTTTTTCTTTAACCTCCATTATCTGGAAAGCCACCACTTCTATACTCTCATTTCCAGAATGCTTGAAGTGTTCAAGACCCTGCGCGGTCCACAGAGCAGATCCATCAGCTAGGTAACCAGACCCCACCAAGAATCAGGTAAATACAAACCACCTCGTTGGGCTATGAGCTAACCATAAGCCTTCTCCAGGTGTTGATCACATTTATTGGCATGTCTATTAGATTTTTTAAGAAATCATAAGCGGAAAATGCTCTTGAAATCAGGTTTGATAGCCACCAGAATGATTTGTCTGCAAGGAAGGAATTTGTGGTGCCATCTTTTTGTGTTCTTTGGTTCTGACATGTCCATAGTTACCCCAACCCTAAGATTGTCCTGCCCCTTGGCTGGGGCTCTCTGGACTTGTTTGCTCATAAATCTGGAGCTCTTTGAGAAGTTGTGGTTTGTAGAAGATTGATGGCTGGTGTCACACCCCTCCCTCCCAGCCCACCCTTCACAGTGGTATATAATAGTGACACATCAGAAGCCACCCAGAGAAATGGGAGGATTTGCTTGTTAACAAAGAAATTATAGCTGCCGAGTGCAAATGCCATTCAGAGCCCAGGGAACAGGCCGCTTGGCATTTGCTCTGAGTTCTCCATAATCTGTCTCAGTTTTGGTTTTATGAGTTTTTGTTTTTGGAGGATTCTAAAATAAACCGGTTTGGGATGCTTTCCCCTCTCCAAATCCTCCTTTATGCTATCCTAAAAAGTGCACACACACACACACAAACACTCCATAAATATGTGCCTTTAGCATTTGGTTGTCTTTAACAAAAAGTGGAAATTGCCCTAGAATGTGACATGATTAAAAAAAAAATATTTTGGATAAGGCTGAACAAAAACAAGGAAGAAGAAAAGGAGAAGAAACACTCCCCCTTAATCAAATCCTTCATTTCCCCTAAAGCAAGCAGTTCTTAATTATGTTTAGCAGACACAACAATAGGCCACAAGCTGGTCCCAACAGCTGGGCGGAAGGCTCCGCTTGAGGCCACGTGGCCAGGGAGGAAGGCTCAACCTGCCCATCAGCAGGTTCTCCCGGGAGAGGCTGGGAACAGTCCTGATGTGTGCTCCTGGGCCCTTGTGGCTGCAGGACCAAGACTGGTCCCTGCACACCCCCAGCTGTAATTTTCTGTTGGTGTTCTTTTGCAACTAAATATTTCAACCAGGCTTTCAGTGGGCCTTCCAGACCTGTCATCTATTCTGTTTTTCTAATCGCTGACCGAGGATAGATTGGCATTTCCTCGAGTTCACTCTGTGGTCCAGAAACCTGCCGAACTTGTCTCCAGCTGCAGAATGAGAGTTTTCTTCTCTGCACCTTCGCTTAACTGTAGGTCTGTGAACAGAAAAGAGAACAAGTCCCCACCCGCCACCATCTTGTCCTGCCCCCCAGTCCTCGTTCCCAATCTAATTATATCTCCTGGTTTCCTTAGCTTTACAGCTCAGGTCTTCAAAAATCTGAATGCACATAAACCGTTTAAGCAAAAATATGACTGCCTGTTCCCAAGATCCTTTTCAGCCAGAAGATTAAACTTTTTCTTCTTTTTCTGAGGCACATCTTGTCTGTCTTTATCTATCCTGCAGACCACAACCAAATGGTGGTATGGAAAAAAAACACATTCTGTAATTTGGGTTTATTAGATTTCCCATCAGCTGCCTTTTTATGTTTCTTTCAAAAGACATTTTATCATCCCAGGGGATCTGAAATGTTTTCCCATGTAAATGTACATCCAAGTCGCTGAATTCCCCATTCTTGGTTTTTTTTTTTTTTCCTCATACAGTTTTTCCCCCTCTTTATTGATTTTTTTTTTACTTTTCTAAAATTGTAAGTAAAATAATTGACCGATTAAATTATGAATCATGGAAACTCTTGTGTTCTACCCGTCGTCAACTCATGGTCGCTGCCCTGTGAAAGGCAGTTTTTGTTTGGGTTTGTTTCTGATAGAATTTGTACTGCTAAATCCGTGTCTAGTAATTGTCTCTAAAATGCTGATCTTCTCTAATTATTTCTCTGGGCTTAACAGGTAGTTGAAGTTGTTTTCATTTCTTGCTGTATGAAGGACCCATTACAAATTAATAATGAGAGGAGCAGCAAATTTCCCCCTGATATTTTCTCAATCTTCCACTGATTTAACACCATTCTGCACAAACACCAGCTCCATTAAGCAGCTCTTCCACTCCAGTGTAAACAGTGTTCTATTAATAGCCAGGAGGTGAAGGCGGTGGCTTGCGGCCTTGGGCTCCCATTTCATTATTCAATCTATCTGTGCCTTGTCCTGCACTGAGGGGACAGTGGGGAAGATGCATTAACTCCGTCTTTGCTGATTTTAAAAATGGGGAAGATGACTTCACAGAGATGCAGGCTGAGGTGATGGAAAAGACCCCGAAGGCTTGGATGGACTGGTCCATTACAGGTGTTCCATACAGCTCCCCAGAGGGGCCGAGTCTGTGTCTCAAACCCTTCATTTGGGTGCAGCTCTCTTTACCTAAACTGCACCGACTCATCACCGCTGCCTAGAGATTCCCAACCCCGTGGCTGTGCATTGGTTTGAGCCCCTGATGCTTGAGTGGCTGGTCAAGTGGCTCACGAGACTCCCACGGGCAGTCGGGGTGGTGAACCAGGGCTACTTCCAGTGTTGCAGGGATGAGCGTTCCCTCTCTTCCCTTTGTGGAGCATCGTGCTTTGTTGAGAAATGCTCCAAGTCCAACAGTTAACTTTAAAAGTCTTGAGGGAGATCCTGACTATAAAAGTCTATGGTACTTCTGTTACAGAGGAGCGAGAAGTACACCCAGAAGGTAAAGCAATCTGGTGAAAAGAAGATTGGAGAACTAACTTGGAAGGATGTAAAAGGCCCATCTCGTGCATTCAGGGAGCCAGCTCACCTTGAACTTTCTCTCCTTGCTGCAGTCGGTCAGCTAACCGCTGGTGGGCTGGGTCTGTGCACACCAGCTGCTTCCCCACACCTTCAGCGTCTCCAGGTAGGGCCCAAGTCTCTGCATTTGGTCTGCGGCTCTGTCTTCCCTCAGCTGGGAAATAGCTGAGAGTCCCCAAGTCCTGCACCCAAGCCCATCTCTATTATATTCCAGGGTGCTGTGGTTTGGATCTTGAATATCTCCCAAAGGCCCAGGTGTTGAAGGTTTGGTCCCCAGACCGTGGTGCTTTTGGAAGGAGTTGGAACTGTTATGGGACGTTTCTTTCGGGAGGAAGTTAGGTCACTGGGAGCATGACTTGGAAGCGATGTTGCAACACTGGCCCCTTCCTGTCTCTGCTTCTTGGTCTCCATGAAGTGAATAGGTCTCCCCTGCAATGTGACCCTGCCATGATGTACGATGCCACCGCAGGCCCAAGGCAGCAGGGCCAGGTGCATGGACTGGAGTCTCTGAAACCAGGAGCCCAAACAAACCTTTCTTCCTTATAAGTTGATTATCTCAGGTGTTCTGTCATAGTAACAGGAAGCTGACTAACACAGAGATCACTTTGGCCTCTTTGGTCTATGAGATTACAGGGTCCAGGCTGTCCCCGATGAGAACCAGAAAGGTTGAAGAGGACAGACTGTGTGGTGCCCTGCCCTTCAACTGCAGTTTGGAGGCCCACTACTTTTCAGAGTAAGACATCCAAATGTGAGAAGCACTCTCCTGGGGAATTTCTCATAGAGCTCAAAGCAAAGTGAAATGTAGTGTGGAAGATTAGCTTCCCACCCTGTCTCAAATTAAAAAGGGCTGAAGATGTAGCTTACTGGTAAAGTACTTCAGGTTCAATTCCTACTCTTGTTTTTCTTTTTTTTTTTTAAGTGTCTTTTTTTTTTCTTTCTCCTAATCTTTGTTCTTCAAATTCATTGCTTCATTTCTGATTTTTAAAAATTGAGATTTACAACCTTTAAAATGAAAAATACTCACTGTCCCCTTACTTCCTCCCCCACAAAAAAGAAAAAAAAATAACTGAAGACTCAGTACTAAAAACCATCCATTAAGAATCTATTTTCTTCCATTCTTTTTAAGTGCATATTGTTTTAAATTTTTCCTACTGAATAGCCAACCTTTTCATACCTGTTCCTATAATACCAGAAACGTCTCAGAAAGATACATGTGGATAGAAATAAATATTTTATACTGGGAATTGAACCTGAAGTGCTTTACCAGTGAGCTACATCTTCAGCCCTTTTTAATTTTTTATTTTGAGACAAGGTGTCCGTAAGTTGCTGAGGGTGGCCTCAAACTTTTGATCCTCCTGCCTCAGCCTCCCGAGTTACTGGGATTACCAAAGAGTGCCACCACACCTGGCTTAAGTTTCTGTAATAGTGGCGTTGATCATTTTTATACTGACTCTTGCTGAATTTTCTCTTGTTAAATTCCTTCTGCCCTTAACCTCCTTATTGGCATCATGGTGTTTTTCTTATTGGTTCTTCATATGGTAGAAACACTAACTGTCTCTCTGACACGGCAGCTCTGTCAATAATGCAAATGTTCCCATCTGTAGCATCATTACTGTATTTTTTTTTTTTTTGGTTTAATGTAAAGAGGTTTCCCTATTTTTTTAAAAATATTTTTTTTACATTTTGGTTTTTGGCAGACACAACATCTTTGTTTGTATGTGGTGCTGAGGATCGAACCCGGGCCGCAGGCATGCCAGGTGAGTGCTACCGCTTGAGCCACATCCCCAGCCCCGAGGTTTCCCTATTTTATTGCCAAATCTATCCATCCTTCCCTTCCTTCACGTTGCCATTTTTGTAATTTAGCAACGTCCGATGAGAAGATTTTTGATATAATTCTCTGTTGTTAGTTAGCCCTTAAAAACTTTTCAATGATTGTTATAGGGGATGGCATTTTTTAATTTTAGAAGTTAACTTTTACTGACTCAGTGGCTGACCAGGAATCACGCCTGAGCTCACTCTATTAACAGGCTGAGAGCTTTCTCAAAATTCCAGATCACCAGGCAGAGCCATTGGGAGGGCGCCTGGTGCTCCCCCGTCCCCTTCAAAGTGTAGACAGCGGAGACTGCTCTCTTTAGTCACCAGGGAGGTGCTGTCCCCCCCCCCCCCCCCCCGAGTAGGCAAAGTGTGACCGAGGCCCCATTGACCACTGCGTCATCTGATTGAGATAAAAACCCCGTGGCGTACCTCAGCCCCAGCGCCTGGTCAGTGGTCAAGTCCCAGGGCCCAGCCTGGGCACTCCTCCAGTCCTGGGAAAAGGGTTTCAGGTAGAAGCCTGTTGGCCAGGGGTCAGGTAAGTCTGCGTGAGCAGGAAGTTCTTCAGAGAAACTGAGGAGCAAAGCCACTAGGGTGAGGCTCCCTCCAGGTTCCAGAGACTCAAGGCAGGACCTGGGTTCAAAGCTTGCAGTGGCCCACGGAGCATGCTGCCTAGGCCTGAGTGAGTTTGTATTTTGGATCCTCAGTTTTTCCATTCGTTATTTCCATGTCTTTTCTCACCTGGCTGTTTTTGATACTGGGGGCACCCACGGCCCTTTATGATTATCTTTATCATTATTATTTTTAGTTGGAGACAGGGTCTTGCAAAGTTTCTAAGGCTGGCCTCAAACTCACGATCCTCCTGCCTTGGCCTCCTGAGTCACTGGGATTGTAGGCATGCGCCACCCTGCCAGGCTTTACCTGACATTTTCATAAGAACGAGGTGCTTTCATTGAATATTGATCCTGGGCCTTGCTCTGTGGAGTGATGCTTCGTCTATTATTTCCTTACTAGTCCATATGAGAAAACGCAGTCTCTTTGTAGGTATTTTATATGACATTGATAACACGTTGCAAAACAAAAACATTTTTACTCTTCAAATACTCTCCCCGTGCACCCGGGCGGGAGCCTGTTTGACAACACTATTGTGGGATACTGTTGACACTCAGCCCGACCGAAGTGAATGGACACTGACAACATGCCTTTCCCGGAACTGTAAAGACTCTTGTCGCTATTCAAGTCAGCATCAGAGTTTACATAACTGCCTTGCATGGTTGCTGGTTATGTAAAGGGGCTGAGTATCTGAATCCTGGATCAAAAGCTTCCTCCACATGAATGGTTTAGTTAGGGGGGAGGAAGCCCAGGCCTGGCCTGTGCCAAGGAAGGCACGGATGGCTTCACATCGCGCTTTGTGAAAGAGCAGAAAGTGGGGACAAATGAAGACGACGCAGGAGGCACATGGGGACCTCAGGTCATGGAGAAAACGAGCCTGTGACTCAAAGGAAGGTCACGGGGACCTGGCACGCGTCTCGGAGAGGCTGAATAACGGGGGGACAGAGATGCTCAACTTGGGGACAGATGGCCCAAAGGGTTTTCTTGAGCAGGTACTAGGTGCTGTGCGTCTGCTGGGTCCAAAGTTCTGGGTGAGGGGGAAGCTTAGAGAAGGTACAGTGTCAAGACTGGGGCGTAAGGAATTTGAAATTGGTCCAAGGACAAAAAGTGAATGAAGGTGTTTACACAGGTCTCAAGTGACAGTATCTTCACAGGGGGACCTGAGAAGGGGTCTGACTGAAAACCATGAATGCTCAATGTGGAAGAAAATGAGTCCTATGGGGTTGCTCCTTGAATAGAGGCCAACTTCAGGGACCCAAGAGATAGACGCTCACTCTGGATCTGAGCTGGGCAGGGAGATGAGGAGGACGGTTTTGCAGGTGGAGAGAAGAAACAGTGTGTCCCAGGAAGGGGGAGAACCTGAGCAAAGGCGGAAAGATGGGTTCAAGAGCATAAGGATCTGGGGGTACTGGATGCACCACGTGAGCCTCGTGTCTCAGTGAAGCCAGAGTTAGACAGGCAGTCAGTACAGGTAGGTAAATCGAGTCGGGTCGCATCCAGGAGGCTAATTTTGATTGAGTCTGGCAAGTTGGAGACTGTCCCTGAGGGACTGACATCTTAATTCCTTCAGGGACTTCCTCCATCCTTCTCAAGAACCTGCCCCTGCGCCCACCTGTTGCTAAGGTCACCTGTCCAGGAGTTGCCCCTCCCCACAGGGAGCTGTGAGGTTGTTAATGTGACCTGGGCTGCTGCATCCTGCCCTTCCCACTTCGGCCTACCTGTTCCCCACCTTTTGGCCACCCCAGCAAGCATTCCTGGGAAGGAGAAAGATGAGGGGAAGAGGCAGGAGGACAAAGGAAGCCCAGGACATGTAAAAAGGGGCAGACCACCTCGCTTCTCGGGATACCAGGACACCAGCTATGGCCCCCCTCTCCATCCTGGAAGAAGTCTGTGTCACCCCTTTTTAAATAAGCCCTGCTTCATATGCCTGCCTCGGCGTGCTTCTCTAAGGTTCAGACTTCAGCATTTGAGGGCACAGGACTCGTCACCGATAACTGGTGTCGTCATCTGTATTCTCACCTGTAAAAGGGGCTAATACCGTAGGGTTGTGAGAACCGCAAAACCGGGTGACTCTGCGGATGCCCTCATGAAAGAGAATACACATATTAACTTATCCTGGGCAAAAATGTTTGCACCTTCATTTACTTTTTGTCCTTGGGTCAATTTTCAAACTTTCTTTAAGCCTCTTAACATTTTCAAGTTGGGGGTTATAGCTCTCTGTGGCAGGCGGTGGTGATGACAGCAAACACATAGAAAGTGGCCAGTGGAAAATGAGCCCTTAGTGGGGGTCTCTCTGATATAGCTAAGCCCCTGGTGGAGGACACTGGCTTTTTCTTAAGGGAGAATTGTCTGGGGCTTTGTGTGGATGACAGGGAGTTGAACAGGGGGTTAGATGAACTGTCGTGGATGGTTGAGTTTGAGTGGAGAGAGATTTTGACGTGTGTGTGTGTGTGTCCCCTTAAACTATGGAATCATGGGGAAAGAAGGCCAGCCAGATAGTGGCCACGGCACAGATGACTCCAGAATTTTCATGTGGAAAGACAGTGAGATGGCCATTTAACTACAAAAGGGAAAGCAAAATTGAGGTTTCACTTGAAGATGCTTGAAGTTCTTGAAGTTTCTTTCCTGTAGAAATCATGTTGATTTGACTTTGGTGTGTGTTTTTAGGGGTAAACTGGAGAAGCTGATGACGATCAGACTTTTAAAGCCTCCGAGAGACACCCCTGGGTTCTGGTCCCTGTCCAGAGTGGAAATGTATAACTTTCAATGTAAAAGGAGACTTTTTCAGCCATCGGGGATGTCCTGTGTACCAGCATCAAAGCAATACATGCAATATGTGGCAATAATCCAAATGGCTTCTAAGAGCTTGATGTTCCAAGATGCTCCACATAGTGGCCGTCTGCTTCTCTGCCTTCTTTCTTTTTAACTTCTCCTCTGATACCAGCATCTATTAAAATATTTCTGGTTTGTCTTCTCTCGCTGGTAGTTTTTTTCTGACTTCTACTAGTGAGATATTTGGTTTCATGAATTACCTTTCTAATTTGTTACCATTTGTCTTATCTCCCATTCTGGAAAAGTTTCTCAATTTATTTTAGAAGAATTTAAATTTCTTTTTAATCTAAGCAATTATGCTTTTAATTCCTCCAAATGTATTTCTTGTTCCCTGATGAGTCTGTTTCATACTTTCTCATTGTTAGAGTCTTTTTTTGTTTGGTTGGTTTTTCCTTGCAATGCTGGGAGTCAAACCCAGAGGGCTTTTACCATTGAGCTATATACCCAGCCCTTTTTTTCTTTTAATTTTGAGACAGGGTCTCCCTAAGTTGCTGAGGCTGACCTCCTGCATCAGCCTTCAAAGTTGCTGGGATGACGGGCATGTGCCACTGCATCTGGGTCTTGTCATTCCCTAGATATAATTGCTTCTTAGATTTGTCTTTATAATAATTGGATTCCTTTTTAAATGTGTCTCTTCTACTTTTATTTTTTAATTTTTTTTAAGAGTTGCTATTCACCCTTTCTAGAACTAAATTGATCCTTGGTTGTATGTTTGCCTTTAAGAGAAATAACTCTGGTGGTTGGTTTGGGTTTCCCCCATTGTGTGGCCTTGCAATTCAGCCGGACACTTCATTTATGGGAAGGTCTTCTCCAGGATGTCAGGTAGCACCCAAGGTAGAAGCAGTCTCTTTCCTAAGGGCATCTTTTTTCAATGGTTTTGAAGAAGTGTAAATATTTCGCTCCAAAGAAAACTTGCTCCCCACAAACAAGGGTGGGGAGATGGGTAGAGGATGGCGACTTGGTCTGTGCATGTCCTCAAGTTAGAGATATTTGGTCAATCCCTTCCCTCCTACTCCCACCTGGATTGCCCTCTGATCCATCTTTAGGGCTTAGTATTCTTCTAGGCAGACTCCATCTGATTTCTTTTCTCTTCCTTAAATGCAGTGACTTTTTTATCTGCTTTCTTTTGCATGCCTGTGCCATCTGCACTCCCTGTTCCAGAAACTGGTGGAACTCTCTCTGTTGGTAACTGTCCTCCTGTCCTCTTCCTTTTTATGGTGGATTTCTTTCTCTACCTTTATTCAAGGTTCCTAGGAGGGGCTCAGGCAGTCTGGATGTTGAACTGGAAGTGCTACAGGAAATGTTTGACATCCCACGTTGCAACCTTGCTGGGCAGGTGCGTCCTTTCTATTTCACAGATGAAGACGCAGAGGAATCAGTGTGATTAAGTTTCTGATCCCAAGGTTATACAGCTAGCAAATGGCTAGGCTGAGACGCAGAACAGTTACAATAGTTCTGAATATTCTTATTTCTCTCCCAGAGGGAGGATTTGTGGAAATCATTTTTCAAAATCTGTGAGAGCTATTTTTTGTTGTTGTAATCATTGAGAAATGGGGCTGACCCTTGAGAAAGATAGAAGATGGAGGTGTGTGTGGGGCTCTGGTTTCTGTATACTTCTATAGTCTAATTCTGAGTTTTAGTCCTCTGAAGTAGATGTTCTGCTCTCTACACAGCTATTGGCCCATTTTTTAAAAATCTCTATTTCTGTATCTAAAAATAAGAAACTTTGACAATTTAGTAATTAACATTTCTTTCACACAGAACATTTTGGTATTTTCTTGAGTTTTGCTGTAGGTTTACAGAATTTGATTGTTGATTTCCATGAGAAGTAGAATCATTATTTTTCTTCCTTACAGAAGCAGAACTAGAGCAGAAAGTGATTTGGAGGAATTTGGAGAGAGCTCAGTTTCTTGGTCATTGAAGGCATGTATTAAGTACCCACATGCCCAAGGTGCTCATGAGTTAGTACCCAGTGCTTTCCTGGATGGGAGTCCTGGGGGATTTCCCACAGAGTTAATGAAACTTAATCTTTTGGGCTCTTCCCTTATATAGGCCACTTCCAAGATTACTAAGATTTCAAAATTTGCATTTGGAAAGAGAAACCCAAATGCTACAAATTTCAGGCCCTATAAAATGTGGATCTTCTCATAGTTGGTAGGAGAGTGATGTGTCAGGAATGAAGAGAGATGGCCAGCTTCCTTATGATATTGTGGCCTAATAAGATATGATACAAAAGGAAACAGAAAACTGACAATTACTTGATGACTGTAATTTATGGGTCAAATCTGATAATTCAGATGAAACACCAAGTTCAGTCTTGATTGATCTCAGCGGCCCAGTTCTCCCTTACTGCTACCTTTGGGAAGTGTTCATTAGGAGTTTCTCTTTATTTTAAGGGAATGTGCTTAAAGCTGAGAACGAAACTGAATATTTACATTGGAAATGTAAAGTAGCAATTCTTTGCCTTTAGTTGTTCCTGGTCCTGTGAGCAGCTTAGCTGAAATGAGGTGAGATATTTTCTCTTGGTAGATTACAGGTTTCAAACATGCTGTTCATGCATCTGATTTTTTTTTTAAATGCATCTCTGCTTACAGTGAGGCCAAGAGAAAAAAATTTCATTCAGGAAATTCCAGTCATTTGAAAAGAAATTCTTAGGGGACTTGCTAGAAAATTGGAAAAGGGGCAAAGTATATCAACATATGTGTAAACATCTGCAAAATGATCCAGCTCCTTTCCTATGATGTAATATGATAGCAAAAGAGGCAGATAGAAAAGGAAGGGCAGGCAGTTTTGCATTAAGTCAAGCTGAACAAAAACTGTTTTTCAACATTTCCTTAGGTAAACCATCCAAGATAATGTCAGATATTAAGGTTTAAGGCAATGGTTTGGGGCACCAATGGTTGTGTGAATTGTCCACTATTATGTGAAATTCACTGCCATTTTCATAGTCTTTGTTAGGAATCTTTTGATTATGAGTGACAAATAAAAGATCCCCGATCAGCTTATGCATAAAGGTACTTTTTAGGTTCCTGTAGCCGAAGAGTGCAGGGAAGCAGATTCAGATGGATTTAGCAGCCCCAACCATGTCTTTAGGATGGGTTTTTCTCTGCCTCTTCTTACAGTTTTTTCCATGTGTGTGTGTTAGTAGCAGTTGGCTGTCTACAGCAGCCCTAGCACGGGTTGGTTTCTGAGGTGCCAAGTATATGAGACACTTCTGCAGCAGTGCAGACAAGATTTTGTATTAGGAGTTCACAGGATGAAAGTTGTAGAAAACCTGCTGAATGTGGTAGCCCACGCCTGTAATCCCAGAGGCTCAGGAGGCTGAGACAGGAGGATCACAAGTTCAAGGCCAGCCTCAGCAATGGCAAAGGGCTAAGCAACTCAGTGAGACCCTGTCCCTAAAAAAAAAAAAGTGGAAAACCCAAGTCAAACTAGACTCATCAGAAAGAAAATGTATGGGCTCCATAACTGGAGGTCTATGGAAGTTTTGGTTTTGGGTACTGCTTTCCTTAAAACTTAATGTTCAGAAGATTCCTTCCTTGGCTATTCTCTCTGCGGTTATCAGTTGCCTTCACTGTCTGAGTTATCTCCTGGGAGAAGATGGCTGCAGCAAGCTACGCCTCACATCATCACACTGTCCATTCCAGAGTAAGAGAGGGAACTTTCCTTCTGCTGGGTTCATGTTGTCCTTGAGTGAATCACTGTGCCAGGCGATGGGCTGTCTTGACTGGAGCAAGACCATCTTGCTGGAACTGAACTCATCCCTGCAGACAATGTCCCCCAAACCACCCAACTGAAAACAGGGCTCTTTAACCAGAGGAGAGGGCCTGGCTATCGGGCAACAAAAACCATTGCCTGCTATGAAAGAAATGCGTAGGACATCAGGAGTCATGTTTTATTAATGATTAGAACATTACCAGGGGAAGAAAGGGAAAGAGAAAGTGCATGATTTGAAGTTCTACAGAGATACAAAAATAATAGAGATAATAGACATACATTGTCCTTCAAATTTTGGATTTGATCTTCTCCTGGGTTGGTGATTTGCAGGAGATGCAGTAGCAGGTAGCATCAGGGAGGTGTGTCTCCCAGTCAGCCCCATGGCACGCCCATGCCCAGGGTGAACTGTGTTGCAAAGCCAGGAAGCTCAACTGGTTCCATGTATCAAGTGCATTTTCCACTACAGTATTTTCAATGAACTATGGGTTTCTTTGGAAGTATAACAATTGTAAGTTGAGAAGCATCTGTACACACCTCTGTATATATAGAATGAGGTTTACTGTAAGAAATTCATTCACGTGACTTTGATCTGTTTTTTACAAGGGAGATCCAGAAAAGATTGTGGTGTCATTCATTCCAAGTTCAAAGGCCTGAGAGCCAGGAGTGCTGATGGTGTAAGTTTCAGTCCAAGATCAGAAGATCAATGTCTCAGCTTAAGTGGTCTATCAGAATGAGGGTCCACCTTCCTCTGCCTTTTGTTCTCTGTGGGTCCTCAGGGACTAGATAATCTCACACAAGTTGGGAAGGCTTAGTTCATCAGTTCAAATCCTCATCTCTTCCAGAAACACTGACACAGATAGAGCCAGTATACTGTTTGACCAGATATCTGGGAATCCTATGGCCCATTCAAACTGTCACATAAAGAACATGAGCATATAAGCTTCGACTATATTGACTATGGGTCAGGTATTTTAAATTTCTTTCAACAGCTGTACTTACAGATGAGACAAAGTGTCATGTCTAAGAGCTATAGCCAGAAGTGACGGTGACAGCATTCAAACTTAAGACTGTGTTCCCAAGCCTGTCAAATGATTAGAACTAATGCCCTTTTAAGTAAGAATATGAAAACCAGAGAGCTGTTTCATCAGTATGTGCCGTGACCAGCATGGCCAAAGTAGCTGGTTCTGGTGAGGGATGAAGGGGGATAAGAAAGATAAAGACTCAGGGACTTAGATTTTGAAGATAAAGCTGAGGTCAGGTGGAGTGTTGCTCTCTGATGGAGAAGCAGGACTAAAGAATTACATCAGCAATCTTTATTTATATATATCTCATTAATCAGATTAAAGACTATGCAAGCATTATTCTTTGTATTCAGGAAAGTTACAGAGTTAGCAACATTACATAGCTTATTCTGCAGTTACTTAGTTACATTATACAGTTGCAATGTGCAGTGTTAGGAGCTTTGTGTAGCTCTCAAGAAAGTCCATTGTTTAAAGTTACTGTTATGCAGGCAGGTTCAGGAGCTGCAGAGCTGGTGAAACACTGGTTGTCTAGCAAGAAAGTTCCTTTATTTCCAGGAGCTGTGTGTCTGAAATCAAGGTGGAGGCTGATAAGACTCGAGCACAGAGCCTCCTTATGAAGGGCATTACCACAGCAGCTAGGCATCCTGCACCTTTGCACAGAAACTTTCCCAGGCACCAAACATGCCACAGCCATGAGGTCATCAGAGACCCCAATATCAGACACTGCTCTCCCATTCTCTGTCACCACTCTCCACAAGTATGGACATGCCATTGGGCCAGGGGTTCTCAAAAGTGTTCCTTTAGGGCAGCTGCAAGGACTTTCCTTTTCTAGCTGCATGAAGTTGGATTTTCTTCACATGGTGCAACCAGAACAATCCATCATCACCATAGCCTCAGAACAACAACAACAACGACAACAAAACCAACCAAACAAAAAACCCTTTTGAATCAATTTAACACAAGAGGCAAAAGACCTCTACAATGAAAACTCTAGAATATTAAAGAAAGAAATAGAAGACTTTAGAAGATGGGAAAGGCACTCATACATTACTGGTGCAAATTGGTGTAACCAATCTGGAAAGCAGTCTGGAGATTCCTTAGAAAACTTGAAATGGAACCACCATTTGACCCAGCTATCCTACTCCTCGGTCTATAGCTAAAGGACTTAAAAACAGCATACTACAGGGACACAGCCACATCAATGTTTATAACAGCACAATTCACAATAGCTAAACTGTGGAACCAACCTAGATGCCCTTCAGTAGATGAATGGATAAAGAAACTGTGGTATATATACACAATGGAATGTTACTCAGCAATAAAAGAGAATAAAATCATGGTATTTGCAAGTAAATGGAAGGAGTTGGAGAATATCATGCTAAGTGAAGTAAGCCAATCCTCCCAAACCAAAGGCCAAATGTTATGATAAGTGGATGCTAATCCATAATGGGGTGGGGGAGTGGGGAGAATAGAGGAAATTTTATTGGGCCAAGGGGTGGGAGGGAAGAGGAGTGGGTATGGGAGTAGAAAGGATGGTGGAATGAGCCAAACATCATTACCCTTGTGATGCGATTCTACATCGTGTTCAACCAGAGAAATGAAAATTTGTGCTCCTTCGTGTATAATGAATAGAAATGCATTCTGCTGTCATGTATAACTAATTAGAACAAATTAAAAAAAATTAAAAAAAAGAAATCAGAGACCTGAAAAAAAAATACATCACAGCAGATTAAATGAACAAGCAGATACGACAGTTCAGCTGTCTTCTATTAAGACAGACATTAAATTGATTTGCAAAAAGTGTAAAAACAATGACATTCTTCTCTGTAAATTTTGAAGTTTTTTTTAAAAAATTATGTTATTTTGTTAATATGTAATGGATTTGCTATAGTTATTTTGAATGACTGGACACATGAAAATTTAAAAAATTATTTCTCTTTTATTTTCTGAAAAGGTAAATAAAAATAAGTATATACTCCATTAAAAAAAAAAAAAAAGCTCTTTGGAACCCTCACTAAATGTTAAAGAGTATAAAAGGATATTGAGATAAAAAAAATTTGAGATTTTTTTGAGACCTGCCATATATATAGGTGGCGGTTCTCAAAATAATAATTTTCAGGTAAAAGTTTCCAGATATTTGGTGTTATTATGGCCTTCTCCTGCACTGAGCTTGTTTTGCAAATGCTTGGACTTGTGTCTTTTGATAATGGATGGGTAACAATAGCTTGGAAAAATGGAGTGTGAATTCTTGACAGCCCTTTATTAGCTACTGGGTTCTAACCACTTTCCCACCCAGCTCTTCTTTTGAAAAGGACAGAGTGCTTGACTTGCATTTTGGGAACAGAGTTACTGAGTGAGACATGGCACCTGTAGATGTGACTGAGAACATCGTGTGCGCTGGTGGAACAGCATGATCGCAGTGGTAAATCTATGTGGAAGACACATTTTCAGGAAAAAAAAAAGAAGGACCCGGAAGTGTTAGTGTCCATGATGAAATCCATGGCTACGACAGTGCGTCTTAACATGTAATTTTTCACCTTCACTCTCTGTTCCGTTCAATCTTTTCCAGAGGGGATCAGAAAGGAGAAAGCATGAAGAAAGAGAATAGGAAGCCCAAGACCAGGAAATTCGCAGATTCGTTGCCAGCTGCCTGAATAATCAAGAACTGGGAATATTTCTAGATCCAGAAGATGAGTAGATGCATAAACTCCCCCTTTTTGTTGAAAACTCTATAGAAGGTCTTTTAAAATTTAACAGTTAGAGGCATTATGTTCCAGCATAGCAATCTAAAATTGTGAAGAATGGCTTAGCCTTCAAAGCAAATTCTAGATTGTTTAATTAGGCATGCAAAGTTCAGGATACTTCATTGTAGGAGAAACAGAACTGTGTCTTGGTTTGGGGGCCAAGTGAAGTGCCTTTTACGTTTTTGTGAAGTCCATTCTGATTTTTCAATCTGCATCTGTGGTGAATCTTTTTTTTTTTTTTTTTTTTTTTGTATTCTGAACTAAATGTCCAAAGCTTGAAACAGGAAACAGAGTCTCAGTGACTTTCCCTGCTGGATGGAGAAGCTCTTAACAGAGGCTGCAGCTTTGAACAGATCACTGGCTCCCGAGGATCTTGACTGCCAGGTTGCTTAGGGAGTGGGGCTTTGGTTCCCTGGTCTCAGGATAAGAGCAGCCTGAGGGTTTTGGGAGGGGACTGACTGAGGCCTGGAGGAAACCAAGTGGCTTCAAATCTGCAACTGAACACACAATGTGATAGGAACAGAATATATTTTAGGGACAATATGTGCTCAGTGAAAGAATTTCAGGGAAAATAGCTGATTATAGAGGCTCTCTAAAATTGTCCTTACAATTTAATGCCCACTTAGAATTCAATTTTCTTTCACATTTTATTGAGCTTTGCTGTTCTCAAGACTCTGAAGTATACTGTGAGAAACAAAAATATGAATTCTTTAAGTCCAGGCCTTGAAGAAATTTATAATGCTGTAGGAAAATGAAACATTGCAAATGTTTGCCATCTGTGATGGAGTGTGATTAATAGTAAATTAAAAGCGCCAAGTGCTCTGGGATTGCAGAAGAAGGAGCTTTTGATATCAATTAGAAGATTCAGGAAGATTTTCAAAGGGTTCTTAGTATTTGAGTTGGATCTTACAAAGGATGATGTTTCCAATGAAGAAAATCAGTGAAAAGAAGTTTCTGACTCATGATGGGACAATTTCATAGTCAGTGGGCACAGCGTTTGGGGTACATGATATTGTTGGGCATTTGGGACAATTTGAGGGTTCTTGAGATATCAGTTAAAATGACCGCCTTGCTCATGATGATGAGCGGCCCTGGGCAAAGATGTGTGTGGTTTGTGACCCTGCCTTTCCTGATTAGGCTGATGGAACCAGAGAGGGGTAGCTGAACTGAACACATCAGATCCACAGCTGGCCCATGCCCTGGCCTGCAAAGCTTTGCATGAACAGGAACTAGCTGGTTTGATCAGGGTCTTGATTCTAGGCAGTCGTAGCCCTCCTTGGGTTCTGCCTCTGTGGGTTCCACTCCTGAGTTCAGCCAACAGGGGATTGAAAATATATATTTTTTTAAATTGCATTGGTACTGAACATATACTGACTTTTTTCCTTGCTATTACTCCTTAGACAAAACAGGATAACACCTATTTCCAACGCCGTTACATTGTATGAGGTATTCTAAGTCATCTGGAGACGACCTCGTGTATATGGGAGATGATATATGTAGGTTACATGTGAATACTGCGTCATTTTATAGAAGGGACTTGAACATCTTTGGGGTTTTGGTATCTGTGGGATCCCTAGAACTAATCCCAGTTTGTGAAATAAGGAATTGGCAGTTATGTTTGGAGTGTGAAGCTGGGAGGATGTGTGCCAGATTATACCATGAGATAGAGAAGGAGCTTACTAGGAGATGATATGAAGTCGAGGTTATGAAGAATCAGAAATGATATAGCAGGGAAGAGTGTAAATAATATTGGGTAGGGGGAGCAAATGCAGTAGAGAGTCACTGTAAAGCCAAGACACACTCTCTGAGGAACACTAGGAAAGTTCTGGAAGACAGATGCTGAGGTCTGGAGCTGCTTTAGGTTCAGAAGTACTTTCTAGCTGGAGTTCTGCATGGCTTGGGGGAGTAGTGGTTCCTCCTCCGATTTCCATGGGATAGTTTTCTTTCTTATTGCATCTCACATACAAGCCATGCCTTCAAATTCAATTATGTGTTGGTCTGAGTAAATACCCAAAGAGCCTAACTAATCCGTCGTAGATGGCTGGAATAGAGGGACAGGAGGCTGGGCACGTGGAAGGGTGGAAAGGTGAGTTGGCGGTTCGTGGTGGTCAAAGTGTTCTATACATCATAAGAGCTTTAGTCTGTTTCTCTGCAAGGCATTTTGCAAAGATTCCCACTGTCATGGAATTTGTGATGCAGAGCTAGGTGGACAGAATATAAACACATCAGTGGCTGTAATTGAAGGCTGATACATGATATACTGGATCTATCAAAGATGTCTCCATCCTAAGGTGGGGAGAAGGGACAAGATGCCTTCCCCGGGGAGATGGCAGTACCAAGGACTTCAAATATTTTTCTGACTACATGACATAAGAAAGAGAAAAGGATAGATAAATGTTATAGAAAGGTGACTGTGGCCCAAGGATACTTGGGTGAGGGGGAAGCTGTAATCAAGGAGACCACTTTCAATGTTCAGGAGGATAATTCCGCAGGAGGAAGTTATGACTGTTTTATCTCATAATTGTGTTAACCCAGGTCAGAAATTTGTTCTAGTGAAAGGTATTTGGCTTATTGAGATAGTTTCTACTATGGACTTAAATGTATTATAGTGCTTGATATGGCAAATTCAAGTTTTGCTTTTTTGGAATTTTCTGAAATATTTTTCTAATTATTTTATTTTTGCGGGGGTGGGGGACTAAACCCAGGGATGCTTAACCACTAAGCGATATCCCCATCCCTTTTTATTATTATTATTTTTATTTAGAGACAGGGTCTTGCTAAGTTGCTTAGGGCCTTGCTCAGTGGCTGAGGCTGACTTTGAACTTGCCATCCTCCTGCCTCAGCTTCTCAACCCTCTGAGATTACTGGTAAGCACCACCATGCCTAGCTCTAAATATGATTAATCTGTGACTGGTTGACACCATGAATGTAGAACCCATGAAAATGAGGGTCCACTGTACCCAACTTGTCAAATCTCTTGGTTACAAGTGATGGAAAACCTTGTTCAAATTGGCGTAATGGAAACCTGTATCATGGGAACCGCGTGTTGAGTGGTGTCAAGGGTGCATCCCTCCATCTCTTGAATCTGTTTTTTTTTTTTCTTTTTTCCCTGCTTGATTCATTTAGATGGCCTTGACCCCAGATGGTGGTTGTGGCTCTCTCTGCAGCCCTCCTAGAAGGAAGGCAGCACTTTTCTTGTGGATCTTGGTGAAGTCCTGGGAATCACTGCTTCTCTGACTGACTTTGCTCCTGTTCCATTCCTGCCATTCACGGTGTCCCCAGATGGAACTTGTAGTTCAGGAGGCTAAGTCAGGGTTAACTCTGGATGCTGAGGGTGGAGTCAGTTCCACCCCAACTCCAGGCAGAGAGTGAGAAAAGGATGCTTAGCCAGGGAAAAGCAAGGCCAAGAACCGATTGCACAGAGACACAGTCCTTCAAGGATGGTGGAGGCTGAGCAGTGGAACCCGCTAAAGAAGTAGGAGAGGATGTGGAAGCCTGAGCAAGATAAGGGAAAGAAGGCTGGGTCAGGGCGGGGGGGATCGGACGTCATAAATGTATACTGAAGATGGATGGAGGAGAAAGAAGGGGAGGGAGGGAGGAAGGAAGGAAAGGAGAGGAGATATGGAATGAATTTTAATAATTATGTTATATGCATGGGTTCATGTAGAATAAGGACTTTCTCCTTTATGTATAGGTAGAAAGGACCAATCAAAACTAAGTAAGCCAGGTGTAGTTGTGCACATCTGTAATTGCAGTCACTTGCGAAGCTGAGGCAGGAGGATCACAAGTTCGAGGCCAGTCTTAGCAGTTTAGTGAGGCCCTAAGCAACTTAGACTTGTCTCAAAATAAAAAAAATAAAATAAAATGGGCTACAGATATGCGTGACTCAGTGGTCCAGTGCCTCTGGGTTTAATAAATAAATAAATAAGTGAAAGGAGAATCAGTAGAGTAGTTGAGAAATAATAGGGGGAAGGAGGAGGGGAAGGAAAGGCCATGGGGAATGGGGTTTGAAATAAAATTCCTTGAGTGTATTTTTTTTGGTCAAAATAAACCCAACTACTCTGTATGATTTTAATGCTCTAAAAAAAAAAAAAAAAAAAGAAAGAAAGAAAAAGAAAAAAAAAAAAAAGCTAAGGACAAAAGAAAGCACAAGAGGGAGGCCAGAGTGGCAGAAAGGAGACTGGAGCTGCCCGAGGCTCGTTCACAGCTTTGGCGCAGGCCAGCAAAAACAGCTGAGTCCCAAGAGTCACCAACACCGTGGGAAAAGAGCACCCTTAAAAGTCACAGGTACAGTGAAAAATAACCAAGCAAATGCAGAGCCCTCTCCAGACTCTACCAGCTGCTCCATGAGCCTTAACCTATTGTTAACAAATTAAAACTCTTTTTTTGATTTTTCTAAGTCTGTGATACCTATTGGTTATATATACAACCCACATTCTTCCAGCAGGTGTGGTTTTATAATTTAAAAAGGCCACTATTTTTTTAACCTGTGGGGGTTTTGTATTTATTGTTTCATTGTTTGTTGTTACCTTGTGTGACTCAAGGTTGTTGTTTTTTTTCCTTTAGTAATTGTTACCTTATTTCAGCATCTTTGTTTGTTTGGAGTTTGCTGGGAGTTTGGGGAACCAGACTGCAACATGGCTGGACCTGGGCTGCTGCTCCATTGTTTACCTTTGCTGATGAGGAACACCACATACCAACTGCCCCACAGAGGCAAGTCGCCAGAGGGCCCTGCCAGCCACCCGCTCCCGAGCGCATGGTGTCTGGAGTCCTCTAGGGAGCTCACAGTGGTAGACCTGCAAGGTTGGGGAACCTGAATACACCTTTGTAAGGAAGCTCCTCCAGGAAACTTGCTCCTGTTTCCCTAACTGGGTAAAGATGTTCCCTTAGGCCGCGAAGACTAGGGAGCCTTCCATTTTATCACCAACTTTGGGCACTGGGAGTTGAGTTCTCACAATGAATTGTTTTCTCTAAGCAATGTGTCCCCTGCTGCTCCCAGGTGAAGCTTGGTTCCTGACTGTGACCACGTTGGCCACTGGCCACACTGCCTTCTTCCTACAGATCAGGCCCCAGGCGCTAGCTCTCCAGCGCTCAGTTTCTGAGTTGCTCTGACTTCTATAGCCAATAACCATTGGTGGAGCTCGGTACTGTCCAACACAGTAGCCTGTATCCACCGTGGCCACTGAACTTCTGAAAGGTGGTTAGTCTGATTGAGAGGTCCTGCAAATGTGAAATATACCCCAGATTTCAAAGACTTAGTAGGCTATAGATCAATCTGGGTCCCCCCAACATTCATGTGTTGAAGCCCCAATACTGTGGGACAGTATTTGGAGTGAGAAACTAAGATCAAATGAGGACATGGGTTGGGATCCTGATAGGGTTAGTGTCTTATGAGGCGACACATGGAGAGGGCGGCCCTCTGCCACCCAGGAAGGGAGCCCTCGTGGGGATCTGGCCATGCCACCACCATGATCTTGAACTTCCAGCTCCAGAATTGTGAGAAAATAAATTTCAGTGGGGTAAGTCACCTAGTCTTTGTTGTTTCATTTTGGCAGCCCAAGCAAATTCACACATGGTATAAAATATAATGTAAAATACTGAATTCACATTTTTTTTATTTTACATGTTGAAATAATATTTTGGATATACTGGGTTGAATATTATGTATTATTGAAATTAATTTTATTTATGTTACTTCATTTTTTAAAAAAATAAAGTGACTACTAAAAATTTTTAACTTATAAATGTGGCTCTGGCTTCTATTCTAAGGACTCTGGTGACCTAGACCATTAGGTTTTTACTAAGTTATCTTAAATGGCCCCATGCTATCGTTTGTATCTGAATGTCCCCAAATCCTTCATGTATTGAAGTCTTGGATCCCAGCCTGAGGCACTGGTGGTTAGTGTTGGAACCTCTGGAAGATGGGCCTAGTGAGAAGAAGTGAGGTCTTGGGGGTGAGCCCATGAAGGGGATATTGGAACTCTGGCCCTTCCCCTCACATTCTTTGCTTCTGGCTGTTATGAGATGAACAGGCCTCCTCTGCTACATCCTCACACCACAATGGGCTGCCTTAAACTAGGCCCAAAAGCAATGGGCCATCTGAATACAGATGAAACTTCTGAAATCATGAGCCAAAATAAACCTTTCTTCCTTATAAGTTGATCATCTCAGGTGTTTTGCTACAGTGATGCAAAGCTGACTAGCATATCCTATTGGTTACTGGGTGGTCCCTGTTCATGATGATCTCCTAACTTCTCTCTCCTTTATATAATTTCCCATTTCTTTTTTTTTTTAAGAGAGAGTGAGAGAGGAGAAGAGAGAGAGAGAGAGAGAGAGAGAGAGAGAGAGAGAGAGAGAGAGAATTTTTAATATTTATTTTTTAGTTATCGACGGACACAACATCTTTGTTTGTATGTGGTGCTGAGGATTGAATCCGGGCCGCACGCATGCCAGGTGAGCGCGCTACTGCTTGAGCCACATCCCCAGCCCCGCCATTTCTTTTCTTTAGTGGCCAGTACATTAAAATAAAATAAAACTAAATAAACACATAACTCCCCACCTCAAACAACAAAACTTGTTTGTTATATTTCTTGTTTCTTGCAGTATGTTTTTCGATTAAGGAAATCTCTTTCCTCTTAACCTTCCTCTGACCGCACTATCAGGGCTTCTCTGGTTGGGAATATGGAAGGTTCTTTGGAGAAGTATAGGATACGTTCTTGGCAACACTGAATGGGCTTCTCAATGGATACAGAAAATTGGGGACTCCTAGCTCATGTCACCTGGGGTAGGATTGAAATGTCTTTCCATCAGCAAAGCAGAATGTAAAAGACCTGGATGGTTTGGACATCCACATGCCTTGGGCACATCTATATTTGGTAAGAAAGTTTCTAGTAGCAAATTTTGCTATTAGAATTCATGGTCTTCAATTGTAGAGACGTTGCTGTTTGCTCTGAAGTACAATCTCCTTAGTGATTAGCCCCTGCTTTTCTCAACCAGTATTGCTGGTTGTTGACCTTGAGCTGACAGACTCCTTTCAATGACTTTTAGGAAAACATCTGTCAAATAACCAAATTTGAGTAACAGAGTCGGTCAGCCATTCTTCCAGGTAATGATGGAAGACAGTGACTAATTCACCTTGTGCCTCCAATGATCACACAAGGCAAGCATTGTTTTAGGATACACAGGGAAAGAACTTGATGTGTAACTCCCATTTTGTCAAACAATATTTTTTTAAAAAAATGCATGCAAGTGTCCAGGTTTAGTAAGCTCCTTTCTAGTGAGCCATCGTTAGTAAAACTGGCCCCCACCTGGGAGCGGCTGGTAGTGAAGAACACAAGGGAGCTTGGTTGGGTTTGGTATTCCTTGATCAGTGCTGAGGTGGCAGGAGTTTCATCTGTTGCTTCTGTACCATCCGTGGAAATGCCAACACAGAGAAAAAGGCAAAAAAAAAAAAAATCTGCAATTTATTATGAAAATAGTTTTGAACTCCAGGATCTCAGAACACCCCCCCCCCGCCCCCAACCCATGGTCCATAGATGATGCTTTGAGAAGTGTTTCTTCAGTGTATTATACATGGAAAATATTGTATTCTTCTAAACATTAAAAAGAATTTTGAGGCAATCACTGTTGGAAAAGACTCCAGAGCACCGGGGTGACAATGTTGTTTATGGAATCCACGCATCTTTTGGAAGACCAGACTCAACAATTTTCATGGTGTGTTTTAGTTTTTTGATACCTGTGTTGGGTGGCAATTCCTGTTTCCCAAGGCTGTTTGGGTTTTAGAAGTTGGCCATCTTCCTAGTTGTGATGGAAGGTAGGCGATGACTCTGTAAGATCCATGCATGACTGAAAGTTCTTCTTTTCTTGATGGGAAATCTACTAAATCCTGCAGTCCTGAGATCTGAATTAGCTGGGATGACTCAGAACAGACACAGTTACCTGAGGGGTGCTGATGGATCCCCTCCACCATTATAGGCTGAAGTAGAGGATTCAGCTCAGCACAAGTCTCTCATTGGGATTGGAATGTGGGCTGTGCCAAGAGGAGAGGCAAAGGCCATATTCTCCATTCATCCACAGATGATGCCAAGATAATGTGGGTTTTCTCATAATATTTCTAAAGCAAAAACACTTATCAATGACATGTTGCCTTGAAAAATTGTTTGATCTCTCAGTAGAAATCCTAACACATGTTAGAAAGTAATTGCCCACATCCTATTTTCAAAGAAGGGAGCAAATAGGCAAATATGGAAATTATTTCCATATCTCTATGGGGCCTGGGGTTATATAGTCCTAAGGCCTATATAAGGCCTGTATTGATTGATTTATTGTGAAAGTTGTGCATATTTCTTACAGTAACTTTTAGAAAATGTGGTTAAAGAGTTTGTTTCTCCTAGCATAAGAATTATTTTGCACTTTTTGAAAGGTCAGATTTCTAGCTCATTTTGCCACCAGGGATACAGATTGGTTTCTTAAGATAAATGCCTTAGTTGTCCTTCGAATGATTTTTAGTCTGACATGTTCTTGGGTAGATTGCCTTTTAGATTCAAAATCAACAGAAAGGCATAATGATACACATGCACACTATGGATATGCAGATTATTTAATCAGAGGAATTGATCCAAATCTTAAAGTTCTCATTCTAGAAATCATTTTCTTTCTTTCGATTTGTTTTGGTCACCATAAGAAGAAGCAAATGACCCTTGCACTCCTGATTTGCCTGTCAGATTAGAAACTTTTCTGAATTTTTTTTTCTATGATAATTTTGTTTCTCCTACACACCAGATCCTCAGGCAGATCTTTGTAGATGTGATTGGACTGTGGTTCGTTTTCAGTTTGCCAATTAGAAATCCAAACAAAGTAGGTGGCATATGAAAGTTAACATCAGCTCCATTTTTCTCTCTCTCGGATTATTTCTACACATTCCCAAACCTAGATTTGCCGTGCGTTATCAAGTAATACCTGCACAAATAGATAATTTTCATGCTGGCTGGCCCTGGAGCCTTTGAAAAGCACGAAATTTACACCCACAACAGTACTTCTAAAAAAATGTGGTCCTTTGTGGCCAACTTAGCCAATGGAGTTTAACATCCTCCTATTTCCTACTTGAGTTGTTCTACATTTATAGGTTTTTGATTCATGCTTTCTGATTTTATCTTCAAATGGCCAGGAACTGCCTCCTAATAATCTTTCTCCTAATAGTCCAGTTAAATAGGACCAGTGACTGGACTGTTTAACTGGAAGTCCTTTGAGGGCAGCATCAATAATGTTCTCATTCAAATCGGTTTATGAGTCGTAGCTCAAAACAGTGTTTTAGATGAACAGTGAAATCCATGTAAAGAGCTTCTCTTAAAGTTAAAATACCTGCACAGATGATAAAATAGGGAACTAATTATGCCAGTTTTGCAAAAGAATAACTTCATGGTTTTAAGAAAGATACTGACGTCTCCTAATAGTTTATTACTTACAAGCTGAGACATTTATTAAAAACTAATCCTCAATTTTATAGATTCTTGGTTGTTATGGAACAAAATTGTTATTTTGGGCATTGAGTGGCACAGTTTTTGAGCATACAATGGAAAAATAATCAGCAACTTTAGGTGAGGGAGTTAAAGTCAGTTATTAGATGAACTTAACTAGTTATTTGACTGAATTGTCCCATCAGTTTAGTCAATAATAGGAATTTAGTAATTTCAGAGAAACAGTCATAGTACTTCTCAGAGGGCTAATTCAAGGCCCTTGGGGGAAGAGGTTGGTTTTACATGTGACGTTTCTCATACATTAAAGCTTTTAGTCAAGTAGGATGAGGTTGATGAATTGACCTTCCCAGTAAGGACTGGGGAAGAGGACATCATGGATTGTGTCTTACTCTCTTTCTCCTAGAAAAAAATGACAAACTGAGAGTAATTGATAAGAAATTAATCTGGTGTGCAGAAGTACAGGTCCATGGATGGCCATGGCTGACCCAGATCTTTCCCCTCCTGCACATAGTTCTTAGAAGAACAGTAGGGTATGCTGAGAATATAGCGCTCCAAGATAAGGAATAGCTTGGGCTTTGTCTGCTCCCTTCCTAGACAAGGATGTCCTGCAACACTGTAGCTCGGTGATCCCAGTCCCCTGGGGTATAAAACCCAAAGTGGAAAGCTTTCAGGGCCCCTCAGCTGTGACACAAAGTGGTGCATGCCCAGAGTAACAGCATCTGCTCCAGACAGTTCTGAGTCTTGAGAAACCAGCTTTCAGGATTCCTAGATTTCTGTTGATTCACACTGCCCAGAGAAATACAGCTGCTTTGTAAGACCCATGGTAGTGTTCTGTCTCACTGGACTTATTCTCTAGCACTTGAGTTTGTACCAGATCTCTTGCTACATCTAGGAACCTTAGCAGAAATTGATGAGGTGTTTAGAGTGTTCCTCTGGGACCAATAACTGGTGCATGATATTCTCTTTAATGACCTAAGTCTTCAAAGGCAATAGGAAGGTTCGCATCTCCGGACTGGAAATTCCTGAATTGTCTTCTTCCATACCTAAGAAAGAAGACTTTGATCCTCCACAACCTCTACATTTATTCTTCATCTACTGCTCTATAGAGTATCAGAACTGAATGCATACAAACACTCTATTCAGGAAAGGAACATCTTTTCACCTTTGGGCGAACCTGTTAGCCTATGGGATTCACAATAAGGAGTCTTAATTTCTTGTGGTTACACTTACACAGGAAACCACCCTATTCGGTAGTCTGATGGGGAGACAGAATCTACTGACTTCACTGAAGACATGGATAGAAGGCAAAATTTAACTATCTCTGTTTTCAAATGGGTAACAGATAATTGACTAGAGACAATGATTTCCTTCATGTGAAAATTTCTAACTCAGATTGCCAGGAAGAATTAGAGGCAAGGAGAGTAGTTGAAAGTCATTATGATTTCAAAATTCAAGTGTACAACATGATAATCCAAATAGTCTTGGAAGAAAATAAATCACTTAAATTGAAAAGAAATGTATAATGTATTTGTTTGTGAGCACATTGGGCAAATGCAATAGAATGTTCTTCTGAGAGTGTTGTTACTACTGAGATGATTGGAACAAAACTCGATTTCAACAGGCTCCTAGATCACTATTCTGTTCCCTTCTATTATTCATTAGACTCCCCTCACCGCCCACGTTAGGCACTGTGATAGAAACAAAGAATTTAGTTGGGGAGATGGATATGTGAATAAATAATTGCTTTATAGCGTATGAATTATTATAATAATGTATGGAAAAAGACCCCACGAAAATAATGAACACAAAAGAGACTTCTTGGGGGTCTTGAAGACCTTAACAGAGGAGTTATTGTTTGCATTCAGTCTAGAAATGTCAGCTGGGCCAGTATCCTCTTCCATAGAGCCGTGAGCAGCCATGGGAATGAGGAAAATGACCCGTTTTTCATTTGGAAAAAGGATTTCAGGGAGAGGAAAGGAGAGGTGACAAGACCAGCTGGGGGCCCTGAGCAGGAGAGAATCAAGCATGGACTTTAGTGCACGGATCTAGCACTGAGCTTCCTGCATCCTGCCCTGGTAACTTGTGGGGGAAGCTATGAGCCTTGGTTTCCCCATAGATTACATAGTATCCTTCTTTCTTTTGACCGCATTTCAGAGTCAGGATGGATCCCCACCCAAAATCTGATTGGGATGTGACTCAAACAACAGGAGGGCACGAAAAGATTTATTACTTACATAATGAGGTTTTCTGGAGAGGGCTGGGTAGACTCCCAGGTAGGTCTGGAATGGCTTCAGGGAACAGGGCTCGGGCTCTATATTGGGTTTGTATTGTGGTTAGGAAGAGGGGCTGGGGTAAGAATTCCTGGATGTGGACAGGGACTTTTTTGATTTGAATCTCTCATGGGTTCTAAAGGAGGAAGTACTCAGCATTTCTTATGAGTTTTCCCAAATGTAGGATAGAGGGAGAAAAGGATGGGGTGGGTCCTGAAAACCATCAGCCATCACACATTAAAAATAGGAGTCAGGTTCTCTATTACAATTCTAGTTTTGAAGATCAAGTTAAATATTCCAGGAAAAGTACTGAATATAGATAGCATAGTCTGGCTAGAGTAAATTCCCTGTGAGTGTGAGTCAGTGTGTTGTAGTTTGGATAAGTGTCGCCCAAAGGCCTGTGTATTAAAAGCATAGTCACCAGCCTGTGGCACTATTGGGAGGTGGTGGAACACTTAGGAAATGGGGACTAGTGGAAGAAAGTTAGTTCATTGGGTATGTGCTCTCGAAAGGCATATTGGGACCTTGGTTGCTCTTCTCTCTCTCTCTTTTTGCTTCCTGGAGGCATTGAGGTGAACAGACCTCCTTTGTCCTGTGCTCCTACCATAACACACTGTTCTACCACAGGTCCAAAGCAACAGGGCCAAGAGACTATGAACCATAATGTTTGAAAACATGAGCTCAAATAAGCTTTTCTTCTTTTAAAGTTATTTATCTCAAGTTTTTTTTTTTTTTTTGGTCACAGTTATGGAAAACTGCTGAACACAAGGCAATGATGATTATGCTAATGATAAAAACACAATTAATACAGCTGCTATATGGGTGATGGACATAAGGGTTTACATTGAAAAAAATTTTAAATTTTTTGTGCTTCAAACATAATCTGATTGTACTTTGGGCCTCCCATTTTCCTATGATTTTAACAGATCTCCATTAGAGGTGAATGAACAAATCAAAATGAACTGAATGCCTTCTATGTACCCAATTCTAGAGTGGGCACTGTGAGAGATGCAGGGATTTCTGCCCTGATGGTGTTAAATCTTTCCCTCCTCTCCTTCTCTCAAATTGTGGGAGAAAATGGGATCGTATTAACATAAAGTTATAAACCAGGAACTCTGTAGGATTTGGGATCAATTATTTTTTGCTTAGAGTTCATGAAAATGTGATTTATGGAGCCAAAATCCAGCTGATAATTAATGAGAAGGGCCCATAGGCAGGAAACGTCCGGAGGAAATGCAGTAGGAAAATGCAGCGATGCTGTAGTTGGAGTTAGAACGAATAGTCAGAGATAAAAATGGAAATGCGGTGGAGGTTGAATTGTATAGAATTTTGAATAAAATGCTGAGAGTTTGATCTGTAGACAAAAAAGGGTCATTGAAGGTTTGGGAGCAAAGCAGTGATATCATCAAACTGCTCTTTGGGGATCAGGACTCTCGCAGCGATGTTTTGGGTAGCATGAAGGAGAACAGGGACCAAGAGAACAGTGTAGAAGTTCCTGAAAATGACTAGACTGTTCAGCTTTGGTCCAGATACAGGAAGAGGGATGCTGGTGTTGAAGATATGACCAAGAAGGTAGAACAAACAAGGTTTGGCAACTGCTCAGAGGCAGATGGACAGAAGGATGCCATGAAAACCTTGAGTCTTTAATAGGGGAGACTCATAGGATCATAATAGCATGGTGGCAGTGGGCAGGGGAGGTTCAGGAGTGGACTTCAGAGTGTGATGCAGGGCTGAGGGAAACAGTGGCTTCACATTAGGAAGTGTTGGGTTTGAAGTGTTGGAATTCAGCAGAGAGTTGAAATACGCAGGGAGAAGTGGGCCAGGAAATACGGATTTGGGGTAAAGTGGAAGTGGATACTGGAGCAGAGAAGACTGCATGGAGGACGTGTTATGTGCCAGGCATTGTGTGGAGGACATGGTTAGTCAAGGAGACACATAAATAGAGAAATAATTAGAATTCTGCGCTGTAAGTGCTGTACCACAATGTACATGGGCAATGACCATGGTACCACAAGGCAGAACACGGCGAACTCTGCAGGGAGAATCAGGCTCATCTCTAGCTGAGCCTGAAAGGCTGAGTCTAAGTTCAGCCTTCCAGGATGAACGCATTGCAGAGGGAAAGCAAAGTTGGAAGGCGTGCTGTGGGCTGGGGGAGTGGCGGTTGTTGGGCTCGCTGGGATAGTGTTGGGATGGAAGACAGATGGTGTTAGGGTTTGGATATGAAGTTTCCCTCAAAGGCTCACCTGTTGAAGTCTTGGTCCCCAATGCAGCAATGTCTAGAGCTGCCACATTTGGGAAGGAATTGGGTCATGAGGGATTTGACCTCATCAGTGCATTAATCCATTGATAGCTGAAAGGAACACTGGACGGCAGTGGAAGCTACAGGCAGATGGGGCATGGTAGGAGGAAGTAGGACACGGGGATACAGGGATGCCGCTGGAGACTATGTCTTGTCCCTGGGCCCTTCCTTCTTCTCCCTCTCTTCTTGCCAGAGGCCAGACTCTGAACAGCTCTCCTCCACCACACCCTCCTGCCATGATGTTCTGTCTCACCTGAGGCCCAAAGCAATGGAGCCAGCTGACTGTGGACTAGAACCTCTGAAACCAGGAGCCCCAAATAAATCCTCCCTCTTGTTCACAGTGTTGAGCATCTGACTTACACGGAAGGGAATACTGCAGAGGACCTCACTTCAGGGTCTGAAGGAGGAACAGAACACGGTGGCAGGTGCAGGAAGGGAGAGGGAAAAAGGAAAACCAGCCAAATGTGATGTCTTGAAAGTCATGTTCAACATCAGCTCAACTGGTTAGAGATGGAGGTGTGCTCCACCAACTGGGGCTCCTCTCTGCAAGTTCTCAGCACTTCATTTCCCTCATCTGTTAGGGAGGGTTTTGGACGAGAAGGTTCTCGAAGCCCTTTCCTGTTCTGAGGTTTCATCTGGCTCCCTAACTTTGGGAAGCTTTATTTTCTTTTAAGTCATGTTGAACAATTTGGTGTTCTCGTAATTAGAGTCTAATTGGAAGGCTCGTGACCTAGAAGAGCTAACTCACCTCCTTTCAGGGGCTGACCTACTCCCAGGGCACAGTTCAGAGGCTGGGAGCACTTCCGCATTAGATCTCCCGAGGGCCCTTCATGCACCGGTCATTGGCTGCTTAGAGTGGGAGGGACATACAAATATTTATAAAGGTCATGTTGGAAAATATTTTAAAACCATTGAACTGCAAAACATGTGTTTAGCATTTGTAGTGTTTGGAAGGAAAAAAGATACTTTTAATCATCTTTATTCTTCCTAGAGTTTGACCAGCTCCTCATATCCCTCGGAGAACTTCTTCCCAACAGCAACAAATACAAGCATTTGCCCTCGAGAGAGGCTCTTGCACCATTCCCTGTGATTTAGGTGAAGGCTCGATTGGAGTGTGTGTTTTCAGATCCTCGCAATCTTAAATAAAGAATCCAAGTCCCTGGCATTAATAAAAGCAGTAATTCTGTCAAGTGTCCTTGCTGACTTCCTAAACTTCTGAGGGGCCGAAGCTGGTGATTTATGAACACTGCCAGAACCTGAGCTGTCGTGTTTTTCAGGGGATTCGTTGGGAGGTAGACTTTTAGGGGTAATTGCCATGTGTCAGAAAGATGCTTAGCCTCCTTGACACTGTGAGCTCCACTTTATTTCAAAGGTCAAATGGCAGGAGAATTACATGTGAAAGGATATCCTCTCCATGTTTACAAGTAGAAAGTAAACGTTGTAACATGCTAAGTTTAATTCCGACTTCATGTGGGAGTCAGTTCACTTGGTGTGTACCCTGCTGCTCAGGACAGCTGCGTTCAACATCCCGGATTTGCATCCTTTGTCAGAGTGAGTGGGTTGTTTCTCTCTGGACGGGTCCCAGATTCTCACATTCATCTTATCAGGTGAGATGGGTCTTCCTGGTGCATGATCCAGACACTCAAGGGATGTTGAGGAAATCTTGATGTTAGATTTTACTAAAACGCTTCAGTTTGGTGTTTTGGACTGTGACTTCTCTTTTATTCCCCTTCTATCCTGATTTCTTCTCTTAATTCTCCTCTATGGCCAGCCTCAGATGGTCTTATTCTTTCAGGTTTGAGTTGAGCTGGTTAGTATGTCATCCATTCATCCATTTGGGCTACATAAGGGAATACCATAGACTGGGTGATTTGTACTCATCAGATTTTTTTTTTTTTTTCATTTTTTGCTCATAGTTCTGGAGGCTGGCAAATCAAGATCAAGTTGCTGGTGGGCTCTGGTGAGGGTTTGCTTTCTGGTTCACAGATGGCACTTTCTTGCTATGCCCTCACATGGAACAAGGGGTGAGGCAGCTCTCAGGAATTCCTTTAGAAGGACACTGATCCCATCCGGGAGAGTTTCTGCATGACCTAATCACTTCCCAAAGCCCCGCCTTCAAATACCATCACATTAAGGTTAGGGTTTCAACATAGGAAGTCTGGAGAGACACAAACCTTCAGCACCAGATGTGACCAGAGCTCTCCAGAATTGGCAGAAGCTAGTTTTCACCAGTCGCAAGGTTTGGTCATTTGCCCCCCTGCCTCCACCACCCCATCAAAACTTAGTTTTATGTCCCCTTCTATATGGATGGCGATTTTATAGTGAAGCCTTCTCTAATGTGTGCTTAAAAGAATGGCACATACCTCAGATTACACGCTCATTCTTGGGGATCCACAAAAATTATTAACATATTAAAAGGCTTTGGAAAGTCCTGTGGTCTAGAAACTTGTCTAATTTGAGCATTTCCAAACAAAACAAAACAAGAACATTTCTTTCACCACATAATCCTTTTTTTCATCTATTTAGATCTCAAATGAAGCTAGTGTTTAGTGGAACACACTTAAGGAATATAGTTTGGAAGCATTAAAATTCCTTTACAGCACTGTCAACAAGAGGTGCTACCTTTCCACATACAGGCATTCTTGAGGGACTAGAAGTATCACCTCAGGCAGGACAGCCCCAAACTCACTGAAGAATTTGAAGGCACAGCATCTGCAGAAACTGAAAATGTATGGCAGATCTTATTGGCTTTGCCTGTGTGACATTAACTTCAAGTGTTCTGCTAACAGCATCCTAATATTTTAAAAAAATGAAACTTAAAAGTAAGAATTATGCTACACTTCCAAAGTTCACATGTTGAAATCCTAACACTTAGAATCTCAGAATGTGATGTAGGTGGAGATGGAGCTTTGAAAGAGGTGATGGTGTTACAGGGAGACCATCAGGGTAGGCCCGGAAATGACTAGCAGAGGAGATTAGGACACACACACATAGTGAAGATCATGTGAAGACCCAAGACCTCTATCATGCACCAGCCCAGGACTGAGCCCTCAGAAAAAAGAAACAAAAACAAAAACAAAAACAAAACCAACCCTAATGACACTTCCATTTCAGACTGGTAGATTCCAGAACTGGGAGAAAGTGCATTTTTGTTTTTTAAGCCATCTTGGTTTGGGATGCTTTGTTACGGCAGCTGTCAGGTTCACAGCCCTGTTGTGCCGTAGCAGTGGGACTGGAAATATCCGGAGAAGTGCACACAAGGCATAGGCTTACTGAGAAGTGCTTACAGGGAAGGTCCGGTGACAAGCAAAACAGATGGCACCTGGGTTGCTCACGGTGGTTTTTCCAGTGCTGGCCAGCCCGACAAGTGACATGGGTCTCTTCACGGTGCCTTCAGCCCTACATTAGTGGCTGTTGTTTTCCACCTTAGGTTCAAAAGCAGGGTCATCCCCAGCATTAGCTTCTTGATTTGCTCAGTTTGCTTGTAGGACCAGCGTGCTGAGGAGTGAGTGTCCGGGTTTCCATGCAAGAAGCAACACTTCTCAGATAACTCCAACTGGCCCTGGTGCCCAGCAGCCATGAGAGAGTCAGTGCTCTAAGTTACGTGGGCATTCCTGGCCCTGCTCTCCTCGTTCCCTGGGCTTGGCGAGGTTCCTGGGAACTAAAGGAGTGTTCCAGGGACATGGAGTCCTTCTGCCCTTCTTTTCTTTAAGGATGATGTGCTGGCAGCCATAGCTAATCCATCAGGGTAAAGTGAGATTAATCCATTGCATGGCTACTGTGTGATTCAGACGCAGCCAATGAAAACATGGTCTGACAAAGCCAGAGCCATTGGCTCTGGGTTGGTCACATGACCCAAAAAGAGCCAATGAGATCCAGCCCCTACTTTCTTGCCGCCCTGGCAAGACAACCTCTTCCTCCTGGGTGATAGGTAGGAGGTTGCTGGAAGCTGTCTTGACCACCCCAAAAGGAGACAGCCACCCCGAGAAGAGAGCCCAAAAGGGATGGTAGAGCTGGGAGTAATGGAGTCAGGATCCTGGTAACATCATATCAGCAACTAAATCCAGTCCTGCCTGAAGTTTTCCAGGTCTTTTCAGTTATGTAAGCCAAAACATTCTTTTCTTTTTTTTTTCACCCTCCAGAGACCGTTTGAGTTTCAAAAAATCCCGAATGATATGTACTGCAAATGATGTCGGTTTGTGAAGATGTCCATGAGTGTGACCTTGCTATTCTCACTGTACCTTTCCTTCCCAAATGTCTCTTTAGCCTGCTTCTCTTGAATATAATCTCAGTAATAATAGTCTTTGTTCCTTGAAATATAGGAGATCTTTGTCAGACGAACCCTCCCATGGATCCCACGGTGATCTACTCTGGGTTGGTGTGAGTGACCCCACCAACCATAATTTACAGCGGATTGGTCACTTCACCCACTGCCTCACATTTATTGCAAACGCTTTTAAAGTTATGATGGAATCATGATTAACATATTGAATTATCACCAACAAAAGTCTTTTATAAACCATTTTGTAATTGTCGCTCATATTCAATTTCCTGGATAAACAATCTTTCAGAACTATATTCTACAATTCCTTAAGGGATATTAGAATTTAGGTCAAAGACCCCATGGAAACAAAGCTTTAGGGCAAAGAAACTTCTGTAGAGTGTGACTTCTTGGATTGTGGCAATAAGGAAACTGTCTGCGAGCCCACAGTCTGGGGCTGGAATCCCACTACTGTGTAGCCTCCTCTTCTGCCTCTTCATTTATCCCATGCTCCTGGGGTAATCCGTTGGTTCCTGTCAGCACACGGGGTGCACCAGCCTTGGAAGATGCATTCAGAATATCTCAGAGAAATGGAAATGCATGCAAACATTTCTTTTGGATCTTTAAGCACCATTGTTCAGTGAACATGGGCCAAAAACCTTGTCACAACAAGTTTCCTGTTGAAAGAGATGGTGTGTACTCTTCTCTTATCAGCCGGACAACCTGGCAAGCACCTTCTATTGGTGAAATGTCCTGGCACTTTCCCGTGGCGTGTGGCCAACGCTCAGGAGTGGTGAGTGGCACACAGGCCACTGTTGGCCGCCTTGCTCGACGACATGGAGATGCATGTGTGTCCTGTGCTCATCTTCTCTGCCACCTCCACACACATATTGGGTGAAAAATCTACTAGAGTGGCCGGGGAAAAGGGAAGAAAACACAGACAGACTTGTTTTCCAATGAAGTTGCTTCTTTCTTAAAACTCTCCTCTATGAATTCTTGTATTCTTACCTCTTTTCTGCCCTCAATGAAAATTTAGCAGTAGAAGATGTATTACCTAAACCTTATGCCTTCTAACTATTATAAAAGAGTCTACCAGAATTTATATGAATGGTTATCAAGATTCCAGATATTACTTTGAAACATTATTTAATAAATATGGATTTGAAAGTCATATGATGTATACTATGTAGAGAAAAAAATGCTAGAGCTTATAGTTTGCTTTCCTCCTATACTATATTACTTTTTAAAACTATGAAACATGAAGTGGTGATAAAGTTCTCTCCATAATACTGGGTTACTCTCTTGAAAACAGAAAAGAACTATTGTTATGGTTTAGATATTAGGTTTCCCCCCAAAGTGAGAAAACTTGAGAAAGTTTAAAAGTGTGTGTGTATGTGTGTGTGTGTCTGTGTGTGTGTACCTCCATTGTCTAGATTTTTATGCTATTCCCAGAGGAAGACAGCAATGGTGTTTAAACACACAGGCTTTACCTAGGGTCACTTGAACCCGAGCCCCAGCTTTATTAATTTTTCACTGCAACACGTAGGACAATAGATTTCACCCTTTCTTCCTCCATTTTCCCATCTGTAAAATGAGGCTTAACAATAGTACCTACCTCATAGGATCACGGCAAGGATTAAAACATAAGGTTGATGCTGAGAACACATTTCCCAGGGCTGGGGATATGGCTCAAGCAGTAGCTCGCTTTCCTGGCATGCATGGGGCGCTGGGTTCCATCCTCAGCAACACATAAAAATAAAATAAAGATGTTGTGTCCACCGAAAACTAAAAAATAAATATTTAAAAAATTCTCTCTCTCTCTTTAAAAAAAAAAAGAAAGAACACATTGCCCAGTTTTGCTTGGAGGACTCATGACAAAAAGTTGCTCTTCTCACGATTTATTACTGCTGTCCCCAGTTCTTGGTACCTTGTAGGAGCTCCAGAGATGTTGGCTGGATTACTCAATTTTACTCGCTATTCATTGTATTTTTGCAATTGCCCTTTCAAAGGTTAAACAGAAGTATGAAAGACACTCTTTTCATCCTAAAGTCAAGTAGTCTTTCTCTGTGAACTGCAGATGGCAGAATGCTGAGTAATACCACACCCATCTAGAGGTATTGTAAGTGAGGGAGGAAGAAGGAATTTGCCAGTTGAGAAAGGATTCCTTTAGATATGTGTAAAAACAGAAGCTCTGACTGAAAAACAAAGCTGAATCTTTTATAAGAAAATGCCCAGGCTATGCATAGCCAGAAAAACTTAATTCATAAGTTAGTTTTACAGATTTTTTTTTTTTTGCAAAGTGCTAAAGCAATTTAATGTCAGGATGCACTGATTCTAATAAAAATAAATTAATAAATTTAAAATGCTCGGGCACCTATATTCAAAGGCCGCCAGGCATTTTAATAGGAGATAAGTGAGAACCATTAATCATGGTTCCCACAAGTTTCCCCACATCACCCTAGGCAACAGTGGCCCAGCCGGGGAACGGCACTGTGAGAAGTCTGCAGGCGCTGGATAAAATAGTGATTTTATCTGTATCTTCTACGCTCCATTTTGTCTATATTTTTGCTCTCTTACAAGTAAGTACAAAATTGCACCTGTTGACAACTTAATTTTTCACCTTTTGGCCCTACCCTTAGGAAAAGGTAATAAAATCAGTGGAATCTGTTCGCCTTTTCTACTTGATTGGCATAAATTATTGGTCACCCTGGGAAAGAAGCTGCGAGAAGCCCAGTCATCCATGGGCCTCCTGTATGTGCTGACTGCGCTCCTCTTACCCACGAAGTAAGTTCAGAGTCACAAATTTATTAAAAGAATCCTTAACTTTTCTAGGGTCAGAGACTTCTTGGAGAGTTTATGAAAACGAGGTGCCCTCTTTCCCCAGAGAACACAGTAGGACTCTGGTTCATCCATAGACTCCTTAGAGATCTAAAAGTGCCACTTTGAGAAACTCTGTGGAGGGTACATTACAGATGTCACACTTACACAGCAAAGCAATTAGGATCACATGGAGGACAATTTGAAGAAATGCCCCCTGGAGACAAATTGGGAATCCATCATTAGCTTTGACTTTTTTCCTTTCTTTCTTTTTTGGTGTTGAGGATTGACTCCAGGGTTGCTTTACTACTGAGCTACACCCCCAGTCCTTTTTATTTTTATTTTGAGATACAGTCTCTCTAAGTTGTTGAGGATCTCTTTAGATTGCCTAGGCAGGCCTCAAATTTGTGATCCTCCTGCCTCAGCCTCCTGGGTTACTGGGATTACAGGAGTGAGCCTCCACACCCGGCCAGCCTTGACTCTGGAACTCACTTCCCCCATAAATCCTTTGCTGTTTTCTCATCTTGATTTGCTTCCTAGATTCAAGGACTATTTAGTCATATAGTTGCAGCAGAATTCTCTTTCCCATCCTAAGCAGAGTTTTAAAGTAGGACATATTCCATTGTAAGGAAAAAAATTACAAGTACTTCCTTAACTGCTTTCGCTGCAGCAGCAATAATTGATACCAACTCAATCGACTCCTGTTCTTCCCAGGGTTCACACCAACTACTGCACCATGCCCCGCTCCCAATAACAGATTGAATTCTTTCCTGAAAAATGTCGCTTTCCAACACAGTGCCAGAGTTCTTTTTCAGCCATGATTTGATGACTCCTGTTATACTATCTAATTGAATTAGCTTCTGCTGTAGCCAGTCTCCTCTCTAAGGGAAATAATTGGGCCTAACACATTTGCTACCTTTATAACCAAATCACTGAATCTCCTGGGGATCCTGTTTCCTGTTCTGTCAAAGGATAGGATTGGACTTTCATCTCTCTGGTTGCTTCAAGTTTAAGATTCTAAAATTTGTAGAATTTTTAAATTCTTTTAATTTTTAAGATTTCCATATTTTTTGCACATACATATCTGTGTGTTTGGGTGGGTGAGAGAGAGACACACACACACACACCTGGCTTTCTAAGTTGCCGATACCCTCCGAAAGAACCCAAATTTTTGAATATACCTTTTTCTTATTAGGACATTTAAAACACTGGGAACCATTTATAACTTCCTCTAGGTTAGGCTTGTCACTCAAATAAAACATCTGAAGGTTACTGGCCAATTACTCACTTGCAGTCACAAGTCTGAAATATCAGGTTTTAAAACAGTTAAAAAAGTTGTGACTTTTTTTTTATGTACATCAGTTTCTGCTGCATGAACACAGAAGTGCAAGAATAGTTACACTGAGATGTGTTTAGGAACAAATCTACAATATTCTAGGACAGCACTCCACACTGCCCACGGTAGCACCTTGTACGTGCTCCATGAATGTTTGTTGCACAAGGGAAGGTCTCATAGCAGATAGAGAATGGGCATCAAGTCCCACTGTTGTCTCTGGAGGAGGGAATTAGGAATTGGAGAGGAAGGGGGAGCGGAGAGGAATCAGAGTGAGAAGATAGAAGACAACCTCAAAAAAGTAACGGTGAATGGTAGAGCTTGGAATTCTCTGGGGAGGTCATGAAGCCAAATAAGGCTTATGATGAGAATCCAATAAAGATTTTGTGTGCATTTTATTTCAAAATAGGTAATTTTATTTATGGTTATAGAATCCCTCGTATAACCCACTGTTTAGATTGTGTGTATTTTACTGAATGAAATATCCTTTGAGGGAATCAAAGTTGATGCATTTTTAAACATCTCTAGGTTATCTGAAGCCACTGGGTAAATTCCATAAGTCAGAAAAATTATGACCTTGCAGAAGATCTCATAAAGCCTACCTACTTTATCCTCTCCTCTCATCTTCAAATCATTTTTGCAGTTGAAGATTTTCAGCAAAAACGATTTTATCAGTTCGGAATATATTTGGCTACAAGTAGTCCAAGCCAGTGCTTAAAGGATACAGATGACCAGAATTAGGTGGTTTCTGGCACTGATTCAGACGCACTGTGATACCATTAGATGTCCAAGTCTCTTCCTTCTTTACCTTCTCTCATCCTGTCTTGGATTCCATCTTCAAGGTTGCAAGATGGTTGCACTAGCTCTAGTCATCACATCAAGAGGAGTAGAAGTGTGTGTGTGTGTGTGTGTGTGTGTGTGTGTGTGTGTGTGTGTGTTGGTGGATGGACGTACTTCTGTCTGCTTTCAAAAGGAAATGTAGGAGAAAAGGGAAGATGGCCGCGAAGGGAGTGCAGTAACTCCGAGTACTGCGTCACTGTGAGGGAAAATGATGAGTTAGAACGGCTAAAAGCTATCTGGTTAGGAATTTCCAGCAAAATTGGGGTGCTCCAAAACCTAGTGGAAGGATTTTCATCGCACGAGGATCAGCTTCAGGGGCTCAAAAGCGAGCGATTTGTCCGTACGGAGCGCTTATTGTTCGGCAGATCGCCCTGCGGCTGGAGTCTGCGGAGCGCACTGGGAAACGACGGGCTGGTGGCGCAGAGATACAGCGATGCTGATTCTGCGGGCTCCTGCCAGCTAGGCATTTGCTGAGCTCGGAGCTGAATTCTGGGTTGGAGACGGGGAAGGAAACGGTCCAGTTCGGTTCTCCACACCGGTCAGACCACGGAGGAAGCCAGCGGCCACCATCTTGGAGAGCTGACGTCACCATCCTTGTTTTTGACTGATTGCAGCTCTTTCAGCTATAGAACAGGTAATTTCAGGCTGACAATTGTCTGCGTCTCGCAGACAAATTGCTCAGACTTAGTGCTAAATAACACGCGGAAACTGCTTCTTGGAGCCTGCTCCTATCAGAACACGCACCGAGCCCGGAGCGGCGGAGCTCCGGCTACCGGAGCTGCTCTGGCCCAGGGCTATAGAACCCGCGGAAACTGCTTCTTGGAGCCCGCTCCTGTCGGAGCATGCACCAAGTCCGGAGAGGCCGAATTCTGGCTCCCGGAACTGCTCTGGCCCAGGGATAAAGAACCCGCGGAAACTGTCTCTCGGTCCGGGTCCTGCTGAATACTGTGAAGGCCAGAGGGGCGGAGCAGAGCCGCCGCCAGAGCCCGGAACAGGCCTAGCGACCTGCCGGCGTGGTGTCGCGTCGCCCCGGCTAGAGCAGGGGCCGAACAGAGCCGCCGCCAGAGCCCGGAACAGGCACAGCGACCCGCCGGCGTGGTGTCGCGTCCCTCTGGCTAGAGCAGGGGCCGAACAGAGCCGCCGCCAGAGCCCGGAACAGGCACAGCGACCCGCCGGCGTGGTGTCGCGTGGCTCCGGCTAGAGCAGGGGCCGAACAGAGCCGCCGCCAGAGCCCGGAACAGGCACAGCGACCCGCCGGCGTGGTGTCTCGTCGCTCCGGCTAGAGCAGGGGCCGAACAGAGCCGCCGCCAGAGCCCGGAACAGGCACAGCGACCCGCCGGCGTGGTGTCGCGTCACTCTGGCTAGAGCAGGGGCCAAACAGAGCCGCCGCCGGGGCCCGGAGCAGACCCAGCGACCCGCCGGCGTGGTGTCACGTCGCTCCGGCTGGAGCGGGGGCCGAACAGAGCCGCCGCCTGCGCCCGGAGCAGGTCCAAAGACCTGCCGGCGTGGTGTCGCATCGCTCCGGCTCGAGCAGGGGCCGAACAGAGCCGCTGCCAGAGCCCGGAATAGGCCCAGCGACCCGCCGGCGTGGTTGTCAAGAATCCCCAATTGGAGTAGGGGGAAAGCAGATCCTCCACCCGCGTCCGCAAGGTAGGCAGGCCTGTGACAGTCTGGCAGAACAGCCCCAGCGGCCTGCCGGCGTGGTAGACACGTCACACCACTTGGGGGAGGGGCAGAGCAGAGCCGCTCCCCGAGCCTGGATCAGGCCCAGCGGCCCGCCAGCGTGGCAGTCACATCACTCCATTTGGAGTAGGGGCAGAGCAGAGCCGCAGCCCGCGCCCAGAACAGGCACAGCGACCTGCCGGGGTGGTAGTCACGACAACCCAATTGGAGAAGGGGCAGAGCAGAGCCGCCGCCCACGCCTGTAAGGTAGTCAGATCCGCGACTAACTGGTGGAACAGGCCCAGGGGTTCATGGACGTGGTGACGTGGTAGACACGTCACACCAATAGGAGGAAGGGCAGAGCAGAGCCGCTGCCCGCGCCTCCAAGGTAGGCAGACCTGCGACCGACCGGCAGAACAGTCCCAGCGGCCCACCAGCGTGGTAGACAAATCACCCCAATTGGAGGAGGAGCAGAGCTGCCGCCCGCCCCTGCAAGGGAGACTTTTCAACTATACAAGAGCAATATAAATATATAGGGGGAAAAATTTCAAAAACACAATAGTTTCACTAAGCAGAAAGAAACACGAGCAATATGAAAAGACAAGGAAAGAAAGGACCACAAGCAATGCAGGTCAACTCAACTTTAGAAGAGGTTATAGCTGCAGCAGATGGAATGTCAGATAAAGAATTCAGGATATACATGCTGCAAATGATCTGGAGTCTCAAGGAAGACATTAGACAGCAAAATCAGACAATGAAAGATCATTTCGACCACTTCGACAATGTATTACATAAACAAATCCAAGAAGCAAAAGATCAACTATACAGGGAGATAGAGGTAATAAAAAACAAACAAACAGAAATCCTAGAAATGCAGGAAGCAATAAACCAACTTAAAAACTCAATTGAGAATACTACCAGCAGAGTAGAACACTTAGAAGATAGAACATCAGACAATGAAGACAAAGTATTTCAACTTGAAAAGAACATAGATAGCTCAGCAAAACTGTTAAGAAACCATGAGCAGAACATCCAAGAAATATGGGATAATATAAAGAGACCAAACTTAAGAGTCATTGGGATACAGGAAGGTATAGAGGTCCAAACCAAAGGAATGAACCACCTATTCAATGAAATAATACGAGAAAACTTCCCAGACTTGAAGAATGAGACAGAATCCCAAATCCTAGAAGCATACAGGACGCCGAATGTGCAAAATCATAAGAGATCCACACCTAGACACATTATAATGAAGATGCCCAACATACAGAATAAGGAGAGAATTTTAAAAGCTACAAGAGAAAGGAAGCAGATTACATTTAGGGGTAAGCCAATCAGGATAACAGCTGATCTTTCAACACAGACTCTGAAAGCTAGAAGATCCTGGAATCACATATTTCAAAAACTGAAAGAAAATGGGTTCCAACCAAGAATCATGTATCCAGCGAAATTAAGCTTCAGGATGGAAGATGAAATTAAAACCTTCCACGATAAACAAAAGTTAAAAGAATTTGCAGCTAGAAAACCATGTCTTCAAAACATCCTCGGCAAAACATTACAGGAAGAGGAAATGGAAAATAACAATGAATACCAACAGTGGGAGGTAGGACAGTAAAGGGGGGGAAAATAATCAAAAAAGGAAAACAAACCATGTTTAGTAACATAAATAAACAATTATGGCTGGAAGAACAACCCATATCTCAATAATAACCCTAAATGTTAATGGCTTAAACTCACCAATCAAGAGACACAGACTAGTAGAATGGATCACAAAACAAGACCCAACAATATGCTGCCTACAGGAGACGCATTTGATAGGAAAAGACATACATAGACTGAAGGTGAAAGGTTGGGAAAAATCATATCACTCATATGGACTTAGGAAACAAGCAGGAGTGTCCATACTCATATCAAATAAAATAGATTTCAAGCCAAAGTTAATCAAAAGGGATAAAGAGGGACACTACATACTGCTCAAGGGAACCATACACCAACAAGACATAACTATCATAAATATATATGCCCCAAACAATGGTGCAGCTATGTTCATCAAACAAACTCTTCTTAAGTTTAAGAGTCTAATAGACCAACATACAATAATCATGGGAGACTTCAACACACCTCTCTCACCACTAGACAGATCTTCCAAACAAAAGTTGAATAAGGAAACTATAGAACTCAATAACACAATTAATAACCTAGACTTAATTGATATATATAGAATATACCACCCAACATCAAGCAGTTACACTTTTTTCTCAGCAGCACATGGATCCTTCTCAAAAATAGATCATATATTATGTCACAGGGCAACTCTTAGACAATATAAAGGAGTGGAGATAATACCATGCATCTTATCTGATCATAATGGAATGAAACTGAAAATCAACGATAAAAGAAGGAAGGAAAAAACATGCATCACTTGGAGAATGAACAATTGGTTACTAAATGATCAATGGGTTATAGAAGACATCAAGGAGGAAATTAAAAAATTCTTAGAGATAAATGAAAGCACAGACACAACATATCGGAATCTATGGGACACATTAAAAGCAGTTCTAAGAGGAAAATTCATTGCTTGGAGTTCATTCCTTAAAAAAAGAAAAAACCAACAAATAAATGATCTCATACTCCATCTCAAAATCCTAGAAAAAGAAGAGCAAAACAACAGCAAAAGAAGTAGAAGGCAAGAAATTATTAAAATCAGAGCTGAAATTAATGAAATCGAAACAAAAGAAACAATTCAAAAGATTGACAAAACTAAAAGTTGGTTCTTTGAAAAAATAAATAAAATCGACAGACCCTTAGCCATGCTAACGAAGAGAAGAAGAGAGAGAAATCAAATTACTAGCATACGGGATGAAAAAGGCAATATCACAACAGACACTTCAGAAATACAGAAGATAATCAGAAACTATTTTGAATCCTTATACTCCAATAAAATAGAAGATAGTGAAGGCATCGATAAATTTCTTAAGTCATATGATCTGCCCAGATTAAGGCAGGAGGATATAGACAACCTAAACAGACCAATATCAATTGAGGAAATAGAAGAAACCATCAAAAGACTACCAACTAAGAAAAGCCCAGGACCGGATGGGTATACAGCAGAGTTTTACAAAACCTTTAAAGAGGAACTAACACCAATACTTTTCAAGCTATTTCAGGAAATAGAAAAAGAGGGAGAACTTCCAAATTCTTTCTACGAGGCCAACATCACCCTGATTCCTAAACCAGACAAAGACACTTCAAAGAAAGAAAACTACAGACCAATATCTCTAATGAACCTAGATGCAAAAATCCTCAATAAAATTTTGGCAAATCGGATTCAAAAACATATCAAAAAAATTGTGCACCATGATCAAGTAGGATTCATCCCTGGGATGCAAGGCTGGTTCAATATACGGAAATCAATTAATGTTATTCACCACATCAATAGACTTAAAAATAAGAACCATATGATCATCTCGATAGATGCAGAAAAAGCATTCGACAAAGTACAGCATCCCTTTATGTTCAAAACGCTAGAAAAACTAGGGATAACAGGAACTTACCTCAACATTGTAAAAGCAATCTATGCTAAACCTCAGGCTAGCATCATTCTGAATGGAGAAAAATTGAAGGCATTCCCTCTAAAATCTGGAACAAGACAGGGATGCCCTCTCTCACCACTTCTGTTCAACATAGTTATCGAATCACTGGCCAGAGCAATTAGACAGACGAAAGAAATTAAAGGCATAAAAATAGGAAAAGAAGAACTTAAATTATCACTATTTGCAGATGACATGATTCTATACCTAGCAGACCCAAAAGGGTCTACAAAGAAACTATTAGAGCTAATAAATGAATTCAGTAAAGTGGCAGGATATAAAATCAACACACATAAATCAAAGGCATTCCTGTATATCAGCGACAAATCCTCTGAAATGGAAATGAGGACAACCACTCCATTCACAATATCCCCCCAAAAAATAAAATACTTAGGAATCAACCTAACAAAAGAGGTGAAAGACTTATACAATGAAAACTACAGAACCCTAAAGAGAGAAATAGAAGAGGATCTTAGAAGATGGAAAAATATACCCTGTTCATGGATAGGCAGAACTAACATCATCAAAATGACAATATTACCAAAAGTTCTCTATAGGTTTAATGCAATACCAATCAAAATCCCAATGGCATTTCTTATAGAAATAGAGAAAGTAATCATGAAATTCATATGGAAAAATAAAAGACCCAGAATAGCAAAAACAATGCTAAGCAGGAAGGGTGAATCAGGCGGTATAGCGATACCAGACTTCAAACTATACTACAGAGCAATAGTAACAAAAACAGCATGGTACTGGTACCAAAACAGGCGGGTGGACCAATGGTACAGAATAGAGGACACAGAAACCAACCCACAAAACTACAACTATCTTATATTTGATAAAGGGGCTAAAAGCATGCAATGGAGGAAGGATAGCATCTTCAACAAATGGTGCTGGGAAAACTGGAAATCCATATGCAACAAAATGAAACTGAATCCCTTTCTCTCGCCATGCACTAAAGTTAACTCAAAATGGATCAAGGAGCTTGATATCAAATCAGAGACACGGCGTCTGATAGAAGAAAAAGTCGGCTATGATCTACATACTGTGGGGTCGGGCTCCAAATTCCTCAATAGGACACCCATAGCACAACAGTTAATAACTAGAATCAACAAATGGGACTTACTCAAACTAAAAAGTTTTTTCTCAGCAAAAGAAACAACAAGAGAGGTAAATAGGGAGCCTACATCCTGGGAACAAATCTTTACTCCTCACACTTCAGATAGAGCCCTAATATCCAGAGTATACAAAGAACTCAAAAAATTAGACAACAAGATAACAAATAACCCAATCAACAAATGGGCCAAAGACATGAACAGACACTTCTCAGAGGAGGACATACAATCAATCAACAAGTACATGAAAAAATGCTCACCATCCCTAGCAGTCAGAGAAATGCAAATCAAAACCACCCTAAGATACCATCTCACTCCAGTAAGATTGGCAGCCATTAGGAAGTCAAACAACAACAAGTGCTGGCGAGGATGTGGGGAAAAGGGTACACTTGTTCATTGTTGGTGGGACTGCAAATTGGTGCAGCCAATCTGGAAAGCAGTATGGAGATTTCTTGGAAAGTTGGGAATGGAACCACCATTTGACCCAACTATTCCCCTTCTCGGTCTATTCCCTAAAGACCTAAATAGAGCATGCTACAGGGACACTGCTACATCGATGTTCATAGCAGCACAGTTCACAATAGCAAGACTGTGGAACCAACCTAGATGCCCTTCAATAGACGAATGGATAAAAAAAATGTGGCATTTATACACAATGGAATATTACTCTGCATTAAGAAATGACAAAATCATAGAATTTGGAGGGAAATGGATGGCATTAGAGCAGATTATGCTGAGTGAAGCCAGCCAATCCCTAAAAAACAAATGCCAAATGTCTTCTTTGATATAAGGAGAGTAACTAAGAACAGAGTAGGGACGAAGAGCATGAGAAGAAGATTAACATTAAACAGGGACGAGAGGTGGGAGGGAAAGGGAGGGAGAAGGGAAATTGCATGGAAATGGAAGGAGACCCTCAGGGTTATACAAAATTACATACAAGAGGTAAAGAGGGGAAAGGGAAAAATAATACAAGGGGGAGATATGAACTGCAGTAGAGTGGGTAGAGAGAGAAGAGGGGAGGGGAGGGGAGGGGAGGGGGGTAGTAACGGATAGGAAAGGCAGCAGAATACAACAGACCCTAGTATGGCAATATATAAATCAATGGAAGTGTAACTGATGTGATTCTGCAATTTGTAAACGGAGTAAAAATGGGAGTTCATAACCCACTTGAATCAAAGTGTGAAATATGATATATCAAGAACTATGTAATGTTTTGAACAACCAACAATAAAAAAAATATTAAAAAAAAAAAAAAAAAAAAAAAAAAAAAAAAGGAAATGTAAAAAGTCCCCTAGAGCACGAATGAACTTTCACATGTATCTCACTGGTCAGATGGTTTTTCCAAAGCTGTCTGAGATGCAAGGGAGGGTGAGAGTAAACACCTCACCTGGGCACACCTGGAGCTCATGTGGGGCTTAGCTGGGCCTCTCCTGGGGCTAGACTCTGTTCTGTTCCAACAACATTTGGGTTCAGGTGATAAAGAAGAATCAGAGACTGGAAATATGTTTAGGAACCTAGACCATTTGACTCAGTGATACTGTTAGAAGGATGGTGGAATCAGAAGAATGAGAGGAAAACTGAATTTCCTTGTTATTTGTTGTTATTATTATAATTTTTTTTGGCCAGTATTATTTCTTTTTTTAAATTTTTTATTAGTTGCACATGACAATACAATGATCTTGACACACCATACATTTGAATCAAATGGGGAATAATTTCTCATTTTTCTCCGTGTACAGGTTGCAGAATCACATTGGTTATATAGACACGTATACACAAACAGCAATACTAGTGTCTATTCTGCTGCCCTTCCTATCTCCTCTTCCCCTCCCCTCCCCTCCCCTCCAGTATTATTTCTTATAATTGCTTTGTTACAGAAGTTGCTCAGTAACCTTAGGAGCACATTTAGTGAATACTGACATAAGTTATGTTTAATAGTTTAAATAACAATGAGTCAGATGTGTCCTGTGTTGAAATTTTTTTCCATCGATGAATTTTAAATTTTACTTAAAACCGTTAAATGTATTAAGCTGCTACACAGACTTACTGATTTGCATATATACAGTTTTAGAATGAAATTCCTGCTTCTTTGGTTAATGGATAGAGTTGAGAATATGGCAGTATTTTTTATATATATAATAGTGTTTAGGGAAAAATAAAATTTTTCTGACATTAGTCAGAAAAATGGGGAAGAAAAGGACAGGGAGGGAATTAGAGATTGCTTAGAAGCACAGGGTGAGAAGGAGAATGAAACTTAGGCTGGCAATAGCAAAGACTATAGTAGGAGAACAGAAATTAAAAAATAAGGTGTTGAAGTTCTCTGTACTTTTTAAATTCAAGTTTTATTATGGAAACTTTCAAGCCTAACATAGAAGTAGAGAGGAGAGGGAGGCAGAGCCCCCCATACCCACCTCCTGACTTCCTGGGGTTATTTCCTTTAATTTAGGTACCCTGCCTCAACTCATTTGGAAGTGTATCCCAGACATCATATCATGTCACCAGTCAGTATGGTATTGTTATTATTTTAATGGAAAATCTCTGACTACGTGGTTATCTTTGCAGCTGGATGGAGCTGAACTCAGAATCTGGCCCCAGCACTGGCAGCTGTGGGCATCGGGCAAGCTGGTTCAACCACTCTCTACATACTTCTTGAGCATCCTCTGGGAGCCAAGCGGAGAATAAAGACACTCAGTGATTAGAGACAGGGAGTGATGTGATTGAAGAGGTGCAGAAGGTCAATGGCACCAAGACTGGACGGAGGTTCATTTACACTGGGTGGCTGGGAGCCACCGTCTGCTGGACTTGGGGCTTCCTCAGCTACTCAAAGGGGATAGCGTGACTGCTTCCTGTGGCTGTTGAGAATCTCAGCATTTGGCAAAGGCCTGACTCCTGGCCCATTCCAACCACAGAATCCCCACCGTGTGGATCTCCACTGCTCTTCGTCAGAGCTGTCCCAGCCGGGCTGTAGTGACTCTCCTGCTTCACTCTGATGCGAGGTGCACCAGATACGATGCAGGCTTGTCCTGTTCCAGACTGGACTCTGAGAACAACTCCATCACTATAATTTTATTCCCCCACAAGGCACCTCATTCTAGAACTCCACAGTCGCCAAAATTACATCAAGGAAATAAGGTTACTTTGGGCCTGCCTCCTTTTCCTCTTGGCCTTCAGCTTTGTGAGAAATAACTGGCTTGGAAATTCACAGAATCTTGGTGTAGAAAAGACTTTTGGCTAGAGTGAGTATATGAGAAGAGCTGCCTAAAAATCTTACATTAAATTTATAAAAAATCTTTTGAGATTGAGTTTTCCACTTTCCAACTTGGCAGATCCTTAATTCTAATCCAAACAAAGTGCTCTTGGCAGTTTATCAGAAAAACTTGAGGTTGGAGGAATGGCTCCTTTTCTGGGATTTAATGATCTTTTTCATGATATTTCAGCAGATTGGCTTTTATTTATATTAAAGGTAAGCTTTGATCCAAATTCCATGTAACGAAGCAACAAACAAGGTCGGGGGGACTCAATGCAGTCATTCACTTCCTTCAGCTGTGTCTAGCGCAAGGCCAACTCTCTGCCATGACACACACACAGGCTCTCATTCTGAAGGAGTGGTGAGAGAGTTTCAGGCATTCCATCCCCAGTTGCTTAACAGGAACAGTAAGACTGAGGATGAGTGAGCTTTAGGACTAGCTTATCATTTTCCCCTAGAGATTATGAATATGCAGGTTCCCCGTGGATTTTTACCAATCTGCATTAATTGCATCCATTTTTACCAATCCCATCCCCTGGCTTCTGGGCCAATCAGTGCTGTTGACTCTTAGCCTCCTAGACTATACATTCCCATGAAGGGCTGTTTTAAATCTTTCAGAAACTTCTCTATCACTTTCCCCAACTACTTGACCCAGGGAAAGCCCTTTGTCTGCTTTGTGACAACCTTCTAGGTCACTGGCAGGAGGCAACCTCCTCCTGAGCCCTTCCAAGGCACAGCAGAGCTCTTGTCACCTGCTCCATCTTGCTGGTCTTCCCTTTCACCCAGGTCTGCACCTCTGGCTGCCTCTAATCTGAACCTTCCCACCATTGCCTCTTTCTCTTGCCCTGTATTAACTTTTGCTCCTCTGTGGTCTCTCCAAGTGGGAATATTTCTACTCTTGACTCTTCTTGGGAAATGACTTCCCTGTCTTATCTGCATTTTTAAATCCTTCCCAGCCCTGGTAGTTGTCTCTCACTGCCACAACAAATGATCAAAACATAGTGGCCTAACCCATCCATCATTTGTCACCTTCCAGTTCTGTGTCTTCCAGACACACCTAAAGGAAGTGAATGGCTGCATTGATCTCCCTCCTTCCCCCATCTTGTTACTTGCTTCATTACATTGAGTTTGGATCAAAGAAGTCAGGGTTTCCCTGGCCAAAAATCCAGCTGTAGGCAGGCTGAGCCCCTTTCTGGGGACTCTGGGGGAGAATTCATTTTCTGCTGTGGGTGCAATTCCTTGTGGTTGTAGGACTGAGGCCCCTGGTTTCCTGGCTGGCTGCATTCCTTTGCTGTTGGCCTCCTTCCCCTGTCTTCAGAACCAGTAGCCGCAGCCAGTCCTTCTTCTGTGGCACCTCTGTGATCCTTTTCTCTGTGTTTTAAGAAATTATGTTATGACTTTGACTTCATTGAGACCACCCAGGGTAATCCAGATTCAAGGTCAGCTGGTTATCTGCCTCAGCCCTATCACAACATTTATGGGTTGGAAAATCATTCATCCATATAAGTCAGGGACAGAGAGAGAGAGAGAGAGAGAGAGAGAGAGAGAGAGAGAGAGAGAGAGAACTTAACACACAAAGTTTGCTCATTCGTAGACTTTTTCTTCCACTTAATAATATACTGAAAAGATATTCTGTGCTGTAAAAAAAATTCCTTTACATTATTTTTAAGAGAACTGTAGTATTCTATTGTATGAAGTACCACAGTTTGGTTGACAAATCTTTTTTCGTGACTTCTATTATTTTTAGTTATTATGAATATTGTTGCAATAAGTGTGTTTCTTTTAAATAACCAGATAAGTCCTACTTCCTCTGTCACTTTCATTTTTATTTTCCTTTCTCTTTCATTTCCCTTCAGTTTTTGGAGAAAAACTTTATTTATCTGAGCTTTAAGGGACTCAATATTTGCTATTGGATCAAATAATTCTTTTTTATCATTTGATTTCCTTTATTTGAATGTTGTGTTTCATGTGAACAGAATCATTCATTCATTCACTACTTGATTATTGTTTAGTGCATCTTTCTGAACCTTTATTAGCAGGGCTGGTAGTTCCTGCATGCTCCCTCCTGCCCTGCCCCTACAGTCTTACGTTTATACATGTTATAGCTACTAATAAGTAAGCAGGTACTACAGAGCAGAGGGGCTCAGCTCATCATTCTTTTCCCTGGTGCTTAATGAAGAAGTTCTTGCTCCCCTTCTTCATCTGTGCCTGGTGGAGAAACTAATCATCTTTCAGTTGTATTTATAAGTACACAGAGAATTATGGGAAACACCACAGTTCAGATGGTTTGTGCAGGGTCAGGGGTTCAGTTCAGAGTTCTGAGATTTTAGTTCTCCACTCTTCAATACTTACATGATCAACAACTGGAAATGAGAGATGCTTTTTTTCTTTACCAATTTCGAAGTCTGTCTTAAGAACCCAAGGGTTGTCAAAATCAGGCTAAAAGTTTTGAATGTGTGATAATAAATCTAATGAAATACATCTTTCAAAAAACAAATAGTAGCAGTCACATTCAATGTGATCATAGAGAACACAGGGTCTCCAGAACTGGACATTTAGGAATCAGAATCAATGAGAGAGAAATTCCTGTCAGTAGGGCTTTCAACTTTTAAAGGCAAAATTAAAACAACCCGCTCTGGTCTCCATGCAAAAATTAAAGCATACTAACATTGTAAAGACCTAAATGGACTCTTGTGCTGATGTGGGATGTGGGATTCCACCCTATCTCACAGTGGTTTCACAGGTTGGTGGCTTGTGGTGCAGAGTCCCTGGGTAAAGAGGACTTTTCACCATCTAAAACGTCTGTCCTGGTGCCTGTGAGAATTAGGGACCTGAGTACACAAAACAGAACCATACCTTCTCTGCACTTGTAGATGGACAGGGGAGGGCAGAGGCAGATGATAAATGATAATGAACAAGTAAAGGATCTCTTATTATTTTTTTTTTTTGGAATTAAAAAAATTGAGGTTTGATAGTTTACAATATCATTACTGTTATTTTTAATATCCATTTCTTTTAGTTGAAGTTGGACGCAATACCTTTATTTTATTTATTTATTGTTTATGTGGTGCTGAGGATTGAGCCCAGGGCCTTCCTTACCCGTGCGAGGTAAGTACTCTACCGCTGAGCCACAACCCCGGCCCCACTTTACAATATTATTAAAATGCCTGTTTGGCAGCTCTTTTTCCATTGTGACTGATTGATGAACTGGCACATCCTGCATTTCTTCTCCTTTCCACCTCCTCCTCTCTGCTGCCTTATTATTTTGGTGATGTGGTGGGAATAATTTATGGTAAACCGGACCTTTTCCTTTATTTTCCCCTAAGGCTTTCTCCTTTCAATAAAGTTTTCTGTTTATCAAGGGGCACTTATTAGCAATAACTTCCAAACTGGAAAAAAAAAAAAAAGGAGACCTCAATTATTGTTGGCAATGCTGGGTGGCAAACTGGTGACACTGAAGATTCTTAGTTAAGGGACACAAAGTTAGTGGTCCAAAGGGAACTAAACTGTCTGTGTTGGGGTAGCTCCTTTTTTTTTTTTTTTTTTTTTTTTGAGGTTATAATAACCTTATTGTAACCCCTTTGATTATACTGGTTGACGTGGTTTGGATAACTGTCTCCTGGTCCCCTCTCTGACACTGTTGGGAGATGGTGGAATCTTTAGGAGGGAGCCTAGTGGGAGGAAGCTAGGTCACTGGGGGTGCACCCTGGACCCTGGGCCTCTTCCTCTCTCTCTTTGATTCCTAGTGGCCACAGAGTGAGCAGCTTCTCTGCCACACAATCCTACCATGATGTACCCAACTGCCACAGGTCTAAAAGCAACAGCGTCAGTGGACCATGGTCTCTTTCAAACTGAACCAAAATAAGTCTTTCCTTTCCTTTTCTTTTTTTAAAAATTTGACTTATCTCAGGAATTTGTTACAACAACAGAAAGCTGATGAACACATATACATGAAATAGTTTGTGTTGTAGAATCCATGGGCAGAGAATAATTGTCACCATACACAGCCTCTCTTCTTTGACTTGGGAGAATTAGGAAATGTGAGCATGAGTGAAGAAAAAAGACTGGAATCTTCTGTTGTTATGTGCACGGGGGAGGCGACAATAAATAAAAATTAAAAAGCAAATGGTAGGAGGTAATAAATAGAAGAAAGAAATGAACATCCTTCCCATTCATCTGGGGTTTTAAATAGCAGGTTCTTGTAGGCCTCACTGACATGTTAATGTTTTTGCAAAGAATTGAGAGAGGTGACAGTTTTAGGGAGAAGAGTGTCCTAGCAAAATAGGACAGAAGATAGCTAGTGCGAAATCCCAGAGGACCACAAATCATTTTGCTGCCTAGTTACCTGTCCACTCCTCCTACTGGCTAAAGAGAGTCCACCTCTTGAACCCCTGTCACCTACTCCTTTCAGCCCACTTGGTCTTTTTAAACTTTACACTGGGGCCCAAGCCCGCCTCACTAAACTTTCCCCTTGATGGATAGCGAGCCCTGGAGCTCGGGCCATTTACATCCCTTTGAGTGGAACATCTACAAGACAAACAGTCCTTTCTCTTGCTAATATTGACCAACTCTTGTGCTACTGCTCTGGCACATTATTATGCTAACAGGGCTTAGCAAAGACTGATAAGATAGTGGCCTTTTAAGTCCTAATTAGTGTGTTCCCTGGCTTTAGGTAGAAGACTGGTAAGCTTCCACAAAAGAGGGTAAGGGAAGGAAACCTGGAATAAATATAGTGAATTCTATTCACTCATTGTGAGATTTTTGTTCCATTAGAAACCATGTTTTTAAGGACCCTGCCTTTGGATTTTTAGGATTGTGATATGTTTCAATCTGCTCTCATTCTTTTACCAGTTGAGATGAATAGAGCTTCCCAAGGCTGGAAAGATTAAAAACTAGTGAAGTTTAGGTGCAGAATATGCTGAACATATCAGTCCTAGGATTCCTGGGTCAGAAGGGGCCCAGACCCTTCCCATAAATCAGGCAGGCCCAGGGCTGAAACTACACTGAGAAAAAATAAATCCAAATTCATATGAGAAGACAGAAGCAGCTCCCTTATTACATTCAACAGTTATGACAAATGAAGACACATCCAAGAACAGATAATGAAAAATTTTGAATTATTGCCATTGTTTCTCATATTCCCAGGACTCTTGAATTAATATAGCAAACTAAGTCCGAAGATAAAAAGCCAGAAGCTTTATCAAATACATTATGTCTGGCAGACTGTCTACTAACTAACTCAAAGTCCAAGTGGTGGTTTGAGTCTTGTGTAAGAAGTGGCATGGATTTTTCTAGAACATACTAATTTGCTTATCTCTTCATGTAAGGCCAACTTGTTTGACTATGATGGTTTCTATACTTTTTTCCTGTAGATTGTTATAGATTTCTGTTTTATTTCTCGTTTAGCTTTCTGGAGAAGACTGGAAGTTCTTTTCTCTAGATCTCAGGAACACTTAGAGGTGGTGTGGGGGGGATGAATTTATAAATTATTGTAGGGTACCAGAGTGCCTAGAAAGTAGCTGTTAAGCATTGACTTGTGCAAAAAGCTCAGTTTGTGTAAGAATTAGACCTTATGCAACACATACACATATAGGAGTAGAAGAAATGTTTTACTTTTAAATTGTTTAGGTCACCAGCTTTAATTCTAGACTTATTCTGTAGTTTTTTCTGACTTCTGTACAAATAAAAAAGATCTTTTCTTACTTAATCTCCATTGCACACAATTCACCAGAAGAATATGAATAGCTTTTTACATGTTTTGTGTGAAAACAAAATATTAATCTTGTCCAAAATATGAAATTATACATTTGGAAGAGGACTTAGGATGCATACCTAGTAAATAGGGAACTGTTTCTTGATTTTGAGAAACTTCTTCTTTTGGCCTTGTTCTTATACATGGAAGAAATAACTTGACTATTTCTGTGTTTTTAAATGTCTTCATATTCATATTTGTATTTTTATATAAAAGTAGAAAAATATGACTTGTTTACAGTTATCAAGTTTGTGATGATTATAGTTTGTTCCTAATAGGAAAGTAGTTGTTTATTAATAAGAATAGAAACAACACTATCTAAAAACACCAATAGGAGAATAAAATAATATTAAAATTAAAGTGAAACAACAACAGAAACGGCACTGTATGAAATGCAGGAAGTCATCGTGTCTTAAAAGTAAACTTAAAGGCACAGCAAGAATTTCCCAAGACTCAACAATGAGGTTGAGAAAAATAAAAAGGCAAGATCACTCTGTTTCAATGAAATTCTATTTTCCTGCACCCAGCGTGATAGTGGTACAGCCTGCAGAGCTCTAGTTCCTGTTGCTAAACCACTGTATTTGTGAAACCAACCTACCTACCTAAACTATCTTATTAAAGTGAAAAAGACTATAATCTGAAAATAACAATCTTCTCCTTCAACTTTGGCTGAGATGGCTTTCTTTCAATATTTATTCCACAGCCATCCAAATAAAAAGGACAGAATTGTGCTTTCATTTAAATATTCGCTATTTATCTCATGGTGTCATATGGAAATAATAATAATACATTAGTTCTCAAAGCCCACATGGTGATGTGACTGTTAGAAACTCGCATTTTTCCAGGTTTCAATATAGTCTTTAAAAGAACTTAGGTGTGCACGTGGGTGTTTTGTTGGTATGACACACACTTTCCATGAATAAGACAACAGCTAAATAAACCCTGTGTGAATTTAACTTCTTTCAGCACGCATGCATTTATACATAGATTACATCAAGTGTGCATTCCCTTTCTCACTCTTGACCCTGAGCCCCACATAACACACCAGATAGCAGACATTTGCAGATAGGGGTGTGAAATTTAGAGCAAGTTCCAGGAAAAGCAGTTGCCTTTCTTTCCTCTAGGCATCAAATTGTAGGCCCTGTGCCAGGTTTCTGGACACTTCATTCTTTAGGAAAGCTCACCCGGTTCCTTCTTCCTGCCTCCCAGGGCCACTCAGGAGGAAGAAAGGGCTGTGCAGGAGATCTGGCCATTCCCCTGTAGGCATTAGTGAGGCAGAGCTGCCACCTGCGAGCTGTTTAGGCTGTAAACAGCACTAAGCTACTTTACAGAAAGTTATGTAAAGAGTTGCTCATGTTTCCCGAAGATTCTCCTGCCATGCTGGCCGCACAGGCATTTGGAGAGAGGCAGGTCCCAACGTGTGTGAAGGCTTCTCTTCACTGTTGATGAGCTGAGCAGCTTGTTGAAGAGCTGTCATGTTTCCCTTGGGTGTGTAGAACCAGTTTCTCCTGCATGCCAGGCCAAGAAGCTGAGGCTCATCCAAAAGGAGGGGCTGGCGAGGGGGGAGGCAGGGGAAGCCAGGATCTGTCGCTGGTTTCCACTTTAGCTTAGGGAGAAGGAGAGGGTAGCAGAAAGAGAAGAAAAGCTGTCTTGCAAAAATTCTCTGCATCCTCTGCGTCTGCAACAACTGGAACCATCTTCTTTCTCTGTTCAATCAAGGAGGAGGGAAATGGGGGAATTTAGTAATCCCTAGAGGAAGCAGGGTTTATACTTCCCGACTCACTGGCTGGCCTGAGCCGTTGGCAGAGGGAATTTTTTGATTGACTTTCATCCTTTCTGGATTAAATTTCCTTAGGGAATATCTGAAAGTTGTCCAAAGGGAACAACAACAACAACAACAATAATAATAAACAAGTCTTCTCTGGAAGAGACCTGAATCAACATCTGAAATAACTCTATTTGGATTTTTAAATGTACAGAGGAGGCTGTACTTTGGTAGCTTTCCCCAGGACACTGCTATCAGAGGGTAAAAATGTATATATATGAAAGAAACGGTGAGTTGCTTTCTCAGTGGCCCGCCAACGTCAGCTGGACAGCAGTCCAAGTTCTCCGGTAGGCCTGTTTGCACAGATGCCAATGTGGAAACGAGTTTCATAACGCTGCAGAGAGGCAACCCCAGCTCGGCATTGATCACGAAACGGATTTGCAGATGACTGAGCTTCCTGGCATAAATCAGTGCCACCCGGCAAAATGGAGGAGCTAGACCAGAGCGTGGCTGCTGCTTTCCTTGAATTCTTTCTTCATATATCTGTGGTTGACTTTTTTTTTTTTTTTTGAAAAAATGATTTTGACTGTCGACTGGGATTATTAGACTGCATAATGATATTTTTTATGTCCAAACATATGAATAAAATTACTTTCTCATGGTGTATATTATGGTTATACATGCCTTCTGAAAGCAAATTAACATAGAAATAAATCTGTGATGTCAAGAATATGCATTAACCTGTTTGGGCCTTATAAATATGTAAAAATAAGCACCTAACTCTTTGCCTTTCTCTGGTAGGATAATATACGGAATCTAGAACTGGGCATTGTGTATGTTAGAATATACTGTTATAGTTGCTCAATCCAATTTAACAGCAATTTTTTAAAAAATGTCGTGTGATCGACGTACCTGGTGCTCTGGGGAATTCCATAAAGGACTCTAGTGTGTTCTTTCCTCTCTGAGGCTTAAAATCTTTGCCCTCAAGGTGATTTTATCTATGGTTGCCTGGGCTGTCACCTCAGTTCTACCTCTTTCCAAACTCTTCTTGGCCCTTCTCCTTTCTGAAGGAACCTGTCTTAGCCTTCTTCCTTCTTCCCCTCTTCTTTTGGCCCTGAGATCCTCACTGTCACTCTGCTTTGGGACTCAGAGTTCTGGCCATGGGAACTCTCAAGAGGGTTTTACCCTACACGCTCACATATCTGCAAACATCTGAGCAGCTGTCCCCTGCCCATGTGGCCTTTTCCCCCTCAACTCCGTCCTCCAGGGAGAGCCCTCCTGCCTTCAGGAGTCTGCTCACACCCTGTGCTTTGTAAACAACACCTTTCCTGCTACCTGCCCTCCCCAGTGGGGTTCAACTTTCTGTGTCCTCCTTTTTCTCCTCCTCGATTACCCTTCTAGAACTCCTCACATGTTCTGTGAGCAACTTGTGTAAGCGTCTCAGGATCCTTGACTAGACTGAGAGCTCTAGGTGGGCAGGCTTGTCTTTTGGTACCAGTGATTTCATCTTCTTTATCTTTGTAGCATCGCCACAGGGCAGACCTGGGTAGATACTCAAACGTTTGCTGAGCACACAGGCCTTTCATCACCTGAAAAACATGGTTTTCAAATACCACTGGGTCTGCAAATCATTTTTAAGATCACTAAGAGTGTCAGTTTCATGCCACTATAATAAAATAGCTGAGACAATGAACCTATACAGAGAAAAGGTTGATGTTGGCTCTTGGTTCTGGAGGTGCCAGTCTAAGATCGGGTTGACCTAATTCTTTGGGTCTCTGGCAAGGGCAGTGCATCATGGCAGAAGTGTGTGTTACAACTGTTTCCATCATGAGCCAAGAAGATCAGATCAGAGAATAGATCCCACCTCCAACGACTCCAGGACTTAAGCACACCACAAAGACCTAAGGACTTCTCAGTAGGCTCTACCTCCTAAAGCAACCACCATCCCCTAATACAGCCACCCTGGGAACCAAACCATTAACACATGGGCTTTTAGGGGACATTACCCATATTCAAGCCATAGTACTAAGACTGGAAGAATCCTGATGGACTCATAAATATCTAAGTTGGTTCTGCCTTCATCGTCCGAGACTGCTTATCTCTGCCTCTTCCTGCTGTCTTTACTTTCTTCTGCTGATTGCTTCTCACAAACTAAGACAGCACCAGCCACACACACCAAACCACCTGTCCCCAGCTTAATGCTGGACGACAGCTTCCGTCTCCTTAGAATAAGACGCATGTTTGACCTTGGTCCACAAAGCCAGGGGCAACCTTGCCTTGCCCACCTCCCCACTCCAAGATGCACCTCTCTCCCCTCACTCACGGCGTTAGACACAGGGGCCTCGTGCTTCCTAGAACATGCCAGAATACCTTCTGCCCAGAGGCCTTCACATCTGCTGTTCCATCGGCTGGGATGCTCTTCCTTCTGTTTTCCCCGTGGCAGGCTCCTTACCTTCCAGGTGTCAGCGTAAATGCCACCTTCTCAAAGAGACTTTCCTAACCACGCAGGACAATACACTGGTTTTGTCCTTCGAAGCAGAATTAAAAGTGACAATCTTCCTTCCTCTCTCTCTCTTCCTCCCTCCCTTCCTTCCTTCCCTCCCCCTCCCTTCTTCCTCCTCCTTCTCTTTCTTTCTTGGTATATACTCACTCACTGTCTTTCTCTCTTTCTCCCATTAATCTCTGAGCTGCTTGGAAAGAGACCATATCTGTTTTCTTTTCCCTGCTACATTCTCTAAAGCCTATGACTTAGAGAACTGGTACAGAGTAAATGATAATGAATATTTCTGGAATGTCAAAGGAATGATTCATCCAAAGCAAACTTGTAAAAGGGCTTCTTTATAAACACAGGTTCTCATGACAGAGAAACGAAGTACAGGTACAAAATGCTACAGTGACTCCAGTGTCGCTTTGGACTGAAGGTTTCTGTTTCCCCAGATTCATAGGCGAAGTCCCTTCCCACTGGGGTAAGATCAGGAGGTTGTCTTCAGTTAGGCTTAGATGCGATCCACGACGGTAGGGTCACCTATGGTGGGGTTAGTGGCTTAGAAGAAGGTGACAAAGGAGAAATCTCTCATTCTGTCCAGGGATATACACTAAGGAAAGGCTGTGTAAGGTCACAGTGAGAAAGTGGCCAGCCACTACGAGCTCATAAGAGAGCTCTCTTTTCTTTTCCTTTTTAAATTAGCCATACATGGCAGAAGAATGCATTTCTATCCATTGTACAAAAACGGAGCTCAACTTTTCATTTCTCTGGTTGTACAAAACGTAGCGTCACACCATATGTGCAGTCATACATGTACCTAGGGTAATGATGCCCATCTCATTCCATCATCTTTCCTGCCCCCATACCCCCTCCTGTCTTCTCTCTCCCCTTTGCCTAAAGTTCCTCCATTCTCCCCATTCCTCCTACCCACCCCCCCACCCCCATTATGGATTGGTATCCATTTATCTGAGAGAACATTTGGCCTTTGATTTGGGGATTGGCTTACTTCACTTAACCTAATATTCTCCAACTCCATCCATTTACCTACAAATGCCATAATTTTACTCTCCGTAGGAGAGATTTCACCACACCTGACCACAGTAGCTCCCTGGCCTTGGAACATCAACTTCCATTGTTTGAGTGCCCCGGTTTGGGGTGTTTTGTTATAGCAGCCCAACTCAGCTAAGAAACCCATACGACCTGAACTGACCTCCAGCATCTGGAACAGTCCTTATTCCTATGACAACTTTGGAGGTTAACAAAGCAAATCATTTCTATCTTCTTTTCCTTTGTGAAACCTGCATGCGTCCTGCAATGTGTTCTGCTTAGTCTGGGTGTGTTCATGTTCTTGTCAGTGTCCACACTAACACTCAGCTCACGCAGCATGCATGACCTGCCTGGAAAGACCCGAGCCTCACCCAATGTGGACCTTAATGTGGCCTCCGATGAGAACTTTCAGTGATACTTTCAAGAGACCATTCAATAAGGATCCTAGGCTATGAAAAAGGGATCTCCTTTGGTGGAATGATCTTCCCATGTTTCCAATAAACTTGGCCTGCTAAGGAAACAAGTCATGGCGCTGCATTAGCGGTAAGAAATCCTCACGTTCTTCCATTCTGCTATACAAATAGGACATCACCTCAAATACAGTAGTGCTGGGAGATATGCTAATAAGTTCCATTTAAGCGTCTTTGGACTTTTTTTTTTTCTCTGCAGTTTTTTTTTTTTTTAAATTCCCTTAGTCACTTAGTTATGTTTTCTAAGGACATATTTAAATATCTCTTGCCTCTCTCAGGCCATTCAAGATTAAACAAGATTCAGGGCCCAAATGATCTGCTGGCTCCTTCTCTCATGCAGCCTCTCTGTGGTGAATGTTATTCAGAAGAACCGTCACATCCATCTAACTACCGATAAGACATTTTAAACATTAACAGGACATATTGGGTCCTACACGATCCAGGGCAACAGACCGTGATGTCAGTGATCTCCCAGTGATTTTGTGATCAGCTCTGTGTGAAGTCTGCAGAGAATTAAAGGTGAACTTGTTGCAAACACAGCAACTTGAGCAGGTTAAAAAAAAAAAAAAAAAAAAAGCAAAAACACAAACCAAAGAACGAGGCCATGAAGCATACACAGTAAAACTGAGCTGCAGCTTTGCCTCCCTGTGCAGAGAACACCTGCCCACACTAGGGACCCAGGACACATGTACTTGCTGGCAGGTCTCGCTGAGCACACAGCTCTCATTTCTTAGAAGTGTGTCTGAAAGGCTTTACCTTGTGCTAACTTATCCCATTTGAATTCCTTTAGCAAATATAGACTGAGGGTCCTCTGTGTACCAGGCACCATAGAGCTCTGCCAGCCTCCCTGGGGTCCCGTCTTTCAAGTAGGAGTGACAGGGTACAGAAAGGATGACAGGCTGGAGCATGCAGTGTTCATCCACGTGTTGATTGGAGAGACTTTCCACCAGATATTCAATGCATCAGACATCTGTGATAGTCTGACAGACTCTGGGGAGGCTCATGGTTTGGGCCTGGCCTGACCTTTGGATGTATTATTTAGGGAAAGAAGCAAAATACAGAACAGTGTGGATGCTCCTATTTGAGTGATCAAAGGGTGCATGATTCAGGTAGGAGTGTACACACACACCCATGCACATGCACACACACACATACACAATGCCTGGTTTATTTGATGACATTGGTTGCTTGGGGAGGAAGGACTGGTTTTGGTTTCTTTCTTTCTTTCTTTCCTTTTTTTTCAGTTGTAGATGGACACAATACCTTTATTTTATTTATTTATTTTTTTATGTGGTGCTGAGAATCAAACCCAGTGCTTCACCCATGCTGGGTGAGTACTCTACCATGAGCCACAACCCCAGCTCCTTAGTTCATTTTCTTAAAGCACTCTTCACTCTCTGAAATTGTCCTTTGTATTTATTTATTAACTTGTCTATTCTCTGTTTCTTCCACTGACGTGTGTGCTCACTCACGCATGCAGGTCCTGTAACTGAACAGCACTTGTATACGATCCCATGCCACATAACATTGCAGTCCACTATGGACCACATACAGCACAGAGGTTCCTAAGATCATAACAGACCTGAAAAAATCCCATCACATAGTGATGTTGTGACCATCCTAAAATTGCAGTGCAACATCTTGTACTTCATGGTCATTCCGGTATGAACAGACCAATTGTGCTGCCAGTCAAATAAAACCATTAGCACATAATACTTGATATTGGTAATAAAAGACTGTGTTACTGGTTTATGCGTTTACCATACTTTTTATCATTATTTTAGAGGGTAGTGTTTTTACAAAAAATTTGCTGTAACCCAGTTTTGCAATAGCCTCCTCCATCTTGTATTGTGGTGTCTCTAGATGACACGGAGAGGCCATGTGGGCTGATTGACCTAGACCATCTAGGTGCCTGTAGTGTACTCTGAATTTTGTTCACGAAAAATTCCTAGTGACACATTTTCAGCATGTGTCCCTGTTGTTAAGCAACACGTGACCACGTTCTAGGTGTTTATAGTTTAAAAAAATTATTTTTAAGTGAAGGAGTGGAATGGGGGGTGGGATAAGGAGAAGGTCACAGTTCAGAGAGGAAGAGGGTCTTACTTTTAATTCTGCCATTTTGTACAGCTTTGATATTTAAATTTTTACTATGAAAATATACAAACATGTGCAAAAGCAAAGACAACAGTATAATAAACTTCCATGCACCCAACAACACAAAAACGATAATCAACTCATGATGGATTTTCTTTCCTTCAATCCTGTTAATCCCCCTCTGCTGGCCTACCATTATTTTGAAGCAGGTACCACCATGCTTATATCTTTAAATATTTCAAAATGCAAGTCGTAACTACAGTGCATTCCACACACAGATAAAAAACAGTTTAGTAATATTACCAAATATCCAGTGTTCAAATTTCCATAAACACTGTCATAAAATTTTTACAGATTGCTCGAATTTTATTTAATAATGTACTTGAATTTACTTTTTCATAATTTTAGTTTGGAATATGGCTTCTCCTACCTATTCATCTTTAAATATACACATTTTAAGTGCCTTGTGTGTTTGAGATACTATTCTAGGTGCTTGGGAATCTATCAGAGAATAAAAAGACAGACAGACCTGTCCAGGTCTCCCTTTAATTCCAACTGAGGGGGATCAGTATAGCACAGGTGTACAGAAAGTTGATTGTGATACAATGTAACATGAGCTATTATAAAGGGGCACACACTCCTTTCCAAAAACCTTAGAATCATGTGATTGACAAGAGATTCAAAGTCCTTAGGTCCTTATTCTGACATTTAAAATTGGTGACATCTCACATTCTAATAAAGACTTTAAAAAGAGTGTCTTGATTCCCTTCTATGAGGAATAATTAAGACCATTAGAGGTTTTATTTTCAACTCTCTTAGGACGGTCTTGAGCCAGCTGTGCTATTGTAAATAACTTCCTAGTAGCTTGGAGCCAGGCAGTATCTGTCCAGATTCAGGGGGTCAGGCTTGGGTATTTATGAAGAAGAATCAGACTGATACCAGACTGTGGCATATGCCCTGCACACAGTGGGTAGGCATTTCCACAAACCATGTCAGTACATTCAAACTAATGCTTCTTGAGTAGGTCTCTTCCAACGGAGGTTTTACCTGGTGGGATGCAGGCCACGTCAGTGAAATAAGCTGTCCTTAACTCAAGTATCGTTTGCCAGTTGTCTATACAGTACAGCAAACACAGGGCTATTGATAAGCTCTACTAAATACTGAGTTTTTGATTCATACCTGAAACTCACATTGAAATGTGGTATTTTATCTTCTGAAAGGAAATGTCTAATATTAAATGTCTTAATATTAAAACTAGAGCTGATATCATGTTTTAAAACTTTTACAAAGCCATCAATTCACTAGCTCACCTGCACAATTTTGGTTAGAATTTCACCCTGGTTTTTAAGGGGATTGGATAATCTTGAAATTATGAAGCTACAAAGTAGCATGACTGATTTTTATACAAGTTTCCTGTAAATTATACATCCAAATAATGCTTCAGTGTAAGCAAACAATGTTTAATGCTGGGACTGTGTTCTGAGCAATGTCTGGTCAAGCTACTTTCATGGTCCATTGTTGAGTGAAACACTGTTACGGGTGCGTGACTATAGTTACTTTGTACAGTTGAAGACACACTCTCATGTCATCAATGGTGCAATTATACAAAACATTTCTGAAATACTTCCTTTGTGATTTTTTTTCTGGGCAGTTTCTCAGTCGCTCAGAACACTGGTCCATTTTCTGAAGAGTAGAGTTAGAGCTAACTTTGTTGCATCAAGATGTTGCCAGGTCAGTCCATCTGTCTTCATAATTCCTGGAGCTTGGTGCTTACCACTCTATCAATTTTGTCTTACTTGAGAAAATAATGTTCTTGTTTGTTTCTGGATCTGAGATAGGGAAACAGGATGAAGTGTTTTGAGGATAATCTTTGTTTTCACTGAGATGATGGCTGCCTGCTTTCTCTGCCTGAAGTCCCTCTGCTGCTGGTTTCTATGCATAGGGCGTGGCCTGTGGCAGATGACCCTTCCTCCAATGTTCTTTTCACTCTCTCTAAATCCTTGTGCTTTCTTGAGTACCCTCAGAAGAGGCAAGAGGAAGGGATGGTTCTGTAACCACTGTAAACCAAGGACTTCGTTTCTGTTTCTGGGTAAAGAAGAGATGCTGTTTAGAAGCTCATGGATTCACCAGTCTTGTGGGAACTACTGTGTTCTTCTACAGGGCTGTGAGACCTCTAGGTACAGGTGACTGGGCCTGGGAGAAAGCTAGGTGGGCTAGTTGTCAGGAGATCTGTCTTCAAATTCCTCTTGCCTCCTATTAACCACAGGATTTGGGGCAAGTCACTTTCTTTCTGTTAGTTTTAGTTACCACATGTATAAAACAAGAATAATGTTAGCTTCTGGAACAAGGTAAGAAATAATAATGCCTTCCTCGCAAGGATCAACGTGAGAGTTAAAAGACAAAGAATCTTAAGCAGGCCAGGCGTGGTGGCCCACACCTGTAATCCCAGAGGCTCAAGATGAGGCAGGAGGATCATGAGTTCAAAGCCAGCCTCAGCAACAGCGAGGTGCTAAGCAGCTCAGTGAGACTCTGTCTCTAAATGAAATATACAAAATAGGGCTGGGGATGAGGCTCAGCTGTCGAGTGCCCCCGAGTTCAATCCCCAGTACCCCCCCCAAAAAAAAAATCTTAAGAAGATTATAGAGTATTGCCAGACAGATATTTCAACACCTGGGAACAATGGTCACACACAGAGAAAAAAACAAAAGAGTGCCACTTCAGGGTGGCATAATGAAAAGATATTACTGTATCCTACCAGAAGTGAATGGAGGCACCAGGATTGTTTAGGTTGGAGAAGCAAAAACCTCAGGTGGGAAGAAGAACTAAATCTCTTATCACACAACCAGGGGTGGCAAACAGAAGCTCAGGGGAAGACTCTGGTCCACTGATTGTTTGATATTTCAGTTTCTAAATGGTTAAAAATATCAAAGAAAGATCACATGAAATTCAAATTTTAGTGCCTATGAGTAAAGTTTTATTTGAACACAATCATCCACATTCCTTTGCCTATTGTCTATCTCTGCAGAGTTGAGTGGTTGTCGAAGAGACCTGACAGTCTAAAATCTTTACTCTCAGAACCAACATAAGTTTGCAGACACCTGCAATAGTCAAAAGTTACATCCCAAGAATTTTACGTCCCAAGAATTTAATTAAGAACGAATGGATCAACTAATGTATAAGTACATAGCTAATGGGTATAAAATAAAGGCAGGCTAGTTTTAATTCAATATAAAAAAGAACTTTTGAATAATCAGAGTTACCAAAAGGTGGAATGGGCTATTTTTGTAAAGTGGTGAGATCCCTCTCTACAGAAATATTTAAATAAAGCTGCATTAATGTTTGAGGTGGTAGAGGAATAATTCAAGCATGGGATGGAGATAGGGTCAGAAAACTTTTTGGAACCCGTCGGAAACTCTGATTTAATGATTTCAAGCTTTTCCCAATTTATCTGTCTTTTAAATCCTCCAATTAGTATTTATAGGCAGTAATTTAATATTTACCCTATTCAATGGATATGGAGAATAATGACCTTTTTGAGACTTGATGGATGTAATTGAATTTTGAAAAAATAAGTTAAACATTTTAATACTCAAATATTAGAACACTTAAATTTTGAATACAATTTTAAGAAACTTTTAGAGTTCAGCTGAAGTCTTCTTGTAGGTCCAACATTAAAAGACCCAGACTCCATGAACTCTGAGGCTCCTTACAACTCAAAAATTCCTCCCTTAGAGCATATGACATCTAAGAATAAGGATAGAGCATTTTAAGTTATTTTAAGACAGTCACAAGATAAAGAATGATATTTCAGTCATCAATGGCGTGCATATGTAATTGTGGCTCGATAAGATTATAGTTTCTGCTGACATAATAACCATCTTAGTTTGTGATGTTTTATTTTATGATATTAACACAACAGAATTTACTAACAATTTACTGACCCTTTTACAGCATATCCCCATTGTTAAGTGTTGCATGACTGCAGATCATTCAAGACAACATTTTCATTATATAATCCCCTGATTGTGACCCGAAAGAACTTACTGATGTTATTGCAATAATTACCATTAGTGGTTGATTTTTAATATTTAAATGTTTATCTCAGATTTTTCTTGCCTCATATTTTCTTTCTAATTTTTTTATAAATATGAAGACTGGCTTTAATAAGGTCTAGAATTCTATCAAGGATCACCTATTAGGTTAATTTCTGTAATTATTTAGAAATAAAATATTTTTTTCCATGGAGTAATTTGTGTGTTGAAAGACAGACAATGGGAGCCAAACTATAAGTGACTTCATCACAAACATATAAGCAATAAAATTCTGTTCTTGATAGTCGTAGTGATTCCAAATGACTGCTATTATACTATTGGTAAAGCAAGTAATTTTAAGACATGTTTTTCTTTGCGAACTATGATCTGTAGATCAAATTTGGCTAGGAATGGAACCAAGGACCTCCCACATGCTAAGCAAGAGCTCTACCCCTGAGCTACATCCTCAGCCCTGATGCTTGATTTTATAAAGTTTTATTGAAACACAACCATTTTTCTTTGTTTACATATTGGCTGTGACTACTTTTGCAATTCAACAGCAAAGTTGAGTAGTTGCATCCATAACTGTGTGGTCCCCAAATCCTATTTATCCTTTGACACTTTAAAATAACTTTGTTGAGCCCTGATCTGTGTTATAGATAGCAATCCAAACAGCTAAAAAGTGTGAAAAAAAAAGGATATGAACTTCCTCCTTTAAAAATAATCTGCAGATCATGAAAAATATTTTTGTCAGATAGAAATCTGCAAAAATTGTCAATAGAGCAGAAAAGCCTACAGAAATTCCATTGGCCATCCTAACACCCAAATAGATTCATCTGAAAGTACAATGAACTCTGGGCATTGAGGATAACATGAAGAATCCAACTTGTGAGTCACTTGTGAAATTTTATGTTCAAACATTAAACACAAAAACCAAATCCAATTTCTGGAAGAATATATTTTCATATGTACAACATTCAGTTATATTTACTTTTTGCAGGGGGAATGGTCAAATTAATTTTACCCGCATGTTTTCATGGTAGATGTTTATGGATTTTTAACATAAAAATCTTTAAAATGTAAGTGGTAATCGTGCAAACATGAACATTTGACTGTCCTTTACAAATTGCTATAGTTTGCATCTGAGGCTCACGGGTTAAAGGCTTCGATCAGACTGCGGAACGTTTAATACGTGGAGTCAAGTGGGTGCTAGCTGGGTCACTGGTGGGGTACCCTTAAAGAGATATCGAGACCATGGCCCCCTCTTGTCACTCTCTTTGCTCCCCAGTCTCCAGGAGGTGAGCAGCTCTGCTCTATCATGTGTTCCTGCCATGATGTTTTGCCTAGTCCAGGCCCAAAGCAATAAGTCTAAGCCATCATGGGCTAAAAGCTCAGAAATCATGATCCAAAGTAAACCTTTCATCCTTTTAAGTTGATTAGCTCAGCCGTTTTTGTCACAGTGACAGAAAGCTAACAGAAAAATGCTCTTTGAATAAGGCATTTATGCGAAGAAGATTGAAAGTGGAATCTACCCAAGGTTATTTCCTTACTTTGGCTGTCTGTCTCCCCCTTTTCTGTTCAATCATAGTAGGTGCCATTTGCTCTTGAAAGTTTATTTGCTATTCTTAGATGCCAAGAAGTCAATTTCCCAATTGTTTTATATTTAATTTGTCCTAAAGTTACCTATTTCTGAGGAAAGCTGAGCTTTGAAAAGATAGGGTGGGATAAGTATTGGTAGTGAAATAATGAACGAAATTAAAATAACATTTGCTTCTGGGATCCTGGAAGAGGCTGCTGACTAGGCTTCTAGACCAAATGAAATGATCATCTAATGAGTTTCTTCCAAGTCTCCTTCGATCAGTCTGTATTGGGACCAAAGTCCCTTTGAAACTCTGGGAGGAGTTTCAAGAAGTTCCCTGGGAGTATGGCAATCATATTTTCTGAACCCAAAGTTGGGATGTATGCCCTGAAGTGGCTGTTGCTGATAGTCTGATGTTGGGTCAGAATACTTAAAACCACACATGCAATGAGAAATGACCTACATATTTTTCTTAAGCCACATTTTTCTTAAATTGACCTAACGACCAAAATATTCTAGGGATCCATTTACTCCTTTATAATAAATTAGTCCAGATGCTCCTTATCTTTCATTTATTGGATTAACAGAGTGGGCTTTTATTTCTTTTAAAGGAACATCATTTTTCTATTGTCTACCATGATTAATGTAAAATGAAAAAATATTGAGGGGTATAATTAATATAATTACAGTAGTGCTTGCAGATCCTTTCATTTTGGGCAGTTAATGTTCTGAAAGTGCAACTATGATGCAGAAAGTTCTCTTTCCTGGTCTGTCAGAGCCTGTGGGCAGAAGGCCAGCTAGTCTTCCACAGGAGAGACAATTAGGAGGCAGCACTGCAGAAAATGCATGCTGTAGCACATAGCAATGCTCCCGTGTACTGACCCTGCAGCTCCAAGCAACTCGGAGAATGGCTTGGTTTTCAAAATTGCAATTCCTCCCAGGTTCTGGAAGGAGGCACAGATAAGATTCTTCAGATTTTACACCACTTCAGTGAGATTAAAATATATAGTTGGGGAGTCACTGCCCTCTCCTCAGAGACCTGCTGGGAGTTTGGGATTTCATGGGCTTCAAAAATACAGGACACGCATAAGAATCTGAAAAGCTGCCAGAAGGAAACAAATTATATTTTCTGTGCAAAGCTTCGCAGAAAAAAAAAAAAAGCCACTCTGTTATCAGGAAGGCAGAGAGTGAGTGGGAGAGAAAGGAGACGTTCATATAGGTGGGAGGCGAGGCTCACCGTGTCAGCTAAACCTCCTGGCAGGATTCTCAGTCATTTAGAACCTTTTAATCAAAAAGACGAAGAATGTGAACTTGGCAACATGGGAAGCATCTTGCCGGCAAAAGCAGAGAAGCGGGGACCCATTCAACAAACATGTGACAGTGTGGCAACTGTGGGAATCTGCCTGGTCATAAAAACTGGATTGAGACAAAGAAGGAAGAAGTCATTTAGAGAGACCCCAAATCAATGAGCCCAATAGGTAATACCTTCCTGATAAGCCCAAGAACAATCATTTTTGCCCAAGAACACCATCAGCTCTTAAGCCCTGAGTTGAAAGCAGTCTGAGTGTGTGTCTGAGCAATAACTAAATCTGTCTTTTCTCTTGTGCAGATTATTTGGGGATCAGTTAAGTGGAAATAAATAACGTTTCATGTGTGGAACCTCCCCATGGGTGCCTCCTTCTCAAAATATTGATTTCCTTTTATTCCATTCAAAAGGGAGACCCATGAGGAGGAGAAAGAGGAGGGCACTCTCCCTTTATGAATACTAATAAGGAAATCAAGGGAGACAGTGGCACTTCAAGTTTCATCTTTCCATTTCCTAGAGGCGCAAACCCTGCAAGTTGTCACCTTGGTGTATTCAGTGCCTTTTGAAGCACCAGACTCCTCCGGAGAGAATGTCAGCCCCAGCCCTGGGCAGTTTTGACAAACAGAGTATATATTGATACATGATAAAGTATGCTAGAAATCACCCCAGCGCTAAAGGCTACTATAGTTTTAATATCATCATTTGAATTAACAAGCATTCTGTGGAGAAATAATGAGCTTTCATTATTCAGAACATCATCCTTACCCAGGGAACTCAGAAACCATTAGCTCTTGAGAACTTAATGAAAAGATGATAAAGAATGTTTTAGATAAAAGTTTGAACGGGCACACTTGATAACTGAGGTAAAATATTAATGTTTGTTTGGATGATGGATTAGGGTCCCTGAGTGAGGCTTGTGGAATCTGGGGATGCCAAGTGTGTGGTCAGCTCACCAGGGCAGGACTTGGACTACCCTGGGGACAGAGCGAGATGTCGGTCTCTGGAGAGCTGTGCTCCTGAACAATCCACCAAGCTCAGGGGCACAAGTCCGTTTTAGCCTTGCAAACAGGAAAGGAGTGGAAGTGGATAGGAAAAGGGGGAATGAAGAAACAGAAGGTGTGATCAACAAGTCTTGGTGCTCAGAATTGACACCTCCAATCACTGCTTTGCAATCTCTGGCGGATAAGATAAAAACAAGCACTTGAGTTTACAGTGAGGATATTTTTTTTTTTTTTCTTCATAGCCTGGCCCAAAGACTAGGAAATTTTCAGTTACTCTTCTGGTTTTTAACATATTTCTGTATCTGTAACTATATAACTATATATTTGTTCTGTCAGAGAAAGAAAAGAAGTAAAACATAAGCAAAAAAAGAGACAGTATTTTAAGGCTTAGATGCCAACACAAACCATCTGTAAACTGATAGATGGAATTTGACCACATGCAGACACGAAATACAAGTCTGACTTACCTAAGAAGACTTGCAAAATACAAAAAAAAAAAAAAAGTAGAAAGCATGACAATGATCGTATGGCATATGATATGCAGAATGATATATATTGTAACTTTTAGATCATTTTTTCAGATTATAAAACATGATAATTGTTTAAAATGAGAAGATACTGGAGATAAATTTTGGTGCTCAAAAATCACCCCAGGGTGCTTAATAAAAGTATAGATTTTGCTCAGACCTATTGAATGAAATATCCAGAAAAAAGCAGTCCCTGGAGTAGGACTGTCCTGGTTAGAATCTCAGTCCTATCGCTTAATTGTACATCCCCTGGAGCAAATTATTTTGCCTCTTTATGCTGCCGTTCTTTTATTTGTCAATTCAGGATTAAAAATAGTACATGTCTCAGGGGTCTTTTAAGGGTTAAATAACATAATGTCCATAAAGCACGTAGAATATTTGTTGGCACCTAATGTGAAGTCCAATGTTAATGGTTAATAGCATTGTAAATAATATTATTTCACCCTCATCTGCACTTACAACAAGTTTCCTAGATGCTTCCAATGGACTACTAGAATTATGGTATGTCCTTAGCCTTTTTTTCTATACGTTTAAGAATACAATTAAGATAGTATTACCATGAGTATGATACACAAATGTTCAATAATATCCTTTTCAACTTCTTCTAGTATACATTCATTCTGGTGTGCTTCCCAGAAATTCTTTTATCTAAGTGATAACTATAATTCAAGTTTGAAAAAGTAGACAAAGTAGATGCACTTTGTTGAGATTTGGAAGGTGAAAATGAGACAGAGCTGTCTGATGCTTGGTTTTCTTAGCAAGGAGGGGTGGGGTAGGAACTTGATTTTTCTGCTGCAGCTTCAGCAAAATTCTTGATAGCCATGGAGTTGTGGGTTTGGCATGCGGATGGGGCCCACATGGTTGGTTGAGATGCTAGCAGCCTTCTTGGTTGGGGGGATGATGGCGAGGTTCAGGAGATGGCTACTCCCTTGATTGGCAGGAGGCTTCTGAATAACAGAAGAGTTTCCTTTGGTGTCTGGATTTTGTGGCTTTGAGTCGTTCTTGGAATTAAAACCAGAGGCTGTTTCCTCAGCCTTTCCAACAATCCAGTGACCCATTTAAAACTTGTAGCAACCTGCTTCTGCTAAGCCAAGCAGAGTATATTTTGTTCTTTGCAACATAAATTGGACAGGTATCATCGCATACTTAACACTTTTAAAAGGTATTATGCATAGTACATTTTAAAAATCATAATTAAATAAAAATGTTCTTAAGTCTTGGAAGATGACAATGGAGATGTGTGTCAGATAAAAATATATCACAGGGCAGTTTATAAGTCTTTGCTAGTAATCTAATACTTAGATTTCTCAATGGGTGTTTTAAGATGCAGAAAAAGAATCAATAGCTAAGAAACTTGGCAATGAAAATAGCCTTTTTATTGGGTTCAGCAGATATATTTTTGTGGAGGGCAAAAGCACACTTTCTGTATAAGCTGTGTAAAAATTTTGGTCATTGCAAGCAATTGCTGGCACCGAATGGCATTACTTCTTATGTGGTCATCAAAAAAGTCAAGAATTTAGAACAGTGAGTAAAGGATGTGACTTAGGAAGCCTTCTGATGCTGGGACATGAATAGCATCAGAAGAAGAAAAAAGGCATGTTTGTGTGAATAGCGTGAAGCTCTCTCTGTTCGTTGTCTGCCAGATCAATCTGAAAACAACATTCTTGGGCAATGACTTTTCCTGCATCTTTGAAATGTAGGTTGAAAAAGTAAGTTGTAGAAGGTTCTTTCTGTTGCTTTTCTCCCCTTGAATAAAACTTGGCTGGGTATAAATTCAAGGTTTTTGATTTTTTTCTGTTTTAAAATTCTATAAACAATGCTTCACTGCTGGGGCATTTAGGGCTGAAGGGAAGAAAACCAAAGACAGTCCAATTTTCTTGCATTCCAGATATTTCTGCCCTTATATTTTGCACATCCATTCATGGCATGTAATTGAAAAACCAAAGCAAAAATGGTGCAACTAGTTGGGAGGACCTGCTGAGGCACATTGCATGCTGGGAAGAAGGGGGTGTGTAGTCTTCACAAGGTGTAGTGCACTCTGGGAAATGCGTTTTTTGAATGTGCTCCATGGGTTCAGAACGGACTGTTCTTTAGGGGTAGAATAAAATTCTCTCTCTGTTAAGAATAGTCTTTTTACAAGAATGAGAAAACAGAAAAATACCAATAGGAGACTTAGAAAAATATTTCACAATTAGGGGAAAAGTCTGAGAGGAAGACAAAATAATACTTATTTCAAGTAACAAAAGAAAATTTTGTAAAATGCCTTGGTATTCTCAATAGATACTAAGTGCTATGGTTGGACATTAGTTCTCAGGGAAGATCAGGCAATGGAACAGGTGAGTTGTCTTATCACTACCTTTAGGAGGTGGTGGTTCATGCTACTTTTTTTTTTTTTTTAATGAAAGGAAACATGGGCAAGCTATTGATTGGTGTTTCTCAAACTGGCTTCATTGTCTTTATTAATAAGTTATTTCCTTTTAGATTTTAGGAATCAGTTGTCTACCTGTGTTAGCTTTCTGTCACTGTGACAAAATACATCAGGAAATCAACTTATAGGAGGAAAGATTTATTTTGGCTGATGGTTTCAGTCCAAGGTCAGTCAGCCCTGTTGCTTTTGGGCCTGTGCCAAGGCAGCACATCATGGTGGGGAGAGCCTGGGGAACAAAATAAGAACTATAATAAAGAGCTGGGGTTCCGATGCCCCCTTCAAGGATGCCCCAATAACCTAACTTCCTTCCACTGGGCCATACCTTCTAATAATTCTACTATCTCCCAATATTGCCACAGACTAGTGATCAATCCTTTAGCAGATGGATCTTTGGGGGATGTTTATCCAAAGTCCAATTAAAGCCCCCCCCCCCCATTTTTCTGTCCCCCTGCAGATGAGATTGTTACTGCTATCAGAATGGATCTCAGATATCAGTATTGTTATGGGTTGAATCCCCCCCATACCCCCTAAAAAAACCCACACCACAATTCATACATATATTGAAGTTCTAACCCCGAATACCTCAGAATGTGGCTGGTTTCTGAGATAGGGCCTTTAAGAGGTAATTAAAATTAAATTAATTGGGTGGGTCCCAATCTAATATGATTGTGCACTCATAAGAGAACATTCAGGCACACAGAGAGACACCAGGATGCACAGAGGAAGATGAGAAGAAGACCCAGGGAGAAGACAGCCCTTTTCAATCCAAGGAGAGAGGGCTCAGAGGAAGCCCACCCTGCTGACTTCTGGATCTTGGACTTCCAACCTCAGAACTGTGAACACATACATTTATATGATTTAAGTCATCTGGTCTGTGGTATTTTGTCATGAAAGTCCTAGAAAACTAATATACAGACATTGTTTCACATACTGTTTTTCATTTGTTTTTATTTCTATACATTAATGGGAAAGTGGGAAGGACTGAGCTAGGAACTGTTAGGCAGATGCTAGTTTTATTTTTAGGTTATGAATATTTTAAATAAACAAAAATCATAAAGAATAATATAACGAACACCAATGTATTCATGTAGCTTAAAAAGTAAACCTTTGTAGGTCCAATTAAAGCATCTCCCCCACACCCCCATTTCTCTGTCCCCCTGGAGATGAGATCATTATACTTTTGAGTTAAGGTCTATTATCTCTTATGTCTTGTTATATTTTTGTAGCATGTCTATATTAACAAATATTTCATAAAGCATTTTTATATGTCCTCTAAGCTCTCTATAAATATTAATAAATTGTGCTTATATTTACTCTCAACACTGTTATAGAGGTTTGATCATGTTTATATACATGGTGAAGATATGTGTATATGTATATATGTGTCTACAGGCATATGCAGTCATCCTTTGGTATTGGGGGGAGATTGGTTCCTGGATCCCCACAGATACCAAAATCCATGGGTGCGCCAGTCTCATATATTCAATAAGGTAGCATTTGGATGTAACCTAGGCACATACTCCTGTAAGCTTTAAACTGTCTCTGGATTACTTATTATACCTAAGACTGTAAATGTTATGTAAATACTTGCTATACTACATTGTTTAGGGGACAATGACAAGAAAAGAAAGTGTACATGTTCTGCACAGATGCAATTTTTTTTGACAATTTAAAATTTTAAGTGACAATCCACAGATGAGGAGCCTAGAGGCTAATGGTATACATATATATATATATATATATAGCTTTAATTGTGTGCTTTCACTGATATTTTAATGTTTTATGTATATATCATATATACTTATACACTGTGTCCTTGGTGCTGCTTACAGCATGTTTTTGGTTTTCATTTCTCAGCCAGGCTCTACAGACAGTCTTGAAGACATTGCTTCCACTCCTGAACAAGAGTTTCTCCAGGTCTGGAGCTGCTGAGTCATAGCTTACGCATAGTTTCAGATCTGCTACTTACATCCCCCAGTTTTTACACTCCCACCATCTGTGTATGGGAGAGCTTGTCTTACTTCATATTCTTGACAAAACAATGTGATGTCAGAATTGGAAAACTTCAATCAGTCTGATGGGTGTGAAGGGTTGTGGTTTGGATTTGCATTTCTTTAATTATTCTTGAGGTTGAAGTTTTAAATTTATGTAAATGGGGGGAAAATGCCTTCTCTGTTTACATACTTGTATTTTTATGTGTTGCTTCTCTTTTAACCGTTGTTTTGTGTAAGTTCTTCATAAATTTTAGGTATAAAGTTATTGGGTCATATGTGTCTGATTTTAGTTTGTGGTTTTTCTTTTAAATTTTATCTTTTCATACAAACTCTGGCTAAAAACTGTGGTAGGTATAATTTATCCACAGGAATTTTTTTAAGTGGCACATTTATATCTTTAACATAAATAAGTAATTGTTACTACTGTTTTTACAGTCTTAAAGGACAGTGGCAATCCTTTCATAAATTAAATGCCTTATGCTTTCTAGCAGTGACCGGGATTGCTTGCTTTTCCTACATTTTTATTTATTTGTTTGTTCAAGTAAGATTTACTATGAGTAATGTGGCAAATTTGCTTAAATACATTACGGTTCACGATGGTATTTTAGATAGGTTTGTAATGAGTATGAATATGTATGAATCAACGCCATTTCTTATTTACTTTACATTTGATCCAGTTGCATATAAATATGCACGCTGTTTCTTAATTAAAAAAAAAAAATACTTCCTTAAAGAGAAGTTTGATGATTATGGTAAAAGCAAGGAGAAGGTACAGAAGTTTCCCATGGGCCTCATGCTCCCCTCACGCCCCACGGTGAGCACCCACAGCCACCTCCAGAGTAATGTGTCACAGCACATGATGATTATCATCCCCAGTCTGCAGTTTGCATTAAGGCTCATTATTGATGTTTATGCTCCATGGGTTTGGACAAGTGTATAAGGACATGCATTCACCTCTATAGTGTAGCAGAGAATAGTCTCACTGCCCTCAAAATCCTCTCTGCTTCCCTACCAATCCCTCCCTTCTCAGCCCCTGACAACCACTAATCTCTTTACTGTCGCCAAAGTTTTCTGTTATGTCATGTAGTTAGAATCATACCTAAGCAAAGTTCTCAGACTGCTTTTTTTTTCACTTAGTAATATGTATTCAAGTTTCCTCAATGAGTTTCATGACTTGATAGCTCATTTTTTCCCCCAGCAATAAATGTACCACAGTTTATTTTACCTACTCACCTACTGAAGGACATCTTGGTTACTTCCATGTTTTGGCAATTATGAATAAAGTGGCTACAAACTATCATGCTGGTTTTTGTGTGGACATTAAGTTTTCCAGGCTGTTTCTTTAGTCAACTAACTAAATATAAAGAAATGTGTATCTTACTGTTCAAGTTTTCTTGCAGATTATATATTCAATTAAGGTACCCAGTCTGTCAGATTGACTTTGCTCTGGCTTAAAAGAAAATTGATTAGTATCTCAAACAACAAATGTTAACATTATTAACAAGAAAAAAATGTTATTAAAAAAGTTGAAGTCCTAAGACAACCTACATTGTAACATTTTAATTCACTGATAGATTTTTATAGAATTAATTTCATTGAAGAGTTCACTGCTATTTTCACAATAATACTCTTTTTTTTGAAAATTCATTTTTAAGTTCATTTAAAAATGCAAAGTGATTCAGAATTCAATTTGTATCTGAAAACCCTTCTTTAAGATATTTCTGGGTACCGGGGTATGCAAATAGGCTGCTTCCACAAAATTTTCTCTCTTTATGTACATATAACTTTGTGGGAAGTTTTTCCAGTTAAAGTTGATTTCTTAAATATTCTTAAAGTATATAAATCAATATCATGATTCAAAGCATAAATTGTTTTAAAAATTTATGCGTTTGATCTTGGGCAAGTTATACTGACTAAAGAGGAGACCCATGTCCCTTGCCAGGATGGATGGACCCTGACTAGCTGGGGCAGAGACTCACCTGCCTAGACCAGGAACAAAAAGTGACACTGGGAACCACAGCACATTTCACTCAGTAAGAATCGCCACCCACTGGAAATGGGCATGATGGAACAGAGGGGGAAGAAATGGGAATAAACTTTCACATCGATGGTCTTGTCAGTGCTATATCTGCTCACAGATGCATTTAGGTAAATGCTGTTACCTCAAGAAGTGTTATCTTCTGGGGATCCTTATCATAATTTTATTTTAAATTCGAACAGCTGTTGTTTAACTACCACAGACCACAATTTATCTACAGCTTGGGGCCATAAAGTTAGCTTTAATGCACTCTGTTTCTTTTCTTCCCTCTGTATTTGATTTAATTTTCATGCATCTGACACTCACATGCTATATACTATTTGCATATTTCAATATGTACTTTTGCAGATCCCATAAGTGCTCAGGTGCTCAAAGTAGAAGAATAAATATAAATGGAAGCTCCCAGTGACAAATTATAAAAGCAAGGAAGAACTCTCAGGTTTCACTTACATGTAAAATATTCTGAACAATAATAGCTCCTTCAGGACAAGAAAGCAGGTTTTTCCAGGATGGTTGGTTCATAGTGACTGTAGGAAAAAAAAAAAAAAAAACGGATGTTTTCTTGGGCAGTGCAATAGCATACTTATCTGAATTGAGCCCTAGGGTTTACCATGCAGTAACAGAGAGGGAATTTCAGCTTTATTTAAGGAATCAACAAATGTGGCCACTTCCATAACCTGAATGTTTTCTAAAATAAATATTTATGGTTTTTCATTCATGGGGTTTAAAAAACTGAAGTTACTGTTTCAAACAAAAGAAAACTCTGGGGGAAGGTAGAAATGACATAAAAAAGTCACTCTTGGGGAAACTTTAAAAATGTCTCTGGTGGACTATGGTACCCAACTTATTGGAGGCACTTTGTCAGAAAGGCCCTGAACTAACCTAGAACTTGAACAGGCACTGGATGGAAAATCAATTTTGGTCAGGGTTAGATGGGCCCAAGATTGGTTCTTTGGTCTTAAGCATTATAGTATCTGAAAACTTCCAAGCAGAGGTCAGAAGACTAAAAATGCTTTTTCTTTGCTTAGTTCCTTGGCCTGGTATTCAGAGATTTCCTGAAGCTCTGGGGAACCTCGGATTTCCATCTCCTTTCCCATTCTCCAAGTTGGCAGAAACAAAATGGCAGCCCCACTTAACAAACCATGGCTTTCAAAGTTATTCCAGGTGACCCTTCGGCCTCAGTCCTTTGTGAATTCTTATTCATGGTCAAGATCCAGAAGTTGTGGTGTGATTGTTACTGTGACAGAATGAGGCAGGCACTGGTGTTCAGTGAGCCCTCAATTTTCTGGAAGCACATAGTTGGGTACAGTCACAAGTGCCCTTACACACATTAATAAAATCAACAGGTATAAGAACAGTCTTCGCTGGTTAGTTGAACAGTAACAAAAAGACCCCACACATCTATACTACAGGTGAAACTGAAAAGCCAAATCACAGTACATGCTTTATTTCTAATAGAAAGTAGAAAAATCCAAAAAAAGTCACAGCAAGACAGGTAGAACAGATTTTCAGGGCCTAATTTAGGAATTTGATTTTGCAGAATGTAAAGGATGTCACTAAAACACACTTTGAATTGCTTTCATTTTCACCTTAGAATTTCCAGTGTCTATTCTCCCAATAGACCTTGGAACTAGAAATAATCAACAATGGGACTTGTTTTTTTTTTTGTATCAGGGATTGAACTCAGGGGCACTTGACTATTTAGCCACATCCCCAGTCCTATTTTGTATTTTATTTAGAGACAGGGCCTCACTGAGTTGCTTAGCTCCTCGTTTTTGCTGAAGCTGGCTTTGAATTTGTGGTCCTCCTGCTTCAGCCTTCTGAGCTGCTGGGATTACAGGTATGCATGACTATGCCCAGCTGGGATTTGTTATTTTTAAGCAGCGTTGTTTGGTACCCTAAATTCCATGAGAACCTTTGACCCTGTGAGCATTCTAACTAAAGAGGATGAGCTATGGCTACTGAAATCATAGTCAGGCACCTTTCTTTTGAAAGTTTCTAAGAGTCTGACAAATGTTAATTAAGGAGGCATCACAATATCCCTTGGGATAGCTAAAGGGTAATTCCTGCACTTCTGAGATGGAATGCAAGAGAATCTCCCCGTCCTTCCCTCTCTTCTGAACAGCTAGCTCTCAGGTTCATGGCTAAGAGGGGACAAAAGGAAAGGGAAGGGGAAAAGAGGCTCTTTTATGAATGTCCAAGCAACACCGGCTGTTTCTTTGGGAGTGATGTAATTTAGCCATGGTGACAGCTCTCCTCTTACCCCAAGCCCCAGGAGGGTTGTCAGTGAGCAAGGGGGATCCTGCTTCTATTTTATTTTATTCTAAATAGATGGAATCTAGTTTTGTAGAAATTATGTGGTCCCCTGAATGATGCTATCCTCAATGTAGAAGGAAGAAACTTGCCCTTGAATTACCAACCCTGCTGATTTTCCTTCAGTATCTCCCAGCTGACTATGGCCCCAGCCCAGTCCAGTCTTTTCTATCCAAAGCCAATTTGCACTGGGTTGTGGTACAAAGGGTTGGGGCTGGAGGATGCTTATCTGACTGATGGTTGACTAAAGTGAATCATCTTTCTACATCTATTTTGGCCCACTGATAATGACTCTACAAAATCAACCTTTAAAAAGATTACTTAAAAATAGAAAACATATTGCTGTCCTAATTCTTCTATAAGGTATAAAATTCAATAAACATTATATTTGAGGAGGCAGACATTTATTTATATGGGATAAGAAAATCTCTTTTTACTCTTAATGTGATTTGATACACTTATATTAATTATATGTATTTTAGATCCAAGCATCATTACTAATATTATTCTTAATATGAAGAGAATCTCAAGAATATGAAGAAAAACTTTTTACCACTCTGGTATGTGTTCATGCATGTGTGTGTGTGTGTGTGTGTGTGTGTGTGTGTGTGTATGTAAGAGGGTAAGAGAATAAGTGAGAATGAGAATTTTTGATGCACAAAAGATGAACCGGTGCTGGACATTAATGAATTATTTTTTAGCAGTAGTAGAGATTAATAAAGATCAAGTCACAATTAATTTGGCTATGGATATTAGGGAAGCTTTCATGATAGCTGAAAGGAATAGACCTGCTATATCATGGACTTACTTGGGTAAATATAGTTTGGAAGTAATAATTTGTTCTCCTAAGGACTATATTGAATCATATATTTAATAAGCTTTATTGGGCCTATACCGAATATCTTATAAGAGACATGGAGCTGCTCTAGTGGCAGGATGTATGCTTTTGTGTATTTGTTCATGTTTCAAATATGAATTCATTCATTTACTCAGTATAGATGGACTGGAAAATACAGTGGTCAGTAGGTCCCAGACACAATCAGGAACTATAAAGGGCCTGTAACCAATCTCTTAACTTTGCTACCGTAAACATGTGCAGTTTCATAGATGTTGGCAGAAGTCATGAGCCTCTTGGGTCACAGCAATAGCAGTGGTCAGAATCTGAACTGGTTCCGGGAAGCCCAATTTCCAAGGGAAACATGACAAGAGCCAGGTGCCAGGTGACATGTGCTCCCGAAGTAGGTCGCATTGCACAAGAAAAACCCTGAGTTTAGGGAACCTGAATCTTTTATAATAAGCAGTAACATGCCTGTCTTTTGTCTTGGAGGGAGACATTATCCTTATTAAACTGGACCATAAGACCTGTTCTCCAAACAGAGATACTATCTTTATCTTCCAAACTGTTCACTACACAAACATTTCTGGAACAGAGATGGTGAATTCAAAAACATGAGAGACCAATGGAAGATTATTTTCTAGAAATACCCATGCCTTGTTTCTAAAACATCCTGGATTTTGGCAAATTTAACCATGAATATGCCGCTCCATCTGCCTCTCTAAATAATCTGACACAGGCTGGGTTCAAATCCATCCAATGTATCTCATTCAACATGTAATTAAAGTGAAAGGTGACTCCCATAAGACTCCAAGTAGCAGGATGAAGCCAGCCTGCATTATTGACTCCACCAAGATTTCAAGGCTTCCAGACCCAACAAGTTAAACCAATCTCATGACTCATCAAGATGTATCATAGAAAGTTGGTAGCATTCTTCTTTAGTTTCCACCTTGGCTTTTCTTCTTGACCCAAGGCATTAATACAAATGTAAGATGTATTGGTGACTCACGGATTTCACCATGGCCTCCAAGGAGGAAGCCTAGGGTAATTCCACCATCCATACATAACAGCCCTGGCCAGTGAGCTGCTGGTGGCCTGAAAGGCTGCCAGGACCAAGGTGGTATTATTGAACACTTCAGTTAAAATCAGGTCAGATTTTGTATCCCCATTCCTAACTGGATGACTTGTATCACAGGGGTAACTGGCTGCAAAATGAGCATGAATTATGCATCAGTTGCCCCCCTGAAAGGGTTTTCTGAGTGATCCAATGAGACCACTAGAGGAAATCTCCATAGTCATTTGAGAGATGTGTGATTTATTGGTGGCATTTCCTTAAACTCCTGAAGGTTTCTGATGACCTACTTCCTCCCCGAACCCCACCGATGGTCCATGTCGCCATGTTTTTAGAAGACAGACAAGTTCATGCTGGTTCCACATATATATATATATATCTGTAAAGAGAGCTTTTGTTTTTACTTTTCGGGGGCCTCCCAACTTGGACCTCTATTAGTTTGGGGGCACAGGTGGAGAATCCCTTTAATGTACTTTTTCAGCTTTAGGAGGTTGGCCCCAGGCTCCCAGGTCGTTCAAATGATGGGTTTGAATTGGTTTTTTGAGGGACTGCATGAGGGTCATGAGTCCACCCTGCCTTTTTGGTCCATGGCACGCACCAGGTGTCATTCATTTGCTCCATGGAATGACTGACCAATAGCTATGGGAATGTGGGCTGGCAGAGGTGACAGGAGTTTTGTGTGGGAGATACAGGAGCTACAGTCCTTCCTGCTGTTTCTGATAAAATTCTCTGGAAGGTCAAGCAGAATGGTGACTGACTTGAGGGGATAGAGAAGGCCAGACCCCCAAATCAATTGCACTTATAATAGTTTGGAAAGCTACACCGGGGTGGTCTTTCCTAGTGAATAAAGTTTCAGGGGCATTTCTGAAAAATAAAGATTATCAACATTCCTCTCTTCCCTCTAATTCCAACGGTCTAAATTGTTCCTTCCTCGGGTGTTGGGGTTATTGTTTAACATACAAAATCGGCACAGCCCATTCTAAGAGATGTCATTTTCCCTTTGTTCCAATCATCCCCCACTGACACGATACATTTTGTTAGGAAAGTTTATGAATAAGACAGAAAAGGGCATTTTAATAAAACTACCCATTAGTTTCCACTTTGACCCATGTGGGCCACCATAAAGGGAATTGACAGGCAGCGTGCTCACCTGAGGGGTCATTGTCTTTTTAGTCGAAGATAAAAATCAATGCAACCTGAGAATTTAGGGGACTGAATCAGAATGAATTTTAGACTCTTACTCCCCAATTTAGCTGAGCTTCCACCTAGAGGGTGAGCTAAGCAGACCCTAGTGTCACCATTAAGGGGAAGAAAAAGAAGCGTCATTACCAGTCATCGTCAGGGTGGAAATAGGTCTAGAGGCCTCTAGAATTCCCACTTTTCATCCTGATCATTACTCAGGGGCCATCTGGACAGAGGTGGTACTTTTTGTTATTTGTTAATTTTTGTATATAGTGTGAGGTAAAGGGCCAACCACCTTCAGAGATCAGACTGCCTCAGTGAGGCGTGCAGAAGTGGAGTCAGAGGTATCTATTCCCTTACACATTTATACAGGGAGTTTTATGGAGATGTAATCATCTACTGTAAATTTTGCCCACGTAAGATGCACAGTTCATTAGTTTTCAGTAGACTCACGTGTGCAGCCGTTACCACAGGCAATCTTAGAATGTTTCCATCACCTGAGAAAGAACCCTGTCTCCTTCTGTTCTTTCCCCACCACCCTTCTACCCCCCCACCGCCGCCCCTGCTTTCAGCTCTTGGCAACTGATAATCTACTTACTGTCTATAGTTTTATCAGTTCATATAACTTAAATTGCATGATGATTTGTCTTAGGTAATTGGCTTCTTTCACTTAGCATAACGTTTTCAGAGTTCTTCTATGCTGGACTGTAGATCAATTCTTTATTCTTTTGTATGGCCAAATGATATTCTGGTGTGTGGCTACACCACATGTGCTTTATCAGCTTCTTCATCAGCTGAAGGACATCTGGGCTGTTTGGTTACTATGAATAATACTTTTGTATGCATTTCTGCACAGGTTTTTACGCAGACATATTTTCATGTTTCTTGGGAAAATACATAACAAAGAAATTACAGGTCATATGGTAACTCTGTTTTGTCTTTTGAGGAATTACTAAACCATTCCAAAGTGATTTCCCCATTTTATATTCTCATCAGCAGTATATTAGGCACTTAATAATTTTTACACATCTCTACAACACTTGTTATTTTCTTACCTTTTGATTCCATTTTTTGATTTCACCTTAGTGGGTAAAACAGTAGCCTTATTGTAGTTTTGACTAGCATTGCCCTGGTGACTAATGATGGTGGGCATCTTGTGCTTACTGGCCATTTGTATGTCTTCCTTGGAAAAATGTCTATTCAGATTCTTCATTTATTTAAAAATCAAGCTATCCTTTTATTATTGAGTTGTAATTTTTCTTTATATATTGTGGATAAAATTTCTTTGTATATCAATATGTGATTTGCAAATATTTTTTCTCATTATGTGGGTTGTCTTTTTTACTTTCATTATATGACTTTTGAGGCATTAATGTTTAATTTTTGTTAAATTCCAATTTAGCTATTTTTTTTTCTTTTTTGGCTTGTGCTTTTATTGCCATACCTAAGTCATTGCCAAATCCAATATTATGAAGATTTACCCCATGTTTTCTTCTAAGAGTTTTAGTACTTGTGTTTAGGTCTTGGATCCATTTGGGGTTAACTTTTGTATATGGTGTGAGGTAAGGGTTCAACTTTATTCTTTTACATGTTACTATTGAGTTGTCCCAAGGCATGTTGTTGAAAAGACTAAATTTTTCTACATTAAATGATGTTGGTAGCTTTGTTGAAAATCAATTGACCATATACACAAGGATTTACTTCTGGAGTCTTAATTACATTCCACTTACCTACCATTATACTAGCACCACACTATCCTGATTATTGAAGCTTTGTAGTAAAATCTGAAATTGGGAAGTATGAGTCATTCTGTTTTGTTTATCTTTATCAAAATTGCTTTGAATATTCTGGATCCCGTATAATTCCAAACAAATTCTAGAATCAGTTTGTCAGTTTCTACATAAAAATGGGTTGGTAGGGATTCATTGATTTTACAGATCAATTTGGAAAATATTGTCATCTTAAAATATTAAGTTTTCTAACCCATGATCATGGGCTATTTCCTATTTATTTATTTCAACAATGCTTTGCTAATTTTAGAGTATGAGTTTTACATTTCTTTTGTTGAATTTGTTTCTAAAGTTTTTGATGCTTTTGAAATAAGAATTATTTTTGTGAATTTCATTTTTGGATTGTACTTTGCAAGTATATAAAAATATAATTGAATTTTATATATTGCTGTATCCTTCAATTTCGCTGGTCGTATTAGTTCTAATATGTTTTGAAGATCTTTCCATAGGATTTTCTATACATAAGATTAGCTCCTTTGTGAATAGAGATAAGTTTATTTCTTGAGTTCCAATATGGAGACTTTTAAATTTCTTTTTTCTTGCATAATTGCTCTGGCTAGCTCTTTAGTACAATGTTGAACAGAAGTGGTGATAGTGTACATTATTGTATTTTTCTTGTTCTTTGGAGAAAATAATCCAGTCTTTTACCATTAAGCAGATATTAGCTGTGAGGTTTTTTTATTTTAATTTTTTTGTAGATCCCTTTCATCAGGTTGAGGAAGTTTCCTTCTATTCTTAATTTGTTAAATGCTTTAAATTACAGGAGGCTATTAGATTTTGTCTAATGATTTTTATGTATCTGTTGAGGTGATCATGTTATTCTCTTAACAGCTTCTATTATAGTAATTAATTTTCAGATGATAAACATTCTTGAATTCCTGAGACAAATTCTGCTTGATCATCGTATATAATTCTTTTTTTTTTTTTTTTTATGTTCTTGGATTTGGTTAGCCTGTGTTTTATTGAGGATTTTGTGTCCATATTTGTAAGAGCTATTGGTTTACAATTTTCTTGTCTTGAAATATCTTTCTTGTTATGGGGTCAGGTTAATACTCCTCTCCTAGAATGAGCTTGGAAGTGTTTGTTTCCTTATCTTCCACTTTTGAAAGAGTTTATTAAGGTTTAGTTATTAGTTCTTTGAATGTTTGGTAGAATTCCATGGTGAATCCCACTGGGCCTTGGCTTTTCATTGTGGGTAGTATTTTGAGTACCCACAATTCAATCTTCATTTATTATCAATTCGATCTTGATTTATTGTAAGTATGCAGATTATTTCCTCTTTCATCATTTTTGGTAGTTTGTGTCTTGCTAGAAATTTGCCCAAGAAATCTGTTCCCTAATTTAGCTTACCTCTGTTAATGACACTCTCCTATAACCCTTTCCATTTCTCTAAGGTCTGTGGCAATGTCCCTTTCATTTCAGATTCTAGTAACCTGAGCTTTCTTTTTCTTCTCTTTTGTTGGTCAGTTTAGCCAAAGATTTGTCAATTTTGCTGATCTTTCTAAAGCACAGTTTTTTGTTTCATGACTTTCTCTGCATTTTTCTTTTTGGTCCTCTGGTTTATTAATTTCTGCTCTAATCTTTGTGATTGCCTTGCTTCTGCTTGCTGATTTCAGATCCTTGTCCTTCCTTCGTATCAACCTACATTTTCCTCTGTACGCTGCTTTTACTGCCTCTCATAGGTTTTGGCATATTGTGGTTTCATTTTCACTCATCTCAAAATATTTTCTGATTCCCCTTTTAATGTCTTCTTTGTCCCATTGGCTATTTGAAGAAATTAAAAGTGGGTTGTTTAATAACCCCACACTAGTGAGTTTTCTAAATGTCTTTGTTATTAATTTCTAATTTAATTACATTGTTGTCAGTGAACACACTTTGTAGTGTTTCTATCCTTCTAAAGAATTTAGAGATTTGTCTAATGGCAGATGATCTCTTCTGGATGTTACCTGAGTCCTTGAGAACAGTGTCTACCCACTATTTTTGAGCTGAATGTTATTATGGTCTGGATCTTAAATTCCCCAAAGACTGTACACCAACGGCTTGGTTGCCAGCCTATGCCACTATTGGGAAGTGGAGTAACCTACAGGAGATATAAGGGAATAAGGTCACAGGGTCAGGCTCTGGAGGGAATATTGGAAACTTGGGCCCTCCTCTCTCTCTCTCTCTCTCCTGTGTGTGTGTGTGTGTGTGTGTGTGTGTGTGTCCTTTCTGGCCATCATGAGTTGAGCAGCTTTGCTCCAGTATGGATTCCCCACTGTGATATTTGGCCTTGCCATAGGCCCAAAGTGACGGGGTCAAGAGACTATGGACCCAAATCTCTGAAACCATGAGCCAAAATAAATCTTCCTTTCCAGTTGATTTTTCTCAAATATTTTGTTACAGTGACAGAAAGTTGACTAACACATATATTCTATAGACTATCTTCTAGGTCTAGTCCATACTGTTTATAGTTCACTAATTGATAGTGTCATTCAAATCTTCTTGTTGATCATTTCTTTGCTGATCTTCTGCTTCATTGTTGTTGCGGTCTGGCTGGGCACAAAATCATGAGCCACTCAAACAGGAACAAACTTTATTTTTGAAACTCCCGCCAATGCCCTGTATGCTCCCAGGAAATCTGCCGACCCACACACGCTGCGTTCTCCCGGACACACACCAACAGGAAATCCCTCCTCCGGAATTCCCTCCTACAGCACTTCCCCAACCAATGGGAACTCTCCAGGATTCCCAGAGCAGGCCAAGGTGGACAACAGGGGTCTAATATCCATTTGAATGCAGATCTTAACATAATCATATCTCAATGGCTTGTTGGCCTCACCTTTCAACCCAAAATGCCATGCATCATTATTACTTGACTATGGCTCTTAGCACATTTTTCTGTCCAGTAGTGAATGTGGAATACTGAACCCTCCAACTATTATTGTTTAAATTGCACATTCCTTCCTTCAGTTTTTTTTTTTAATATTTCTGTGCTGTTAGACCATGTATATATGATTTTAATTGTTGTAACTTGGTGATAAGTTAACATTTTTATCAGTAAAAAATCTCCCTCTTTAATCTCTAGAAGCATTTTTGTGTTTTTTTGAGTCTATTTAGTTTGATATTAGTATAGTTGCCCTGTTTCTTTAAGCTGCTGTTTGCCTGGTATTTTCCCAACCTTTCACTTTCAATATACTATCTCCTTGAATGTAAAGTATATATTTGGTAGACAACATATAATTGGATCATAGTTTTCTTTTTTTAAGTAAATCCAATCTGAAAATCTCCAACCTTTGGTTGAATTATTTAATCCATTCATATTTAATGTTAGTTTTAATTACAATTGGATTTATAGCAGCCATTTTACTTTTCATTTTTTTATTTGTTACATATTTTTGTGTTCCTCTATTTCTCCATTACTACCTCCTTTAGCACTATGTATTTTCTAATATAGCATCTTAATTTCTTTAATGATTTTTTTGCACTATAGGCTTTTGAATTATTTCCTTAGTAGTTGCTCCTCTTGCTTACTGTACAATTTAAATTTATCTGAATCACCTTCAGATTTATTTTAAATTAATTTAAGTGAAATGTAGAAATGTCACTCTTCTTTCTCCTTTTATGGTATTATTATCATATATATTAACTTTAAAAGTGTTGCAATTACACAGTTTTATAATTATCACTTTATATAAATAAGTCTTTCAAAGAAGCTAAGGAAAAAAGAGGATGAGTATATATTTATAGCTTTTATGTATTGACTTTGTATTTATTACCTGTGATTTTCTTCATTTGGTACGCTGGATTTGTGTGGCCATCTGGAATCATTTCCTGAGTCCAGTACAGTTTTGCTACTATCAACCTCCTTTGTATTGTTATTGCCAATATATTACATTTCTATATGTTATATGTCGGATATAGTTTGTGTCCCATTATTTTATACAATTACTCAGAAGTTCAATGGACAATATTTCATTTTTCATTTGCACAGACAGCCAAGAGAGGAACTGGCCAACACTAGACACCAATTTTCAAAGTGTGATATGAATTGGACCAGGTAAGAACTACATGTGTAGTGGGGTGTGTTGTAGGGGAAGAACTCTGAATTTAGGAAGTTTTAATCTTTTACCAAAAGCAGTTAGTGTGCCCGTTTTGTGCCTTAAAGGGAGTTATTATCTTTATTGCTCTGACCCTAAGCAAACCTACCTTTGCTGTGAAGCAGATACTTCCTCTATCTCTCAGGACGATTTGCTCAGTAAACATCCTCATAAATATAGTCTGAAACGAATACAGGGCCTCTATTTGGAAGATGTGCAGAGCATACGTCTAATGGAGAGTTATCTCCTGATGGGCGTATCTTGACTCTAAAGAGCGTATCTATAACAGGAAAACATAGACATGTATAAAAATAACTCTAAAGAATGGCTGAATCTGGAAAGGGAAGTTCAGTGATATGGAAGCTCAGAGGAAGGCAAAGTTACATCTGACTCCAGAGAATAAATAACCCTTCACAGTATTTATATTGGATTTTAAAGCATATTGATATCTTTCAAGTGTTTTGAAGAGGTGAGCACACAAGAAGTGATTTATTCATTATTGTGTGTGAAGGGCTGTAATTTGGAGATAGTGAGATGAATTAGAGGTAGAAAAAGGCTTGAAGCAGAGCTGCTTGTGGAGAAAGCGAGTGTGATTGTTGCAAGGCAGAAGATGACAAGTGTCTAAGCAGCTCTATGGCAGGGGAAGGAGAGGTGCAGCTGCGGGGAGACCTCTGTCATTGGCTCAACCATTGGGACTTGATAGTTCATCACTGCTGTGATGCAGGAAACAGGGCTGAGCCATGTGGTATCCTGAGTAACCGAGGGGCTGGTGGCACAAGGAGAATAGAGAAGTCGGAGAAGGTACAGGTATTGGGAGGCACTGGACAAATTTAGTTTTGGACTAATAAGCAGCCCTTTGAAAATATGGACCTATTTCAAGAGGAGAGTGATTGCTTAATGCACCTGAGTTAATTCAGTTGGTGCTGTGAGAGCGAGGTGTCAAAAAAATTCAGATGCATTGAGATGTTCAAAATAACATACGATAGTATATATTTTGACGTAATGGGATTTTTCATTCTATAGATTCAAGTCTTTTATACTTTTAGGAACTTTTCTTGAATCATATCTTTTATTTTCTGTTTTATTTTACTTCTTTCAGGACAAATATGCAGATACTATATTTTCTGTGTCTTTCTTGCTTGCTAACTAAGACACCTCTTGCATTCTAAATGTTTTCACTTCCACCTCATTTTGTTTGCTTTTTTTTTTTTTTTCCTATTTTGCTGTCACCCTGGTCCACATTATGCTTCCAATATTATTGATTCTTTCATATTATTCCTCCTAATTTGAGCTTCATTTCCCCACTGTTTTTTTTGTTTTGTTTTGTTTTGTTTTTTTGTGCTATTTCTCCCTTAGCTCTTCAAGCTTGTGAGTCAGCTCATGATGGTGGGTTCCTACATGTGCTGTGAACTCTTGCATCTGACTTGAGTTCTTGTTCAAAGGGGCAATGGACTCATTTTATTTTCAAAAATCATGATAATATGTTTTCTTAGAGTTTTCATCTGCTTTATGGCAATATCTTTTGGGGGAGTGTGTTATTTCACTTTGCTATTTTTTTCCCTGTTTTTGTATTTTGTATTATTTTTATGCTTTCATTTTTCTTAGGGCACATTTTCTCTGGATCTACTATATTTTAGGAGGTTAATCTAACAAGAGTAGACCATATCACGTTTCAGCCTCGTAGGAAGTCTAGTTGTATTGGTTGATCTCCCCTTTGGATTTTTTCATTTACTTCTTCCAAGCCAAGTTAAATTGTGAGAAAACAAATGATCCTAATGCTGATATTTGTACCTTTCCTTGCTATATGAATTTCTTATTGCAGCATAGAAAACCGTCTCAAAACTTTGTGGTTTAAAACTCAGCTTTTTAGAAGTTGTTATGACTGTATTATTCACATTCATAAATTATCAACTTGTAGATTGGCTCATTTGCAAGTCTGTGGCTGGCTGGAAGCAGGCTGATCTAGGCAGGGCTGGGCTGGGGGTGGTTCTGCTCCACATAACTTTCATCTTCTGGGACCAGTATGCTTGTCTGAATTTGCCCTTCTCATAGTGATGGCAAAAGATGCAAGATAGCGAGGGGAAATACACAGGGCTCTTGAGACCTTTTCTTAGAACTTGTACCTCCTGGCTGGGCATGGTGGTGGTGCGCACCTGTAATCACAGCAGCTCGGGAGGGTGAGGCAGGAGGATTGCAAGTTCAAAGCCAGCCTCAGCAATTTAGGGAGACCCTAAGCAATTCAGCAAGATCGTGTCACTAAATAAAATATTTTTTAAAAGTTCAGGGGATGTGGCTCAGTGGTAAGTCACCCCTGGGTTCAATCCCTGGTTACCCCCACTTCCTAGGAAAAAGAACTTGCACATCCTCATGTTTGTCTTACTCTATTGGCAAAGCAAATAACTTGACTGACTCAAGATCAAAAGGGTGGGGAAATAGCCTGTACTTCTTTGTGAGAGCAACTGGAAAGTCACATGAAGAAGAACATGGACGTGGGGCTGCAGAATTGGGGACACAAGTGCCAAACACAGTAGGCTTTCCACAGACAGAACCCTTTTGCTTGATTCTCTGTTCCTTCCCATATTCCCTGCTTTTCATGACTTTGTGCCAATGGACCCAAGGAATTTCTGTTTTCATCTTAAATGTGTTTGTCACTATTAGAAGTCACCCATTTATAAGGTGGCTTGTGCATAAGTTTCAAACAAGGTGCCAAACGTAGACTCCTAGGCTGGCCCTACTCATCTGTACCTCCTGCTATTTGCATCTTTGAATAACCGACTCTGCTTTAGTGTGGGCTGCACCTAGTGACCTTCCTTTGAGGCAAAAAGTAATCAGATGCCGTTAGATTTTAAAAAGCCATGACTTCCATTTTTCCCTCTTTTGCTCTCTCCCCTGGTTCTCTTTGCTTGCTTTCTCTGAGGTATAGCCGCCGCCATGTTGTAAGATACCCAATGGAGAGGCCCACAGATCCAGGAAGTGAGAGCAGCTTCCAGCCAAGATCCAGCAAGAAACTCAGGCCCTGAGGTGAAAGCCATCAACCAAAAGAGAGCTTGCAAGTGGATTGTATCCCAGGCAAAACCAGAGGTTTTGTCCTTGGCCTACACCCCCGGGGCAGTTTGTGAGAGATCCTGAGGTGGAAGACTCAGCTAAGCCGAGACAGATGCCTGGCCATCAGGAACTGTGGGACAATCAATGACCATGGGACAAAACCTCTAAATTTTGAGGCAGTGTATTACACAGCAGGACAACTATCCAGCCTTGGAGAAGCATGTGCTGTTGGCTTTACCTGACATCTGAAGCCAGAGCTCCACTTTGCATTTGGCATCTCTTACCTTGTGACGTGGTGTCTGTTGTCTACTTAAAGAAATAGCTTAGATGCCAAATGTCTTCTTTGATATAAGGAGAGTAACTAAGAACAGAGTAGGGACGAAGAGCATGAGAAGAAGATTAACATTAAACAGGGACGAGAGGTGGGAGGGAAAGGGAGGGAGAAGGGAAATTGCATGGAAATGGAAGGAGACCCTCAGGGTTATACAAAATTACATACAAGAGGTAACGAGGGGAAAGGGAAAAATAATACAAGGGGGAGATATGAACTGCAGTAGAGTGGGTAGAGAGAGAAGAGGGGAGGGGAGGGGAGGGGAGGGGGGTAGTAACGGATAGGAAAGGCAGCAGAATACAACAGACCCTAGTATGGCAATATATAAATCAATGGAAGTGTAACTGATGTAAAGAAACAGCTTAGAGGGGCCAAGGTTGGGGCTCAGTGGTGGAGTGCTGGCCCAGCATGTGTGAGGCACTGGGTTTGATCCCTGGCACCACATAAAAATAAACAAATAAAATAAAGGTATGGTGTCCATCTACAACTAAAAAAAAATATTAAAAGAAGAGAAATAGCTTAGAGTTTTATTAAAGACTGAGTTCAGACTTCTTTTTGTTTCTCATTTTACTTATTAAATTTGGGTGACACCTACCCCCACCCTGCCATTATAAAAATGTAAATACAAGTCTGACTTTGGCTTCTGCAGTTCACTTTTTATTTAGCTCCAAAGAGCACCTGTTTTAGACTCTTGGGATAAGAATATGTGAGAAACTTAAGGAACCGCAGCCCAGTGATTTAGAAAACAACCAGGCTAGGTGTGTGTGTCCTCCTGGAACCTAGCATCCTCCTTACACAGTTCTGGTCTCTTTCAATCTGAGAGGCAGTGGTGTTGCCAGGGGCGTGGCTTCTGACATCAGATTGCTTGTGTTTGTACCCCAGTCCTCTGCTGCTTAAGGAGAGGGTGACTGCCAGAAAATTCTACTCCCTAGATTTTATTTCCCTAATCTTGAAACAGTTTTCACTCTTGAGAACAAATGTCAATAGCATTATGAGGCTGGTAAAATAATTCATGCCAAATATTAAACAGGGTACCTGCCAGATGGTAAGCCCTCAATAAATGTTAACTACAAAAACATATATTTGTTGAATATTTATTAATTGCCTGGTATTTTGCTAGGTTTGGGGGATTCTGATATGAATGTAACTTTCTTTGTTTTTCTCAAGGAAATCACAATCTCATTTATGTCACATTATTGTTTCCGAACATTGTCATGTACTTTAGTTACATCGTCCTGGTAAAGTCACCTTTGAGTATTATTCCTGAGATCCTGCTTTGGTTTCCTGCCTGGAATCCCAGCGACTCTAACACAAGATGACTTTATACATCCCTAGTCCTTCCAGGGAACAGTCAAATGAAAATCACCCATCGACCCAACCTCACTTGTGGAACTCATGTAGATAATTCTCATAATATATCCTGATTGTTTACAATGTGGTGGCGATGAAGCTGTTGGACACAGAGGAAGCACTTAAATAAGTCAATTGTTTAGTGTGCACAAAGAAACTGCCGTCACTCTTCTCTCTCCTGGCTTTTGATTGACCAGAGCTGACATTCTAGCTTCTATAACAATCTGGCTACAATTCCGCTTTCAAACCTAGATCCCAGGTTAGTTCCTAAAGGGTGTCCCCTGATACCTTGCTTCTCTGCTTCTCTTTAGATCACCTCTCATGTGTGATCTAAAATGTGTATGTGATATATGTGTGTGTGTGTGTGTGTGTGTGTGTGTGTGTGTGTGCGCGTGTGTTGTGTTGGGAGCCACTGGCAAGGTTGCAGGATTTTAGAGACAGGAGCAAGATGGAAAGGCCGTTGTGGAGGTTGGTGAGAAACAGGCAGAGATACAAACTGGTTCTAGCAAAGAGGTGGGCAGTGAGGGGATCATCCACTTCAACTTTATCAAGATTCAGGGGCAGAGATTGGCATGAATGCTCAAGCAAGTTGCTTTGGCATAAATAACAAAACCACCAGGCAGTCGCCTCCCCTGAATTCCCTTTCAATTTGATCTTCCTTGCAGACACATTTTAGAAAATACAACTGTTTAGTCCATCATCTCGCCCCAAACCCCAAATAAAAAAAATTACCCACCCCCCCCCATTAAGGCTATAAAGTAAAACTGCTCAGACCCAAACAAACGACAAGAGGAAAACAAAACTCCAGTTAAATTCACGTCTGTTCTGCAGACACCCGTGGGAACACAGGACTCCGGAAGGAGAGCTGGTGAGTTTTGGGAGCTCATGGCCAAAGCTGGGAGACCAGGTGCCTGGGGCTGTTTTTCTCTGGTGTTAATCTGTGATGCCTACGGTGTTGTCAGACGTATTTCATTAGTGTTTTTCCCTTATTAAATATGAAAATCATGTCAAAGGTAAATGTCAAGAGGCTATAAAATTGCCCTTCTTATCTTCTGCACGTTTATCTGTTGATAAATGGAAAGACACGGCTGCCAAAATAACTGAATGAATAATTTATAAATGACTGATGCATCTTGTATGTTGTTTCGGGCACAAAACAGTAGGACATCAATAATCAAAAGAAGTTGGATTAATTTAGCAGTGTTTTTGCCATTGATATTTTTATCTAAATGCTGCAGTCTAGAGCTCTGGGTCAGAGAAACCCTCTTTCTGTTGCTTTGGTCTCCACCTACTTGGAGTAGGAATGCAGGGGTGGGGTCCCTCTCTTACCTCAGTGTTTCTTCTCCCTCTTATTTGATAATGAATACCATTGACTTTGATAAAATGAGATTCACATTCCCTCTTCGTCCATGAATTTTCCCACTGTATTTAAACCAACAATGTCAAATTATCTTCTCTTGATTTAAAGAGGACTTAGTTGCATGTCAATCCTGAATTTATACCTCCTCAAGGAAATTTATAAACTTCCTAACTTCCTTCCCTAATGTAATTTACATTGAAGCAGTGTTATTTTTGAAAGGTTAGTGCCTTTGGCCAAAATTTTAAAAATCCTTTAAAAACTCTTAGGCATGGCCATCTGGGAGAGCCCAAAAGTTGCTTCAAGGTGCTGGTTGATAAGGGACAGAGTGGAGTTCAATTCTTTTGCTTGGGCTCCTTTGGGGTTAGGTGCCCAAATGATCATCAACCAGAAGGAAGGGTTTGGGGTCTGTCTCACTGAAGCAATAAGTAAAAGTGACAATGTACCTATGAGAGATTTTTTTTTTTAAAATGCAGTTAGAGAAAAATGTGCTTGCATTTGGAGTTCTCCACCTGAGTCTTACTTCTCTTGAAGGTTAAGTGGCTGCTTATTTCAGGGCGTACTAACAAAGTGGCAAGCATCATACAATTAACATCATGATTTATTCTGACATGACTCTTGAAGTATGGCTGTTTTATTATTTTTAAAAACTTCCACCCTGTGGCTTTACCCACCAAACCTAGAGATCTGCTTTTCTTTGCCCATCCATTGTCAGAATGGCCTTGCCTGGGGTCCCCCAGCCCCGCTGCCTGTTAACAAGAGCAGCTTCCAGGGAGCAGACATCTCTCCCAACATCATAATTGGGCTGGCTCTCTGGCCTGTCCTTCTTCTCAGCCAGGCCCAAGCAGCTCCGGAGCAATCCCAGACCTCCAGGGCTCCAGGCCTCCCCAGCCGGACTGTTATCAGCAGCTCCACGGTTAGCGAACCGCTGTGACTAAATGGAGATTGGGAGGCACTGCGGGCAGGGATGAAGCGTGGTGCCCTCCCGGGGCACCGAGCTGATCTGCAGAATTGGCCCAGACTCTGGAACTTCACAGACAGTGCAGCAGAAGGCTCTCTTGTTTGGGCATTTATTACCTGGAGCAAAATGTGCAGAGAGGAGAGATAATGAAGTACTTGACTAATTCAGTGTGATCCAGCTGGCTGAGCCAGAGGCGCTGGCTGCAGAGCCTGAGCCCGGGAAGCCAAAAACTCACTGCTAGCCATTTTCCCTGGGCACCTGGGAAGCCAAGACAAAGGAGTGCAGAGATCAAAAAGCAAAGAGGTATCAATAATAAAGAAGGAGGGGAGACAAGGAGAGAAAGGGAGAGGGATGGGGAACCAGCCTTCTCTCCATTTTAAAGAAGATATTTGGTTCTCATTTGATTTCCAAATTAATTGCTTTTCACTCTCTGGACCTTCACATTCTAAATAAAGTCAGTCTTTTGGTAATGGACACCAATTTTGCGTGTGTGTGTGTGTGTGTGTGTGTGTGTGTGTGTGTGTTTTAACTTGCAAATGTGCCAATGCATTCTGGCACAACAACAAGACAGATTCACTTTCACGCATGCACAGAATCTATAAAGTACTTCTCGTGGAGATGGAGCTGTGCTTTGGACCAACCGCTTTGACCACAAAACTAATGTGACAAGAAGCTGTCCTGCTCTGCCTGCAGAGAACCCAGTTGCCTGACATGTTCCCAACTTTCCTACCTGCTAATGGCCCCTACACAAGGCTCTGCCTCTATTTGCCATCTCATGCAATCAATAATGAATCTTGCATATTCAAATGTGCTTAACTGCTTCGGGGACCATCTGCTAACAGATACAATAAATAAAGCTCCTGGATGAATGACACTATATGTATTATAATTATCTTTCAAAGCTAGACCTGGTGTGCATCCGGGGTTCCAGAGCATGAATCCTCACAGTCCTGTGGGACTGTGGGGCTCCTGGGATGAGAGTATGGAGTGGGAGCAAGGGGAAGTAGTTCTACCAAAAAAAAAGGGAGCTGTATGTGGTTCATTCATAAAAGCAGGAGTGAAGAGGACCCTTCTGCTAATCGACTTTACCTGTAGTGCCAGGTGCTGTGTAGGAGACCCTGTGAGGTCTGAGGTCAGATTCCACATCTTTCCTGCTTTTCTAACTTAGGTCATCTTCATCTTCCCTTTGCCTAGGAGCCACCTTGCTGTCTTCCTTTTACCTTCATCAAAAACTCTTTTGGAGGTCCTTTAATCTTACTAAAGTATAGATGAGCATAGGCACTTAAAGAATTAAGCCTCCTTGTCCCCAGGCGATTTTCATTAAATGAATCAAATTGTTAAACCCAAGGGATGCAGCCGCAGGCTTTGAACTTTAGGGCAACCACTGCGTGTGTGTGTGTGTGTGTGTGTGTGTGTGTGTGTGTGTCGTATGTGTCTGTGTGTGTGGCCTGAGACCCTTCATTTTCCCCAAACATCACGAGTGTAGGCAGTTACCTGTATAAACCACATCAGGACCAATTCCTCTGCCGGCATCCTTGAAATTCAGTGAAAAGCAGATACCTAATGGTACTGAGCACATGTGTTACTTATATTGATGATTTTTAGCTTCTCTGCTTTTCCATGAGATAAAAAACAACAGGAAATAAAAATATTGACTTTGATTTTTTTAAACTACATAAGCCTATATATAAATTTTTATCAGGGCTTCAGGGCGCTTTTTGGTTAAAAAAGAAACAAACCCACTCAAGCTAGATCAAGGAGTTGTGCAAGGGCAGGGGGCTTTGTAAGGAAATGGCTGTAGTAGGATCTAAGACCTGGGCTACAATAGGACTGAGCAAAAACAAGAGAGAGATTGAGAGAAGATTCTGGAAAGAGTCATGGTTTACCTTCCAATGTACTGCTGGGAGAGTGATTCAGCTCTGCTCCATATGTCTGTCTTTAGTTTCTAATCCCTCATAATGTTGCCCCTTTTTACTCTTACATATTTTTAACCGGCAAATAAAAGTGGTGTATATTCATTGAATACAATGTGATCTTTTGAGACATACACACACACACACACACACACACACACACACACACATGAATGATTCAGTCAAGCTAATTAACATGCCTTACACCATGTACTTCTCATTTTTTGTGATGAAAACATTTAAAATTCACCCACAACAAATTTTTGACACACAATACATTATTATTAACTCTAGCCACCACGCTGTATAACACATCTCCAGAACTTGTTCCTCCTGTCTAACTGAAACTTTGCTTCCTTTGACCAACATCTCCCTGCCCCCTACCCTTCACCTCCGGTCCCTGGAAACCACCATACTATTCTCTGCTTTAGTGAGTTGGACTGTTTTAGATTCCAAACATCAGTGAGGTCAGGCTATATTGTTTTTGTTCTGTTCAGCGCTTATTTCATGTAGCATAATGTCTTCCAGGTTTATTCAAGTTGTTGCAAATGACAGGAGTCATTTTAAATCTGAATAATGTCCCACTGTGTGTGTGTATATATATATATATATATATATATATATATATATATATATATATATATATATATATTATATTTTCTTTATCCATTCCTCTGGTGATGGACACTTGGTTGGACTCCATGTCTTGGCTATTTGGAAGAGTTGCTGTAATAAACATGGAGGTGCAGATGTCTCTTTGACATGCTCATTTCATTTCCTTTGAATATAGACCCAGAAGTGGAGTAGCTGGATCACGTGGTAGTTCTATTTTATGTTTTTTGAGGACCCTCCATGTTTCATTTCAAAATGACTGTATTCCCTTCAAATTTTGACTCTTTCTAGGCCCATATGACCTCCTTAACCCAATGCCCAGTGATGTACTAGATTATACCAGTTTATCTTGACACCCAGGATAAACTACATGTGGCTTGGGTTCCCCTGGTCAGAAGTTCATTCCACATCCATTAAACACTGGTAAAAAGTCAATCAGTTTTCATAGGACAAAATAAGGAACAGAGGTGACCAAGTGAAAATTAATACTACACTTATCATATATTCATGTAGGAAATATATTTTTGGGGGTCCTTGGATACACTATTTATTTTATGTTATTTACATTATTACTCGGTTAGCAATCGGGTATATACTACCCTTTAGAGTTTCATTTTGTGAAGTTCCTAGGGTCGCTCAGGGGCACTCAGGAAAGTGATTCATCTGGGGGTAACCTTAAAGAGTTAATGGGACTTGCCTTTGAGATCTGTCATCCATTCTTTAGAAATGCTTCTGTGTAATTCATGTCACTGAACAGCGCTAATATTTTCAACAAACTAGTTTCAGTCGAGTCTGGGTTCCAACCTTCAACTTTGCATTGAGCTAAAACACTTTGTGAAGAGATTCCACAGGTTAGTGTCAAACCAGCTTTTTCCGACTGTCACATCAGAGCAGCAATTGTTTGCCTGGAAGGATGCTTGGGACAAGAACCTAATATATCCTCTTGTGGCATTTCTTTGTTCCACAATCTCATTAAGAACAACGCGTATCAGTTTAAGAAAGAGGCATTGAGCTCGTCTACTCAGTTCAGCTCTGTTTGGGGTGAACGGGTGGAAGCGTGTGGGATGTGGAGTATCGGGGTGACGCAGGGATTGAGTGGGCTGCAGGCGAGGCTCAGTCTCCAACTATCACATCTCAGATGAGGGACAGCAGCAACCAGGAGTCAGATGCAGCGATGTGGTAGCCTGGGGATTGGGCAGACTCTAGCATTGGAATGCTTCCATTCAGAAGCCAAGGGGGTGGGAGGTGGGGGGATGGCAGCCTTTGGGAAGTCTGTCAGTGATCAGGGTCAGGGCACAGGTACCTTGTAGTTAAGGGGAAAGGAAAGTAGGTTGGAGACCAAAAGCCACAGTCAAGGTCCATTTGAATGGGCAACCAGCAGGGCAGGAGGTTCTGGGCTCAGGAGGCTACACAGAGGAATCTGTGATTATTTTATGATCATGGAAGATTAATCAAGTGTTTAAGAAAGTGCAAGGCAGAGATGAAAGAAACGTACAGAAACCAGTCACTGAAGGAAGCTGTTACCACTCCTGCTATGAAAGTGCCAACAAGGGAGGTAGTCAGATTTGTCCATTTTTCATTACTACAATGAAAGACTGGAGGCAGACTATTGCATAAAGAAAAAGAGGTTCTGAAAGTCTAAGGTTGAGGGGCTGCATCAGGTGATTACTTTTTTGCTAGCCGAGTCCTGAGCCAGTTCAGGACTATTGCTTGGCAAGAGACAGGGGCCACACATGTGTGTCTATTCTGGGTTCTCTTCCTCTTCTTGTAAAACCACCAGTATTCAAGTTTGCTTATCTAATCCTAACCATCTCCCAAAGGCCCAGCTCTCAACACGACAGCTGGATCAAGTTTCCACCCTTTTAAAGGCTCCCGTTGGGGATTGAGTTTCAACATGTGAACCCTTAGGGGACTCACTCAAAGGGACACTTTTAAAAGTGTCACAGCACACAGTAGCAGTGTCACTGGAACCTGGTAATTGCAGCAGGCACAGAAAGAAGCTGCCTTGGTGGGAGGAAGGCATTATCGCCCAAATCACAGTTTTAAGGGGGGCACTGAGAGTGTCCACTACTCAGTCCCTCTCTCTTCCCTTCCAGGATCCCTCCGTACCTTTTGGCTAAACCTGCCAAAATCTTGGGTAAAAGCCATGGAACCCTTTAAAGATGAAAGTTAGTTGCACCATAGCAATTTTCCTTGTTTCTCAGCAAACTCAACACGATGAAGTTATCTGGATCCTTACATACTGTCCCCTTTGGTAGTGTCAAGTCAAAAAATGAAACACATCTGTAGAAGGATACTTTTGCATTGGAGAAACATGTTTAGTGTTTTCTGAACTGGGGTGGGAGTGGAGGCTTCGCTGTGTGCTGGACAGGCACTGTGAGCTAGTCCTTCCAACCCATTGGTTGCCCTAGGATGCATTCATGCCTTGGGACTAGCGTGATGGCTGGTGGGACATCAGCTCTTTGGTGACAACTCACGATACATAGTGTTTTGACAACGTGATCAATCAATCACTCTTTGAAAGACCCCAATTCAATCTAATTGAATTCAATCTAATATAAACTTAAATATTAGAACATATTTCAAGAATAAGAGCAGTTGTCCCCTGATGTCCACCAGGGGTTGGTTCTAGACACTCCCCCATACCAAAATCCACAGATGCTCAGATCCTTATAGACAGTTGCATAGCATTTCCATATTACCTCTGAACATCTTCCCACAGCCTCTCAATCATTTCTGGATTCCTCATAGTACCTAATTCAATGTAAATGCTTTCTTTACAAGTGCTTATTATACTATATTATTTAGGGAATAATGACAAAAAAAGAGTGTATGCATCCTCAACACAGGTACAATTTTTTAGAATATTTTCAATCTGCAGTTGATTGGATCTGTAGATGCAGAATCCACAGATACTGAAGGTTGATTGTATGTCTTAGTAACTTTTCAACTCTCAAGAAATCGTGCTATCTGGATCACTTGTTAATATAATTCCGATTAAGGGAGCAATAGTCTTTTATTGAGCAATTCCTATACGATAAGAAGTACTGGGAATTGCAGGATAGCAGTGTTTCAAAGGCTTTCTTTTTTACTGCCAGGAAAGCTAATCTTTGGTTCACATACACATCTTGGCGAGCAATTTAGTATACTTTGAAAAAGCAATCTGTGATGGAAAAACAGATTCTGGTCATTGTAATTGTGCCTCTTGGATGGAGTTTCATTTTCTGCCTATCTAAATTATAAATCTTTGGTGGAGCCTGTTTTGAGGTTGTTCTTTGTACGTTTTAATGAATGTCCAATAGTAATTATAAGTTTATTGTATTTAATGATAACAGCAATAGTTAATAGAAATGGCAAAAACCAATCATCATCCGTATTTATGGTGGAACAATAATAGTGTTTGTTGTGCCAGGTGAGTGTAGACCAGCATCTGGTGTGTCAGGAAAACCCTATCTATTTTTTTTTCTTACAATCCCTACACCCAGGGATAGCCAGACTGTGAAAACAGGGACCTCTTGTGAAATCATGAGCTATAATGCCTTTTCTCATTATAGTCCTAAGACACAGCCTGACACAAAAGAAGACCTTATATGTCCATATGTATTTTTAAACAAATGGCACAAGAATTTCAAAGCTTCAGTAATAAAAGAAAACCTCAATTTCCTTTATCACGTAGGTTAAGTATTTCTTATCTGAAATGTTTTTGATTTAGAGTTTTTTAGATTTTGAAATATTTTCATATGCCTAATGAGATATTTGGAAGCAAGGGACCCAAGTTGAAGCTAGAATTTAATCTGTTTCATATACCTTATGCACATAGCCTCAAGGTAAGCAAATAGGCTTTAAATAATTTTGTGTGTGAAACAAACGTTCATGATGTCATGAATTTTTACATCATTGTTCAAAACTTTCAGATTTTGAATTAGGGACGCTTGTCCTGTAGCTAGCTCTGTTCCCAGGGAGTCAGTACAGTATCCAACATGCTTTTCAAGAGACGTTGGCTTATTGAGTATTTGTGGAAAAACAGATTAGAAGATAAACAAAGAAATCTCTCTGAAAGTTCTTTTAAAAGACATTAATTGGGTCTATAAAATTCCCGTCTCGCTGTATTTTATTCTCCAGCGCTCTTCATCCTAGAACAGAGCATAAACAGCAATGAGAAAGACCACAATTAATGCATCTTAGTGAAAATTAAACTCACTCTGTGATTTTTGAACTAAGGGCAATTCTGGGCTTAGGCGCGTCATAGTTTTGTGATCTTGGGCAAACCCTACACTACAGAACATGTGAAAATGCTTTGTTTGATTATAAAATTGCCAAGTCATTGAAAAATGTGGGCTCTCTTCCATCCCCCTGCCCTAACAGAGTCTTTGAGGAGACCTCTCTGGGTGCAAATTGCATAATCTTGTTTTATGTGTGTGTGTGTGTGTGTGTGTGTGTGTGTGTTAGGAATTGAACCTAGGCCCTTGCACATGCTAAAACATGTACTCTGCCACTGAGTTACACCATCAATCCCTGCATAATAGTTTTAAAACAAACCTAGCTAATGTTGCCATAGCTCGTCATTGAATTGTTACTAAACTGGAAGCTCATACAAATTGCTGATGCTCAAGACACAAAGCCCTGTGATTTGGGGGCCTCCCACAGCCCAACTGGCTACCAAGCAAACTATCACTAAACTCCTTGGGTAAATGTCTCTCTTGGACCCTGTGCAGATGACTCCTACGCTTATCTGCTTTCTGGGGCTGTTATGAAGATTAATTAATGCTTGTGAAGAGCTATAATCACCGTGGATGAAAGAAGCAGTGGAAGAATAATGACACTTCAGAGCAACATGGGCACCTTTCATCTGAAGATCTTGAAGCACTTCACAAGTTTGAATTAATTAAGCCAAGGTAATTGCAAGGTATAATGACAATAACAATAATGATTATAATTATCCTCCACATTATCCTTAAGACCCTGATTTGAAATCAATTCCTGAGCCCCGCTCTGTGTGGTGCTGGTCAACCTCTTGTTCTCTGTGGTTTGCAGCATGAGTGTCAGGGGTCCTGTCCTCCCCTGGTCACTTGTCCCCTCCTCACCAGCAGAGCCCAACGCTTCTGCCCTTACCACAGAATGAAGGTGGGGTGTATAGAAAGAGAGATTCAGCCTTCTGGGTTGGCCCTTGCATTAGTGGTGAGTTTTGAAATTGTAGGGAACAAGCCAATCAAAGGAAATGTTTATTATGTGCAATGCTGTGCTTGGAAGTACTCTGGATGATGCTTTCCTCCCTGTAATTCTTACCTAAGGTAACTTATGCTTCCATAGCACTAACTATGAGCTGGGTACTGTTCTAAGTGCTTCGAATATATTAATTTATCTGACTCTCACAGTGATGCTACATGGTAGGTACCATTATTATCATTATCCCTGTTTCACAGAGGAGGAAACTGAGGCACAGAACAATTGAGTAACTTATCCAGGTCACAGAGTTTATGATGATCAGATCATAGAGCTAGTAGAGTTGGAAAGTTATGACATGGGTAGTCAGGATTTGCATGTTTAAGCATTATACTTTACTACCTCTAGTGAGAGGAAATAGAATGATAATCTTAACACAAAAAAGAAACAATCTTCTCAATATCTTATGAGAACACTTTTGCATTTTCTAGACTTTTCTGTTAGAGTGAGTTAAAGCATGGCCTTGGAATTGGGTTACCTGGATTCAAACACTAGTTTTGCTGATCACCAGCTCTACAATCTTCTACAAATCATTCAACATTTCAGTGTCTCAGTTGCTTCATCTGCAAGATGTGGAAAATAGAATCTGTTTTTCATAGAAATGTGTGAGGGTTATATGATTCAATACATATAAAATGCTTAGGGCCATGTCGGACACATAATAAACACTCAACAGATGATAGCTGCTATAATCGGCCACTGCTGCAGTTTGGAAATGGTGCCTCCTGAAGGTTCATGGTCTGGAAGCTTGGTTTCAATGTAATGGTGCTGAGAGGTGGTGGGATGTTGAAGAAGTGTAGCCAAGTGGGAAATGATGGGTTGTGACTAGACTCATGAGGGGATAATGCTGGTCTTACAAATATGTTGTGTCTCACAGGAGTGGGGCAGTTCCCATGAGATCAGTTTGTGATGAAACATTGAATCTGGCCCCTCCTCACTTTCTTATTTCTTCTTTAGCCATGCGACCTTGCTCTCTTGAACACACTCTCGTCATGTGATGTTATCTGTCATGAGGCTCTCACCAAAAGCTTAGGTTGGTGCTGTGGTTTCAGGACCTTCCTAAAGGTAAGCTAAATATACCTCTTTTCTTTATAAAGTACCCAATCTTAGGTATTTTGTTATAGTAACACAAAACCGACTAGGACACCTACAGTTTAGTAGACAACAGATAATTTAAAAAGTGAATATATAAGAGACTCTGTAACATCATGGCTTGCATTAAGGTATGATATTTCTTAGAAGGTATTCTAAGGTAGAGTTTAGAAGGTGTAGTTTTTGTGAAGTCCTATTGTGAACTAAAAAATTCTTCCAAAAATATCAAGGATCCATTCTGTGAAAAAGATAATTTGGAGTCCTCATTTTAACTAGTAGATTTAGCTACCTTTCTAGGGGACAAAGACTCCCTGAGTCTGTGGTTATCTTACCAGTGGGCCAATGCAGATTTTGGAATTTTCTACTACTCTTATTTTACTCTCATTTTCTACTACTCTTATTTCATAGGGAATATTTGGGGTAATACCATAGCTAGTCTATGCTCTTTCTATGACGTAATGCACTTTTGTTTTTTATTTTTTTTGTTTTTTTCTGATGCTATTCTGGGAATCTCACATGCAAATTACTACCATGGTATCTTAAGGCACTGCTAGTACAGGGGACTGAAGAAGTAGGGATTCCGTTGCTCTAGTAGCGACTGACAGTCCAAATAATACAGATAGAGACCTTGGGCATGTTCATGATAAGAATGTTTCCAAAGGTTTTATATTTGTGGGCAATATTGTATTCATTTGGCATTGGCCAGATTTTCTTTATAATGTGATTTCCTTTGAAAGTAGATCATACACCCCTGAATATTTAAATGAACCAACTCCCTCTTCTCAGTTTCATCTTTGGGTTTAGGATATTTTTTTGATTTGTTCATGTATTTTTAAATTAGATAAACATTCTCTTTAGAGTTATCAGGGTTACTGCATGAACCACTAAGGTGCTCTTCTAATTCCCTCTCGTTCATCCTAATTGCATGACTTTTGGGGCTATGGAGATATCCTGGTTAGTCTATTTTGGTTGAAAAACAGTGTCTTGGGGGGAAAAATGAATTAAAAGAGTTAGGGGAGGTTGGCCAAACAATTGGCAGATTGGAAGGAAGCTTTAGGCAGTGTTCAGTGACACAATAAACAAAGCCCCAAGGTTCATCTTAGGTAGAACATGAGCTTAGGTGTTTCGTCTTATCTGCTTTCATGGAGACTGAGTTTTCTATTGTAGAATCAGGTAGCCTGGGTCTTGAAGGTGAAGGCAAACCTGAACTAGGATTTTTTCGCTCTTTAAAAATGTGTTTTTTTGTTTTTTTTTTTTTTACCCACTTGCAGAACACCCGTGGACGGAGCCCGTACTAACAGCCTTGTGTTCCCAATGTCAGACCCTTGCCGGGGGAACAGGTCTGGGACACTCTCAGCTCTCTTTCCACCCCGCTTTTCAGATCAGCTCTTTCTCAGCTTATTTTGCCTCCCAAATTTAATGGAGAAATGGCGCTGAGTTCTTGGGATTTTTCAGCTTAGCCTGAAGGGCCTCATGCCTGAGAATTTAAATCTCTGGTGAGCTTCTCACTACAGCTCTAATGAGATGATCAAGAACCACCCGAGGCCGCGTAGTAAGTTATGGACTGCTGATGGGAAAAACCCATCAGTTGACCAGGCAGGGAACACTGTACCTGGGACCTATTCACGGTTTACAAAGCTGATCAGTGTGACACAGTGCCAATTAGCATTTAACTACTTGTAGTTGAATCATTTGGTGAGTTGACAGTATCTAAATATGTACCGGCAGCATTTAGGGAATTGCTTAAAAACAATTTAAAAAATTTACCTTAGACTTTAAAATGACTTGGAAATTTGAATCTTTATTGTTTTTGTTTTTATTTTTTACATTCTCATGACTCTGGCTTTTTCTCTCCTGATGCATCTGATAATGAAGTTTTGTTGGTGAATGTAGGTGGTTCGCTTTGAACCTTTTAATCCACCGAGGCTTCTTATTAGGGCCATCTGCAGTCCCTGGTGCACTGTCACTGGATTGGCAGTGTCCACTCAGCCCAGGAAGTGCAGTGAGTCACCGCTGCTCTTCTGGGAATCACATCTGCTCTCCACTCACATCTGCAGTCAGCCTTTTGATCCACCACTGAGTCTAACTAACAGCACCAATCTTTTATTTATTTATTTGAATTTACATTTCTTACCCAGTGAAGAAGAGCCAAACCATTCTCTGACTCCATTTTGGCTCTTCTTGGTAGCTTAAGTCTTCAGATATGTTGAGTTGGCTGTAATTTGGGCCTTTATGTGATGGGTTCTCAGCTAATACCTGGTTAGATCATGGGCTTATAGGGGTGTTCAAGGAGGGAAACCGCTCTTCCTGCTAAGTCCTAAATACTGGAGAGAGTGTTCGGCTATTCTGCTATTGCTTTCACACACACACACACACACACACACACACACACACACATTTGGCTGTGGTGGGGGTCTTAAACATGCTAAGCAAACACTCCACCATTAAGCTACACCCTCGGCCCATTGCTTCTATTTTGATGGTTTGTCTCTCATTGTCTCCTTGTCCCTTGACTGGTCATCCAGAAGGACATCCAAGGAATCCCTTGGTCTTCATGCTGAAGTCAGGGACAGGAAGAGAGGAAATGAGAGGTGTTATGAGGGTTCCCTGAGGGAGGACTGCCAGGTGTTGGAGGGTGAGTCCAGTTGTGATGTTTGGGCAGCAGGAGCCTCCTGGGGGGGGACCTTTGGAAGCTGCCTGGCAGTTGATGCTGAACTTAGTAGCATTGAGCTGAAACCCACTAAGAGGTGATGAGCACTGTGATCTCTCACCTCCCTTTTTCTTTTTCCTCTTCCTTCACCAACTTCACCAATAGAGGACAATCGGCTCCCTACATCCCTGGATTCAACCAGCCACTGATGGAAAACATTTTTTTTTTTTAAAGTGGCATATCTACTGAACACTTGTAGATATTGTTTTGTCATTTTTCCTTTAAAAATACAGAATAACAACTATCAACAGAGCATTTACATTATATTAAGAATTAAAAGAAATCTATGGGCCAGGCATGGTGGCACATGCCTATAATCCCAGGGGCTCGGGAGGCTGAGACAGGAGGATCACAAGTTCAAAGCCAGCCTCAGCAATGTAACGAGGCACTAAGCAACTCATTGAGACGCTGTCTCTAAATAAATACAAAATAGGGCTGGGGATGTGGCTCAGTGGTCAAGTGCACCTGAGTTCAATCCTCGGTATCCCCCACCCCCCCAAAAAAGGAATTATAAGAAATCTAGAGGTGATTTAAAGAATGCGGAAGGATGCCCCATACATACAGGTCATAATCAAATGCTGCACCGTCTTATACCAGGAACTTGAGGGTCCTCCGAGTTGGTATCCACGGGGAGTACTGGAACCAGGCTCCTGTGGACACGGAGGGATGATTATGCTGGAACTAAGAGGGATTAGAATGTGGAAGGAAAGGGAGATTAATGAACAAATAAGGGTTCTGCAAGACTGATCAGAGACTGAAGTGGAGACCTTTGGGGAGAGGAGAAGGAGGAGAGCAAAGGCAGAGGTTAATTGGTCCCTTCCTCCTACGTATCGAGGGTAGCGAGAGGTCCTCCCTGTGGGTTTATGACTTGGGACTCTCCAAACCTGAGAGGAGGGCTCTGGTCACTTCTCAGAGTCAGAGCTCTTCTTCAGGCTCCTTGCCACATGCTCAAGTCTACACAGCACAAGGTAGACATCAAGAAAGTGTCTGGACAGAAAAAAAAAATATTTTTTTTAAAGCCACCATGAAATTGCAAGGGAAGGAAAATGAAAAAGTCTTTTCTTCCTTTATCAAACAGAAATACCTGCCCCGAAAACAGGTTTTGTTGTTGTTTTCTTTCTAAAGGCTTCAGAAAAAGAATCATAGTGACATAAAAAAAAAAAAATGTTCTATGAAACTCTGGGAAAAAGTATCCCTGAGGACTGTTTGGCTAGGGACTTCTATTTCACACAAAGGGTTGGTTTCAACTCGTGAAAAATTTCTGAAAGAATGATTGCAAAAATGAGGCTTACTCAAGAAATAAAGTAGACCTGAATTTCTGGCTCAGACTAGGAAGTGTCAGTCACGAGGAAATGAGAAAAAGAGCTCCTGATCTTTAGTCACTTGAAAGAAAGCAGCATGTTGCTTTCCCCTTACGCCCTTCTTTGGAAGTTTCTGGAATTATAGACTTTATGACTTTTGAATGAATTTTCTTACCACAAAGACAAAGTTGTTTTTTTGTTTTGTTTTTTTAAGGCACACAGACCAGAGAAAAGGAGGGTCTGGGACAGACCCTCATGTCATTTTTAAAAAGCCCGAGATGAGATCCTCTCTTGTCGCGAACTCCACTGCACTCAGTCACCTCAAGAGTCTCCTCTGCCACCCACCTTAATGTGACAAAGGTGCCACTGTATTCCATAATACATCTGGCAAGGATGCCCCAACTTAAATAAGGAGGCAGATCTTCCATTTTTATGGGAACATCCATCATAACGAATAGTTGTGTTAGAGAGGCTTCTGTTGTAGAAAATGTATAATTATTATTCCTAAATAAACCAAAGAAGGGCAAAATAAAACTGAAAAAAAAAAAAAAAGAATTCCACTCTGTGCTAAATAAATGATATGGGATTATTTTCTGGGCCATCACTTTCAGTCAAGTCTCATAGATTAATATATAAAAATAGATTCTCTTCCTTTTGTTCTTAAAAAAAAAAAACCACCCAAATATTTGTTCATGCTCTTGGCAAAAACTGAGTCTTCTGTGTCTGGAAGTCTGGGGCAAATTGAATGACGTCTTTCCGTGGAGGCCTCATCTTTACTAGCAGTTGTCAGAGATACTATCTGCTAAGCAAAAAGTGTTTTGGATGCATATGAGCTATTCGTGAAGATTGCCCGTGGTTCAGAGAGCCGTTTCTCCATTTCAAATAAGTTCTATTTTCTTGGTCCCTGTTTCAGTACTGCCCACCCCTCACACTCGTGGTTGGCTCTGCCCAGTGGGATTCTGTGTGATTTTCGCCCTGCCCTGTCTCTGGGAGCTGCCTGACTTCCCAGGGTTCTATAGCCTTCAGCTCCTGTCTAGGAATAATGGCCCCTGTTGACAAGCTGTGTCAAAGAACAGTTGTGAAAAATGTGCAAGGTACTTGCAGAGCACTTTGGGCCTCCTGGAAGAGAGAGGCAATGTAAATACAAGGGAGCGGTCGTGTGGAACCAGTCTCTGGCCCCTGAGCAGCTCTTCCGGATTATGTTCTCTCCCCATCCAGGCAAGAAGAGCTTGGCAGGTTGGTGAAAGATAAGAGTTTCTACATTGTGTATTCCAAATTGCATGTGTGTGTGTGTGTGTGTGTGTGTGTGTGTGTGTTACTGTGCAAAAAAGCATGCCTCGAGTTTTATAGAGATTTTCACGGTGAGAGGAAGAAAATATGTGCAGTGAATGGAAGATGGATAGAGAAGCTTCGTGAATGCAGATGACTTTACAAGAGAAGAAATGAGAGATGCTTAGTCATACTATTTAAATGAGAAATGCTTAGTCATGCTATTAAGATGAAATTTTTTTTTTTTTTTTTTTTTGGTACAAGGGATTGAACCCAGAGGTGTTTAACCACCAAGCCACATCTCCAGCCTTTTCAAAAGATATTTTATTTAGAGACAGAATATCACTAAGTTGCTTAGAGCCTTGACAAGTTGCTGAGGCTGGCTTTGAACTCACCATCCTCCTATCTCAGCCTCTCAAGTCACTGGGATTACAGGTGTGTGCCACTGCACATGGCTAAGATGAATTTTAAAGTCTCTCCAGGAATCTGATCTGGGAGAGAGACTTTTTCTAACTTCATAAACTGTGAATGTTAGTATTATTCCTGTGAGTAACTCTGAGAAGGAAATCTGAATTTAAAAACACAGGTATTGTAGAATTTTATAACATACTCTTGACAAGAATTTATATATTTATTTTTTCAATTTGGAGGATAATAGTTACAACTTACAGGTATCGAGCCATCACAAAATAAAAAGGTAATCCTGACCCGTACAGCACTGAGCATACTTAACCCTTAATAAGTTTCTGATTTATCAAAAAAAAAAAATACCTAAGTTACAAAGCTACTTATGGTCTTGTTTGGTAAAAATGAGTATAAAAAATTAAAGATAACAAAATCGTACAAAGTGAAGTTGGCATTTCACTGTGCCTTAAGGCTGGATTTGATAAATAAATGATGAAAGAGAAAGGTGACAAAGATGGATTAATGGAGAGTAACAGGAATGAACTTGGTGGTGGACCTGACCGCTGTGGCGAGAGAAGGCCAGCCTTTGCTCTCACAATGCTTTGGTTCATTCCCAAGGTGCAGGTCTGTCCTGAGCAGGGACAGTGTGTCCCTGTTCTATTTTGAGAGCAGAAGAACTAGGCAGTAGAAAACTGGCCAAAACTGTCACCTGGACCCAGAAGAGGTGTGTTTGAATTTCAACTTCACCACTTATTGCTAAGGTAACGATCATTCTATATCATTCTATATATACATATACTTACATGTATATATGTGCATCTGTTGTGTGTGTGTATTCAAATACAATCATTACACACCTGCAGAAAGTAGATCACTTCTCAGGGGTGGTTGTAAGGATCAAACAGAAAAATATAGATTTGAAAGGGCTTCGAAACCTGTTTTTTAAAAGTAGAAAAGAAAAAAGAAAGTATTTTAAAAATCAAGGAAAGCAAAACACTAACTCTGCCTTAGTGACTGGAGTCTGTATTTCCATTGCTTTGAGTTTTTTTAAAGATAGAAAACCAGAGACCATGAACATAAAGTCCAATACTTAGGTGTCATCAGGACTTATTTGGGAGTGGAATCTTTAAACAAAAGAAAAACAATAGGATTACACAGAATTCCTCTCCTTTTGTCGGAATGTTGAGCTCCACACTAAGAATGCTCTTCCAGCTCTTCCAGGTTTTTCCAAAGCTCTCCCAATTCCCAGCCCCAGTGAAACCTGGCATCACCATCCCATGATGACACACGCTTCCCTGCTACATTAAAGCAAAATGGAGTTTGCCAAGAAAAAGCAGCTTTTCACAGGGTGTAGCTCCACACGTCCTGGGCAAACTTGTCTGTCTGGTTTCATTTCAGCTCAAACTTTTGAGTGCAATTTTTGACGCCAGTCCCACTAACTAATATTACACTAATTAACCATGGCCCTAATGTTGGTTTCTCATTTATTGAAACATAACACAATTCCTTGGAAACTTATAAATTATGAATTGATATGCCGTCCTAGGTGGGCTGGGAACTTCGAAGAGTTAAGAGAAAAGGCATCAGTCAGATAAAAACCTGTGTATGCTGCTAGCAAGCTCCAACAGGCTGGAAAAATACAATTCGTGTCTTTGTGTCATTTTTGGTTTTTATTCTATTTTTTGCTCTTTCCGCTGGCCCTGGAGGTAGTCGCAGCCTGGTCTGGCTCTCCCCACGGGATGCGGGGCAGGGAGAAGCTGCAGACTGAAGGCTGCCGGCCAAGAACTGGGCTGGAGGTGGCTGCAGCAGGTGTCGCCCCGCCCCCTGCTCCTCGGACTTCAGCACACCTCGTCACCAGAGGAGCTTTCTGGAAGCCCGCCAGCTGCAAGGCCCAAGGTCAAGCATGCACCATGACTGTCTGCGACGAGGAGGACCTTGAGGGGACCCACGGAGGTGACGGCAGGTGGAGAGGCAGTTAGTGAGCGCCGCAGAGCTGCCTGCTCCCGGCTGGGGCTCCGGGTGGCGGCGGCTGCGGGGAGCGCAGGGAAGGGTTATCTACTGATCAGCACCGTGTGCCGGAGCGCGACGGCAGGGCCCGCGCTGGCAGAGCTTCCAGGGGTGGCCTGCGACTAGACGGCGGAGGGAAGAGGGGCGGGGCGGGGAGGATCGAGCGACAAAGCAGCGGGATGGGTTCGTCCGAGCACCGAGCACCGAGCACCGAGCACCGAGCACCGAGCACCGAGCACCGAGCACCGTCACCAGCCCGGCCTCGCCGCCCCACGCCAGGCCCTCGCAGCCCTGGCTGCCTGCTTGCGTTAATTACTTCTCTTCCCCAGATGCATTTATTCCAAACTACCTTTAGGGTTCAAAGTGCAGGAGCAAAATGACTCGGGTTGAAAGCAATTAACAAACAGGTTATTTTAAATTAACAGACACTTTTACCAGCTGGCCCAAAGAGCTTGTGCACGTCACGGCAGAGTTAGTGATGCCAGCCCTCCAAAGGATGGGCGGGTTTCTATCTTTAATTCTCTCGAGCGACATTGACTAATTTTGTTTGGAGATTTAAATATTTTACTAAGACATATTTACTGGAGAGCTACACCCAAAGGAACTAATAAAAAGTAAAAGCTTACACAGACTTCTTTCTAATATTAATCTTTATTTGTATATTAAAAGTCTGTTAATTCTGTACGTGTATTATTCATTTGTTGTTAGTTTTTCTTTTTCACTCTGAATTTTTCTACCATCCTTATCACACCCTAGTCGTTATAGTTTGGGGAATACATTTTTTTCCTTTGTGTTTTGGATGCCTCTGGCTTTTCTTTCCTATCTTTAAACTAGGCACTCTGTATGTAGCAGGGATTTAACAATGTTGAATGAAGAAATGGATTGCTTCCTAGAATTAGAGATAAATAACTAGGAGAAAACACCAGAATCTCCTACCAACTTTCTGTAATAGGTATGCTACCTATTGCCTCATTAAGAGATTCTCCATAGGATAATGGGTTCTTTGACAGCATTTAACATTATTTGATTTACCTGCAACTCTTCAGGAACACTTAACAACATGAAATAGAGAATGCCCATTGGCTTATTGTGGGTGGTAATGACACCTGGGGAGTAGCTGGGTTTTAGTGTCATTTATGGCAGCAGTAAACGCATATTGATTAAAGTATATGCCCACGTGCGACCTGCTCTTCTATGTATTATTTAGACACACTAAGGAGGGCGGTGCTCCTTTGGTTTTGTTCAGTGCCTACAGCACTGTTGATACTCATTAAAGGTTAAGGACAGTGATGTCTGGCTGGTATGTGATGCAAATTTTCCCTTTTTTACAAACCATTGAAAGGAAATGGCAGGGCATGAAATAACACATGAAATGCACCGAGATATTATAGCGACTTTAGCCTGAGGAAGGGAAGTTCAGTGTATTGGGCACATGATCCTCACCAAAGGCTCAGCTCTCCATACTGACCACTCATGTCACTAAAGGCCTTTTCTCTTAGTCCTTTAGTGACATGAGTGGTCATGTATTAAGACAGGCGATATAGGTGCTTCTGAAAATCAATTACATTCAAGAATCCAAACTATGAGGCTATCATGAAAAAACGAAAAATAGAAAATATCACATGATAAGATAGTAAGGCTGGCTGTTACCAAATGGCTTCATGAGTTTTCATGAATTTGCTATAAATCAATTGTGAATTGTATTTTTTCCAGCTAGACTTTTCACTGGGGGAAATGTCAGGCCCATTTGGTATAAATAACAGCATCCTGGGGGGATAACCTAAGGGAAAGGTTTGGAATATCAGATGGAGGCCCTGCTTAGACATGTTGTTTTTGGACTGACACAGTCTCCTAGCATCCGGGCTTTCCTTCTTCCCTTTCAAGGTAAACAGCATATTCCCACAGTGAAGATCTCTTAGCCTTGAGGTGTGTGTGTGGGGGGTAGGGTTTAGAGCCTATGATTCTAAAGAACATATAAAGAGAAGTCAGTTAAGTTCAACCAACAGACTGCTGAGCTCACCAGAGAAATGAATGGATAGTCCAAAAATTAGTGTCAAGAGTATTGAAAGCAGAGTCGGAAGATCTGGAATGTGCTTCTTTTATTTCTAAAAGTGTCATTTTTCCACTTTTAAATTATATGTAACTTGCCTGGGTGTTGGGAAAACAAATATAGCTTCCAATATAAAAACAAAACAACAAAATAAAAAACCTCTTGATGCTTTTAGGTTCATTTGAGAAAATGTACTGTAGTGATTCATTTTTAACACACACACACACATGCACACCCATACACATACACATTTTGTAAAAATGACACGTTGGTATTGGCCTATGGGGTACTTGATGTTATAACTATTTGTTTCCAAAACCCACCAAATTCTCTTTACTTCTCCTATATTTTCCAGAGCAAAATACTTTAAAAACCTTAAATGGAATAAAAGGAAAAGTTGAAATCACGCCTTGGTGTTTAGAAGTCATGCGAATAAACTTCCAATCAGTGGAACATGATTGTTTTTCCTTGTTTCAGATAACTAGAAAACAAGTACACTGATTGAAATACAGCCAGAAATAGAATTTGCCATTAGTATAAAAACCTTTAGTCAGATTCATTTCAATGTTCCATTTGTGTGGCAATATTATTAAAAAGCTTCTCAATAACTTAAGCATACAAGCTAGAGAGTGGTTGCAAGACTGTAACTTTTGAAAGGGAATTATATCCTTACATGCTCCATGTGCCAGATGCCAGCCAATCTCAGAAATAGCCCTATATGCTCCCAACAGAGTGGACAAGGAAACAACACCTGGAGCAATGGAAGAAATCAACGCACACGTGAAGCAGGTACTCAGTATGTTGAGTGGGGAAACTGAGGCACGAGAAGTCATTTTCTCAAAGTCAGACAGCGAGTGTGTTAGAGTCTGTAAACAAGTCTGGATGGTGCCTGGCAAAATGCCAGAGGGAGTGGTTTGTGAAGTAACAAAAGCGAGCCATTAAGTATGGAGATTCCTGATTGGTTGACTGCTGTATCTAGTTTATGCTAATTAAGATAGGCTGTGTGGAATGTATATGTACCGCTCCTGTCCTACAATAAACGGCTCCCACTCCTGCTGTATCAATCTACACAAGTTGCTCATCACCCCCCCCCCCCCCCCCCCCCCCCCCCCCCCCGTATTTTGCCCAGCCAGCCGGGCTGCAGCAGAGTGAGGCATCCCTGCAGCTGCCTCTTACACTCCTTGGCTGGAGTGTGTCGCTGCTCTTCCCACAGCACCTGCTGACCCTGTGGTGAGGTGAGCATGTTGGAATTGGGAGAGAAGGAGGCCAGGAGGGAAAACGGTCAGCGCTCACTCTAGGGGCCAGAGGCTGCATCTCCAGGTGAATCCCCAGGGGCCACCAGGGTTTACCAGCTTCTTTAGAGATTCTGAGCTGTTCCTTGCCTCTGGGCTCTCAGCTCCCCTGCTCCACTCTTCCCCCTTCTCTTCCAGTTGTCAGGTGACCTTGGGAAATTACACGCATGACTCCATCCTGAGCATGTCTGGAAATTCCTGTTCTACATATTTTCTATATTATGATCAGGCAGGAAACAGACACAGTTGGCCTCCCCTTTTTCATCCAAGCGCTTGTTCTTTAAACAGCAATATTCCTGCCATCCTGCTCTAGAGAGGCCCCAAGTGCGGTGACTCTTCTGTGCTATCTACCCAGCCAGGTTCTCAGGGCTTCGTCTTCACATTCCAGTGCCAGGGTACTTGCATTTTCTTTTTCTTTTTTTGGTGTGTATATTTTGGGATACCGGGGATTGAAATCAAGGACACTAGACCACTGAGCCACATCCTCAGCCTTATTTTGTATTTTATTTAGAGACAGGGTCTCACTGAGTTGCTTAGTGCCTCACCATTGCTGAGATTGGATTTGAACTCACGATCCTCCTGCCTCAGCCTCCCAAGCCGCTGGGATTACAGGCGTGTACCATATTTTATTAAATATGACCAGTTGTTTAAAGACATCAAGATTTGGAAAAGTGGCAATGTGGAATCTCTTTCTGTTACCTTTGAGTGACAATCCACTTTGTACAGTCAGCTGAATGACTCTATTCAGAATGTTTACCATTTTTTAATTTACTGACTTACCTATTTATGGTATTTCAGGAGATCTCCTACAGTAAAGTGCAATCAGAGGCCATAGTGGGGTCACTTTATAAAAAGTAGAGTTCCGAAGCTCCAGTTCAGTATTGTTTGTAAGCATTCTCTGGCATGAGCAGGTAGGTAGTGGCGGGCATCGGAAAGCACAAGACGCAAATTACTATTACTTTGTGCTTGAAATGTCAGCTATGAAATTAATTTGGCTGGTATTAAAACAGGTGCTAATTGTAGGCTTAGTAGGCATAATACATTTTATTATAACAAACTATATTGTTGTGTAATTATTATTTACTTGTAATCAGCCTATCAATTTGCTAGAATTTTGTCTCCTGTGCACTTATTATTATTTTTTCTATTGCCCATCAATAACAGGATAGCAGCTGAACAGCAAATAATGTGCTTGAGAAGCATCGATACTAATGAAAGGTAAAATACTTTCATTTCCAAATGGTGGCTTTGTGTTCCAGTCGAAAAATGCAACTTTGAAAGGCCACTCAGAGAAGTTCAGAATTTGGAGGTCTGGGAACTGGTTTTGGGAAAGATTTGCTTGTCGGACTGAACAAAAGAAGACTCAGATACAGCATATGAAATATAAAGTGGTCTCAGCCATACAGTGCAAGGTGAGACTGGACAAGCACCAGGGGTCTGTGCTGTAAACAAGCCTCCTCCAGCTTTGTTACTCCATGGGTATGGGAAGGTGCACTCGCAGGGATGTGGCTGCCAGGAGAGAGTGCAGCTGGGTCACAAATCTGCTTCCTGTATTTGTTCCCACTTAACGGTTCTCAACAACAGGAAAGTTGAAGGACCAAACCTTGGTTGGCTGAGGGTTTTGTGCATTTGATTAACTTCTCCCAGAAGCAAATGCAATGACGCTTGGAAATTGAAATGCAGATCCCCCAGGGATTTGGTTTGAGACTAATATCAGGAAGGGGATATGTTTTTGATTTCAGGACAAGTGTCACAGCATAACGGGGTCTAGTGGCATTGCTGGTTTTAAATATTTTGAGACTCCTACACTGTGTTAGATTCTCTTATCAAGGTGTGAATTGATTTAAAGGCAAACATAAATCAATTCTCTAAGTGGGAAAGTTTTTCACTCTTTAAACTGGAGAGAGTAGTCATTTCTGTTTAAGGAATATCTGTTGATATCTATGGAGGTAAAATCGAAATGAATCTTCTACATTGCTAGTCTCCAATTGGGCATTTCAGGAATTAGATGCTGTTGTGGTTTGGATCTGGACTATCTCCCCAAACACTCCAAAACCTATGTGTTGAAGATTTATCCCCCCAAGCAATGTCCAGAGGTAGGATTTTTGGAATGAGGGCTCTTCCCTCATCAGTGGATTAATCTACTGGATAAATAATTTTTGTGGGGACGTAGGTACTGGGGATTGAAGTTGGAGGCATTCAACCATTGAGCCACATCACCAGCCCTATTTTGAATTTTCATTTAGAAACAGAGTCTCACTAAGTTGCTTAGCACCTCACTTTTTACTGAGGCTGGCAAATCCTCCTGCCTTAGCTTCCAGAGTAGATAAATAATTTGAATTAATTATTGGAAGCTGGTGGAAGCTGTAGGTAGATGGAACATGGTTAGAAGAAGTAGGTCACAGGAAACATGCTTTGCAGACTATGTCTTGTCCCTGGACTCTTCTCTCTCTCTCTCTCTCTCTCTCTCTCTCTCTCTCTCTCTTTCTCTCTCTCTCTCTCAGCTGCTATGAACACTACGAACAGAGTAGCATTTGTCTATCATGCCTGCCTCACTTCGGGCCACAGCTATGGAGCCAGCTGACCATGGATTGAGATCTCTGATACCATGAGAGAGAGAGAGAAAAAGAAAGAAAGAAAGAAAGAGAGAGAGAGAGAGAACCAAAAAAACTTTCCTCCTTTAAATTGTTTATTTTATTTTGGGTATTTTGGTCACAGAAATGAAAAAAAAAAACTAACACAGATACTATTTAAAAGTCATAAAATCACTCTTTAGTAGTAGAGTTCTCAGAATAAATAGTTTTTATTTGTGACAGTAGATACACAATAAAACAGAATGTATAGAATGATTCCTATTGTTTCTAACTTGCAAAACACTATCTACACACCTATCTGTAAGTGAATGTCAGATCACCTCTCACTTTTCAGAATGAATTGTCCACCTGCTTCTCTGTTCTCGGGCCTCCAACAAACCAGTGAAGGTCTCAATTCCAACAGGAAGACTTAGATGTGAAGGGCAAGGTTGGACACATGAGGGTTGCTTGCTGGTGTTTCTTTATAAAACTGCCTCTCTGGGGCTGTTTTAGATAAATATGGAACACATTCTTTTTGCAAGATAGAATCAAAAGCATTCCTTTGTAAAATGGCGATCTATTCATTTATGCGTACCTCCAAGTGAATAGAATATTTTATTTCATCATGTCTATCAGAATTATATTTACACATGTATTATATACACATATATTTATGTAAGTAAACTTAAGGCAAATTTTCTTTAAGTATCTTGGGAATTCCTTTTTTTTTTTTTAAAGGAAAACACAATAAGGTGTCTATTGCCTAAATTACTTAAGTGATTCATCACTAAACCTGAAAATCGAGTCATCCCTACCTTACTGAGCTGAGTGCCAAGAATTACAGTGTTAAATAAATTCAGTTTTGTTCTGACAGGACAAAGATCTTCTTTGGTTGAGAAAAATGATAGAAAAAAAAGTGATAGAAGGACCCTCTTGATTAAGTCAAACAAATTTTGTTAAGAGTCAAGTTGGAAAATGTTAAATAGAAATGTCTGTTATGTAAGGAGTAAAAAAAAAATCTTCTGATAAACACTGAAACTTCCTCACAATATTCTGAGATATGGGTTACTAAAACCATGAAAATCCACAGGACAAGGGCTTGGGGGTGTGGCTCAGTGGTAGAGCGCTTATCTCAAATGTGTGAGGCACTGAGTTCGATCCTCAGCACCGTATTAAAATAAATAAAATAAAGATATTGTGTCCATCTACAACTCACAAAATATTTTAAAAGAAAGAAAACAATCCACAGGACAGAAGCTAAAATAGTCCGTAAAATGTTTACCTATGTAGGTAAAATTCAACCTGCTATTGTAGCTGAACTCAGCCTCAGATAGTGGTATCTAATACTTGAATTTCCTTTTGAGAGACTGGGGAAAAAATAAGAAAGTAGGTTTTAAGCTTTTTATGTTTTAAAGTTGGAATTGTAGTTACTTTTTGAAAATGTAAAAATTCCATACTACCTTTAAAAGGTATAAAGATATATTATTAGGCTTGTTCGTTTAGCTTTTGGTCCATTCTTTATAACGAGCCCATTTATTAACATGCTTCTTTACTTCAGTAAAATAATTCTTTATAAATCTAATTATCTCTTTCAAAGGTACATCGGACAATGAATACATTTGCTTTTTTCTTTCATCTCCGTGTGTTGGCAGGTTAATATAGAGAGTGATTAGCATAGAATTTGATGAACTTCTTTGCATTATACATTGGGAAATTTAAAAACAGAGCCAAGTGACATGCTTAAGCCATGATTTATATCAAGATATATTGAATCAGAAATATCCTGAAATACCCACATGCACATACTTCCTTTTGATGAGCTGATACTTGCTGCTGCCACAGGTTTATGTACTCCCCACCCAAGAATGCAACGTAGATAACTTACTTAGTTCATGGAGCCTCTTCTTATTTAAATCTTCTTTCTTTCCAGAGTTACCTAACTCCATTGTGTGCTTGCTGAAAAATACCACCCACCAAACATCTGCCTCAGTTGGGAGTAGGAGTGGAAGGGTGGGTGGAAGGAGGAGCCGGGCTTTCTTCATGAACCATCTTCCTGTATCCTCATGACACTTTGCTCTTCCTCGGACATATTTATCACTGTCCATCTGGTACTGGATTATTTATGTGTTTGTTTCCTCATCTGGCAGGGTTCTGTTGAAATGAACAGAGATAAATAGCGCCGGCTGAATCTTCTGTTATGGTTTGGGCCTTAGGTGTTTCTCAAAGGTTTATGTATCAAGACTTGCTCCCCAGCCTGTGGGGCTCTTGGGAGGTGGCGGAGCGTTTAGGAGGTGGGTCTAGGTCACTGGGGATGTGCCCTTGAAGCGATATTGAGGTCCTAGCCCCTGCCTCTCCCTCTTTGCTTCTCATCTGCCACTAGATGAGCCATTTTGCTTCCCCAGGTGCCTTCCACCATGATGCTCTGCCTCACCATGGGCCCCCACAATGGAGACATCAACTGTGGAGCCAAACCTCTGAAACCATGAGCTAAAGCCAAACATTTCTTTCTTTTAAGTTGGATTATATCAGTTATTTCATCACAGCCCTGGAAAGAAGACCAACACGTCTTCTGAGTTAATGACCTTCTCTGTGCTTGTCCCTGGGTTCGTGAACACCGTGGGCCCTTTTCTTCTCTGGGAGAACTGCTTTCAGTGTCACCAGCGTCACCTCCTATGAACTGACAGTTCATCCCATTGTTCAACTCAGTGGTGACTCCGTAGGTCCCCGATTTTAAGACCCGAGAGGAAGGAGGCAACCCCCCTGGAGAGGGATCGCTGCTTTAGTTCTGAACAAGGTGGTGCCAGAATCGGACCGTATTCCTTTTCACATATACTGTCCAACCAGATTCCCATCCCTGTGGGCATCCCAGTCGTACACGGATTTCTCAAATCTAATTCGATCAGGATGTGAGTAGGTGAGAGTGGTTGAAAGAGGAGGCCCTTGGGGCTTCTAGAAAGTTTCTGGTCCTAGGATGTCACCTTGATGCTTTCTGGTTTCTTGGAAAAAAAAAAAAAAACCCCTGCTTTTCAGGGTTGGAATAGGGCAGAGGGCAGGCTCTGATCCCAGGTCTTTCAGGGACCAGCTGTGCAAACTTGTTGTCTAACTTCTCTGGGCCTCTGTTTCCTCATCCAGTATGTGAGTACGATAATAGTACCCATCTTACGGGGCCTAGTGAGGATTACATGAACTGATGCGTGTAAATATGTAAAGCAATGCCTGGCAACTGGTAAGCATGTCTTTTAATCTTGTGGCATTAATTGTTCTATAGATTATTTGTCTTCAAAGTTTTTTGACTTTTTTCTTTAGTTCTAAGAGATACGTCAAATGGTACCAATGACTCATGCTCTCAAGTTTCTCAGGAGAGAGGGCTCTAATCCGTCAGGGTGAGAATCAAGTGTCCCTGGCTACCTCTAGATTGATGACCTGACACCCAAGTCCTGGCCCTGTCTCCTTTGAGGTCCTAGAAAACATAATAACTAACACATTTCCACCTCCTCCACCCCCAAAACTGTTATTTGGCGTTATTTTGTCTCAGAGAACTGCCTGCAGGAGGAAAAACTGAATGCTAAGGCAGCATCTATGAAGTAAGCTATTATTAATACTCAGAAGGGCAAGACAAATATTATCTATCTTTTCATGGTCCTTCCTTGGTTGGGTAGCTTAAATGAGATGCATTCATGGGTTTATTTTCTTACACACACACACACACACACACACACACACACGCTTTAAAGTGGGAAAGACAATGAGACAATTAGAAGACATTAAGAAACCAAAATTCCAAGGTTAAGTGAACTCCCCTCTATTGATGTATTTGTCAATGTATGTCACATATTTGAGTAGAGAACGAAGCACATTTTGCTGCTTTGAGAATTTACCAACAACACCTTTTTTGTTCTTTTATAAATTCCAAAGGGGGATCACAGGGCTGGGGGCATGACTCAGTGGTAAAGTGCTTGTCTAGCATGTGCAAAGCCTTTGGTTCTGGGTTCCAATCCAGCACTGTAAAAAAAAAAACAAAACAGTCAACAACAACAAAAAATAGAAACAAACGAAAACTTCAAAGGAGAATCATGATCAAGGACTATAATCAAGAGCGGTTATTATCAAGAGATTCTTTTACTCAATAGCTTCTCTTGCCGGGCTGTTCTATGGGTAGCAAGGTCTCTAGGGGGTCAGTGGGCTGGGATTTCCTGCACAATGACCAGAGAATAAAGGAAAGATCTGGCTAAGGCCAAGGACACACACATAGAGGATGAGAGGCCTAGATCTGTTGTGCACTGTGATGGGACATTCAGTGACCTTTCTCCATGTCTCAGTTCTCTTTATGACATGAGGGCATTGGGTCCCTTTCCGCATCTTTGTCCTTCTTGACAAAGGAGAGAAAGTTTCAGTGCATATACCTTGTCAAATCCCGAGGGCGAGGTAATTGTGTGCATGTTCCCAGCGTATCTGCGGCTTGTTTCTGATCACTTCTGACCATTCCACCATCTGCTATTCCTGACTCAGCGATGGATCCATCAAGTGAGAGAGTGATTGAATAAGTCATGCTATCATTTTTATTTTTACCCTCGAGGGCAGCTGATACACAGTTCTTATGGATGAGGGGGTTTATCCCAATAATCTGTTTAAGTATTTCCTTCCTTAGCCTTTCCTATCCTGCACGAGCAATGGTGGATAAAGTGTTGCTCACATTTCAAATTGTGTCTTTTTACACAAAAACATACGATGAAAAGTACTAAAAATGAACCTAGAGATGGTGTCTGGTTTTCAGACAAGTTGTTTGAATGCATACCAAAAAAAGGAGATTGATTGCCTATCACCTTTTCTGAAATCACCTGTCCTTTTCCTGTGGGGGAATATACAGTACCCTCTCCTCTCTCACTCATGAATGGAAGCTAAAAAGCAAGTTGAAGGATGAAGATGTCAGTAAGTGATAAGTAATTGACTCATGATGACACCCGGCTTCTCGCCTCTTAATGGCTATTATTGTTGCAGGAGGGGGCTCATTACTTCCTAGGTGTGGTCCCCCCACCAGGGCCAGATCAGTTTATCAGAGCCCAAATAAGCACATGTGATATAATTAGAGCTGTGTGAAGAGCAAAGCAACCCACTCTTCCCATTTAAAAGAAAAATACTCACTTTTCCTTGGCAGCAACACCTTCTAATTACTTGCAAATGTTTAAGACTCATTATCTTCAAAGTTCGGACAAAGACAGAAAAAGAGGGAGAAAGAAAGCACTGAGGTTGGAAACTCCAAGGATCAAAGGCGCTGGTTAACCAGTCGCTGTGCATTTTGGGGGGGGGGTCATACCGAAGCCTCACCATAGGAAGAATGAGTTGACAGCTGTCAGTCAATCTACGTGGCCAACGAACAGAAGGATATGTTTAATCTATTGTCTGTCACCCACCTCCTTTGAAGTATGGGTTGAGCAAGAGAAGGTAGTGGTGGTGCTGGAGGAAGGGAGGTGTGTGTGTGGGTGAGGCGCAGATTTGAGTTTTCTAGAACTGAAGTGGTTTAAGGCTGCCACCTTTCTTCCCCTGAACCATCTGTGTGCCAGCTCACCTCTGTGTAGGGTTAAAACTACTTTAGCTTTAGACTGGCATTTCTCCCTGTGAGTCTGTTTGGAAGGTCCTTGTCACTGGGCAGTAAGCCTGCTGGGGAATTTCACTCCCACTGCTAGTCAAACAAGGAGGCCTCTTTATGTAACCACTGGGAGCACTTCACATACATTCTGCAAGGGTGAGGTGCTTCCCCGTTTCTCCCTGTGGAGTGTTTAGCCAATGGGAGGCAGAGCAAGACTTCAAAAAGGGATAGTGTCTGAGCAAGCATGATGGGAAATCCCTTAAGCATGAGCTCAGTGAATTTCAGCTTGTCATCTCCTTATGACATCAGAATTTTGGCTTAAAAATGAGATGGATGGGATGTGCAAAGCAGCCTGGCAGGTCTTTCTCAGATGTACTACCAAGCCTCTGAGACGTTCACGTGTCTTCTTTCTTCTGTTTCCTCTTGCTCCTCCATCTTGAAGGGTCATTGTGTTAGTCAGGTTTCTGTCGCTGTGACAAAAGTCCTGACAAAATCTACTTAGAAGGAGGAAAGGTCTACTTTGGATCACAGTTTTAGAGGTTTAAGTCTAAGGCCCACTGGCTCTATTGTTTTGGGGCCTGTGTTGAGGCAGAACATCATGGCAGGTATGTGGTGGAGTGAAGCTGCTCACCTCATTGTGGCTGGAAAACGAGGAGAGAGGAAAGGGCCAGGGTTCCAATATTCTCTTCAGGCGCCCAGTGACCTAGCTTCCTTCAATTAACCCCCACCTCTTATAGGTTCCACCACCTTCCAAGAGTGCCGCAGGCTTTGGTGGCATTTAACATTTTAATATCCAAACCATAACAACTTTACAATTTTACAGTTGTTTTCTTTCTTTCTTTCTTTCTTTCTTTCTTTCTTTCTTTCTTTCTTTCTTTCTTTCTTTCTTTCTTTCTCTCTCTCTCTCTCTCTCTCTCTCTCTCTCTCTCTCTCTCTCTCTCTCTTTCTATACCAGGAATTGAACCCAGGGACTCTTAACCACGGAGCCATATCCTCAGCTCTTTTTATATTTTATTTTGAGACAGGGTCTCACTAAGTTGCTCCGAGTCTCGCTAAGTTGCTGAGGCTGGCTTGAACTTTTGATCCTCCCGCCTCAGCCTCCCAAGCTGCTGGAATTACAGGGGTGTGCCACCATGCCCTGTTTAAAAGTTATATTCTTAAGAAGAGGCAATTTCTGCAGTCTTGGGGATGTATGAACCAATAAGCAAACACCCTTGTTCTGCCTTCCTGAATGCTGCCTAAGTGTATGTCTATAAATCCCCTTGAAGGATTTCGGCTTTTGTAGGAGGATACTATGGAAGTGCCTTTGTCTGTTTTGACCCATTCACCTGTGGAAATGCTTCTAGAAGTTGCAGAAAGGTACTAAGAGGGTCTAAGATGAAGAAAGCACATATTCTATCCTGGGGTGAATTCACAGACACAATGTTTGTTTCCTTTCTGTTCCCTCCCTCCCTCCTTCTCTGCCTCCCTACCCCTCTTCTTCCTCCAGTTCTCCTGTTTAGTGCTACCAGTATCACACATCTCTTGCGAATTGTTAACTGTTTAGGGAAGTATTTTCTCCATTGTTCAAATACATTCCTGGGATGATTCTTTGCAGTCTGTATTCTTTATGGAGAATAATAAAAATGAGATGACGCTAGGCAATTTTGAATTGATTTAGAGGAATATGTCCAAGGAACTCGTCACAGGAATTCCAGCACTCGGAGTTGTCTTGCACAAGCTGCCATTTTGTCACTTATTGTTTCAGCCAGCCATGTCCAGGATTTTATTGGAAGATGCTCTGGTTAACCAAACAGGGCCCCTTTTCCTTTGAATTTTTATGCTACTTTAGACCCTTTCAAAGGGACTGGATTTCTAAACTTCTTCTCTCTTAAAGTTAAAAAACATTTTTAGTATCTGTTAAGTGTTCATGTTGTGCTCAGCACTTAACCAGTGCTATAAATGTTGCACTATATGAGAACCATATGATTCAGACCCCTCTTGGAGGCTTGGCATTCGGAAGGAGAGCAAGGTACACACTGTGTGTGTGTGTGTGTGTGTACATACTCTGGGTTAAGTGTTTGCCTGGGTCTCAAACACATCTGTACATAAGCATGCATATTTATTAAACCAACATAATGTGCATGCACATGCACACACAGGTGTGTGCGCGCACACACACACACACACACACATGCACACACAAGTAATCCTTTCATACTCTGGTGTCCTAGACCTTAAGAAAAAAATGTACGGTGGGTAGGCTGAAGTCAAAAGTGAATTTTCAAAGGCTATGGCTTTCATTAATATAAAACAATAAAGGGCAACCCTGAATCAATCCTTAAGCAATCGTGTTTTGTAACAAAGGCAGGGGACAGTTTCGATTGATGGCCTTTGCTCACCAGAAATTTTTCGGCAACTCCCTTCACTGGACTTTTAACGAATCCTTGCTTAGCAGATAGTTTAGCTTTCCTGACCTTGGGAGACCTTGGAAGACCTTGCGTGGTGCTCAGTGCTTTCCTCATTTTATGCTTCTTGCCTCTGAGCCATCTTCTAAGCCCACGGAGGCTCGCCCCTTTATAAGGTTCTCAGTTATCTTCCTGCTGACTAAGGATAAGGAAGGAGGTCCAAAGCCAGGGTGCTCTTTGCTCCCTCTTTCTGTATCTTCTTTAAGATGTCATTGCAAAAGTCACTTTTCCCGCCTGCCCTTGACATTCCTTTCCTTCCTCAATTCCCAGTTTGCTCTTTTAGTTTAGACATAATTGGGTCTAACTGGAATGATTCACAGCTTCACACTGAACATGAAGAAGGAAATCTCTTTGCTCTCAATCTATATGGAAGAACTGTCCTGTTACTATAAATGTTTGGTAAACTACATATAAAACTCTGTACACATAATATTTTAGTGATTATAAAACTTATTAGAAAATAATATTGCCTTTGTTGTTGTTATGTTTGTTTCTTTTTTTTTTAAATTTTTTTATTGGTTATTCAAAACATTACAAAGATTGCAGAATCACATCGGTTACACATCCACATTTTTACATAATACCATAATAGTAACTGTTGTATTCTGCTACCTTTCCTATCCTCTACTATCCCCCTCCCCTCCCCTCCCATCTTCTCTCTCTACCCCATCTACTGTAATTCATTTCTCTCCTTATTTTTTTCCCATTCCCCTCACAAACTGTTTGTTTCTTTATTTCTTTTCAGCAGTTCTGGGGATTGAACCCAGGCCTTATGCACGTGAGGAAACACTCTACCCAACCCCTGTGTTTATTATTTAGTCATTTAATGAAATTTTTTTTTGTACTGGGGATTGAACCCAGGTGTGCTTAATCACTGAACCACATTCCCACCCTCTCACGCCCCAACCCCGTTTGTATTTTGAGCAATTAGATTTTACACTTCTTTTTCTTTCTAAGTTGCTTAGAGCTCACCTAAATTGCTCAGGCTGGCATGGAACTTGTGATCCTCCTGCTTCAGCCTCCCAAGCCACTGGGATGAAAGGCATGCACCACTGTGCCCAGCTATAGCATGACGTCTCTTGACAGCTTACAGAAAATATGAGAAGAAAGAAAAGATCCAAAGGTGAATTTTATAATTAAAGGGGAAGCAGGGCTTAAAGATTCGGAAAATTCTCAGCCTGACTGTATTTTAACAGATGAGAAATCATGTTTGAGAGAAAACCCCAAAGACACGGGTAAGGAGATTAGCCTTTCCCATCAGGGGTCCAGAGTACCGGGGCCTCAGGGGCAGAACAACTTAAAGTGTACCTGTAGGACCCCTGGCTCTCTGCCCAGACCCACCAAATGCTCTGCTCCCCGAATTTCAACAGGCCTCTTCAGTTTCTCCAGATTTGTCATCAGTAGACCCTAGCACCAGGGTGACATTTCCTCCAGAAGGCACAGGTGGTAATCTTGGTGGCATTCGCGTGGTGGCATTCGCATGGTGCCACCTGCACTGGCTCACGGAATGCATGAAATATGATGGTGTAGCAGCCTCCAACAGGATATCAAAAGTGCTCAGGAGAGTCTCAGGACAAGACAAAGAGCAGATGCAGAGGCCAATGCAGAGGGGCCCCCAATAGGGTAAAGGAATGGGGTTGTCCCCAAGACCCCGGATCATGGAGTCATCAGCCTACATCTCCAGCCTGGGAGAGCTGCAGGAAAGTGGCTCCAAACCTGGGAAAGCTGCCATGGTCTATGTCGTGTGAAGTCACATGGGCAGGGCTGCCTGGAGGCCGGGGGCTCAACCCCACCAGAGCGTCCCTGGAAGGTGCAGCTTGGATTCCAGGAAGGGTACTCCCCAGCATCATGGTTTAATGTTGTTTACCCTAATGTCCGATTTTACACTTCTTTTTCCTTCTTTCTTTGGTGATGGGAATGTCTATCTCACGCCTGCCCCATCACTGGATTTTAGAACACAATGTATTTGATTTCACAGATTCACGGCTGTAGGGAAATTCATCTCAGGTTACAATCTGAATCTTCTTATAGCCGATTTCGATCAAACATACTTTTGAATTGTTTCTGGAACAAGTTAAGACTTTTGGGGGACATTGAGATGCGGTAAGTGTGTTGTGCATCTGAGAAGAACATGAATTTGAGAGGAGGGCAGAGGGGAAATGTGGGGTCCAAAGGTTTGCATTCTCTCAAAAATCCACAGATTGAACCCTAACCCCATGGGAATGGTACTAAGAGGTGCGGCCCTGGGTGGTGATTAGATCAGGAAGGCAGAACCCTCATCAATGGGATTAATTTCCTTATAAAAGAGGCCTGAGGAGGCTTATTAGCCCATTCCACCATGTGAAGTCACATTGAAGGAGCCATCTATGAAGAATGGGCCCTCACCAGACCCCAAACCTGCTGCCCCTTCTATCTCGGACATTCCAGCTTCCGAAACTCTGAGCAATAACCTACAATTGCTTATAAATGTCCAAGTCCATGGTGTTTTGTTATAACAGCTTGAACGATCTAAGACAGGAGGACATAGAGGCAGTAGTATGAATGCAGTAGGATTCTAATGCTGAAGTCACTTATTGATTGATTGATTGATTGATTGTGTGTGTGTGCGCACGCACGCACGTGCCTGTGTGTGTGTGACCAAGGATTGAATCCAGGAACTTCCTACCACCGAGCTACCTCCCTTTTTATTTTGAGACAGGATCTTTCCTAAGTCTTCCTAAGTTGCCCAGGCTGACCTTGAACTTGTGCTCCTCCTGGCTAAACCTCCCAAATAGCTGAGATTGCAGGTATGTACCACTTCACATGGCCATTCATTTATTTTAATCACTATACTGTACGACTTTTACCCTGCTGTACTCCAGACCTCTGGATCCTGCCAGTAGGCATACAGGAGAGAAGTGATATGATTCTGGAGGTAAGCACAGAAGAGCAGATGTTGAAATGAACCACGATTCCACTTTTCCAGGTTTTCTGGGTAATGCATCCAACTCTCCTTTACAAAAGAATCCTCCAGGGTCCCACTACTATTATTTTGAAGTATAAAAATACCTTCATGCGCAGTAACCATAATGGATACTTGATCACTTCAATGAAAGAGTTATTACCTTCCAGTTCAAGAATCCAAAAAAAGAAAAAAGAAAAAGAGATATTGAGAGATAAGCCCTATATCTTAGAAAAAAAATTTGACATATGTCAAATAAAAGTTAAATGAACTTGGTGAATTTTATAACATTTGTAAAAGTAGTCTCTTCAGGCAGCTTGATCTTTTCCTTCTGTGTGTGACAATTTACTGCAAAGTGCTCAGTATCACACCTTGCAGTGGAAGCTGCCCTTGGAACTCTGAATTGCACATTATTGGCACAGACACGAACTTGGCAATGTGGAGGCCCATGTCCCCTGACTCTCTTTTGTTTCCCAAATGGACTTCTTTTAGTGACTGTTGTAATAAACTGGATCACAGATCCAGAGCTGCTACCACCCATGAGCCACTATTCTAGTTATTATAAGGAGATGGCGGCTGTCTCCCAAGATTTCTCAATCCTCTTTCAATTCTGATACTGTAACTGCCCCAAAGAAGCAACACCTCTTTTTATTTTAACTTTTGTAATTATGTGGTCATTATGGTATTTCCCATCCCACAAACATAGCATTAGTACTTGTTACGATTTAGACCTGCAATATTCCCCAAAACTCGTGTCACTGAAGGCTTGGTCCCAAGGCAACAGTGTTCAGAGGTGGGGGCCTTTGGAAGGCAATTGGATCATGGTGGTGTCAACCTTATCAATGGGTAAATCCATCGATGGGTTCATAATTTAAGAGGCTGCTGGGAGGTGGTGGAAACCCTAGGAGGTATGGCCTCGTTGGAGGAAATAGGCCCCAGGGAGCATCACTTTGAAGGCCATCTCTTGTCCCCAGCACCCTTTCCCTCCCACCCTGTTCCCTGCTTCCCAGTAACCATGAAGTGAGCAACTCTGCTCTCCCATACCCTCCCTGCCATGATAGCCTGCCTTGCCATGACCCAAGGCAATCAGGCCAAGTGACCATGGACTGAAACTTTGAAATCAGGATCCAAAATAAACCTTTCCTTCTTTTAAGTTGCTTTATTCAGATATTTTGTCACAGTGACAGGAAGCTGACTAAGAATAGTAATACCTCAGACAAGAAATTTAGAAATATCTCTGCCTTCCTTTGTGTTCCAACAAAGGACACATCAAAAATATTTCCTTGTAAATATGTAGGAATCACTGAGCTTCCCTCTAAAATAAAAGCATAATCTTTCTTTTCCTCGATGCATGTCTATTTTCATTTATTAAAACCATATGTGTGCATCAAGAAGGTGGTTAGAGCCCCTGGATCAAGCCTGTAGTCCCTCACTTGGGAAGCTGAGTACAAAAATCTCTTGAACCCAGAAACTGCAGACCAGCCTGGACAATGTTGTGAGACCCTGTATTTTTTTTTTAAATGTAGTTAGGTAACCCATTTCAAATAAGTATTTAACAGTGATTGATCATATACAGAAGTCTACTATTGTCTGAACTCAAAACTTTCTTGAGAAATTGTTCCAGGTGGAGGAATATACACTGTATATAAAATGACAAAATAAGAAACTTCAAAGAAAGCTTTTCTACCTCTAATCACTATTCCTTTCTGGTAGCTATGTCTTTGGAGAAAAATTATCTGATGACCTCTCTTTACCAATCAAATCATTATCATAATGGGTTCATGTCCTAAAGACATCACATTAAAGTAGACGCAGTAGCTGAGCTCACAGATTTCATGCAGTATGAGTTTAGACACTTCTCTGCCTTATGCAGGAAGTTAAAGAAAATAAAGTATCAAGTCATCATGGAAAAATGCTGCTTTATGCATGTAGATTAGACTTCTCATTCTACTTACTGAGTTTGTGTTTTATAGTCTTACACATACACGCACACTTACAGTCTTATACACACACACTTCTCTTGATTGTGAAGTATCTGCATTTCTGGATTGTGAAGTATCTGTAATGGGACAAATGAATTTCTTTTGCAAAACATCTTTAATAGATTATGGTTTATAGAACTCTGACAAAAAGCGGATCAACCTAAATTAGTGCAGGAAAAATGGAGTACAAGGGTCACGGCTCTGTGCAGGTCGGTTCACAGACACCATGTCAGTACTAAGTGCTAGGGTGCACAGTAAGACGGAACAAGGGTGTGGATTAGGAATACTTAGTGACCCATAAACTCACAAAGGGAAGGGTAAAAATACGTTCAAGGAAAAAAATAAACTTTCTTTTTAGACACCCACTCCACTTCTAAAACCATCTAAAGCATGAACTTGAATTGGTTCTATACCTAGCAACATTTTTCAGGTACATTTCACTTCCTGACAACTGACACCTGCCTGTCATTACAGGAAATCTATTCAAAGATGGAGAGAGGAAAATCTCTCCAAAAGATCACTTTATATCCTTGTTAAACACCAACAAGCCATTCTGGTGCATAACTGCCCCTCTCTGTGACAAATATACCAATACAGACTTCATTCTGCTGAATCAGCTTGCTGGAGCAGTGGGTCTTGCCATTAAGAAACCAGCGTCTGCACCTGAAGGAACCAGTTTGATCCTCCATGGAACTGAAACCAACTGTTATTTTCAACAGATCATAGGAATTGGAAATAGATACTAGATTATATATAGCGCCAGTGAAAACACACACACACACACACACACACACACAAACACACACGCTAGTTGTTACCTCTTGAGGATTTTGATACCAGAACTGACCCAGATTTCAAACAAACACCAGAACAAACAAACAAAAATTATAGTCTTAGCCTAGGGACTTTGTAAAAAGCCTCTTCATCCAGCTTGAGTTTCATTATCAAAGTTAATTCCCAGTAGAAGAAAATTCCCTTACCCTTCAATGAAATAAAATGCTTCAAACTTTTGAAACTTATTTACCATCAGGTCCAAGTGACATTATATATATATCTCTGAATTTGAATGCCAAGTTAGCATCGTGTACAAAATAAATGCATAGAAAAATGCAGGAAGGTACCTGAGACTAATGATTCATGTTTTCTGAAACACTTGATTCATACACAATGACAACTTGCAAAGGGAATAAGAGGACCCAGAGCATTTAATATTCTTGACCCAAATATCTTTTTTAGCCTGGTCACATCATAAAACGATAACATCCACAGGCAAAGAGGAAAGTCAGTGAAGCATAAACACACTGAGAATCACAAGGATAATTCAGGACACTCAGACACAACCCTAAGAAATGTCTCCATTATATAACTACTTAGTAATACTCTCCATTTACATTCGCCTTATCCATATTCAGAACCCTTTGTATTCTAATAAATTCTCATAAGCCTTAACAGACCATTCTAAATCGTTTTGCTCAAGTAGGAAATTTGAAAGAATATGATGGGGTCATGCATATGGAGTTCTTACTATGTCCTGGGTTGTGTGGTCTCCTCACCTCCAAATTCTTAGGTTGAAATCCTACCCCCAGTAGGACTATATTTGGAATAAGGATGTAGTTAAGGCTCAATGAAGTATGAAGGGTGGGGCCCTAATCTGATGGAACTGGCCTCCTTATAAGAAGAGGAGGCACCAGAGTTCTCTCTGTACGCGAGGATACAGTAAGAAGGCCAACCAGGAAGGGGCCCTCACCAGGAACTGAGCTTGCCAGTCCCTTGATCTTGAATTTTCCAGCCTCCAGAGCAATGGGAAATAAATTTCTGTTGTATCAAGCTGATATTTTCTACAAAAGCTTGAACAGATGAAATGGTTCTTTTTGTTTTTCAATAGGCCTCCAAATGAACCACCTAATGTTCTCTTTTAACAATTCCAAAAGCTACCCCGACATTGAAAGAACAACAGAGATATAGAACTTTTAAATAATGGCCGAGAGCATAGCACAGGCATCTGGGGGTCCTTTGCAAGTACTCAGAACTCTGCAGATACTGAAGGGACCCTCTGGTGATGGTGAAGGGTGGTCGGGCAGCCCTGCCATCCCTCCTGTCCAATGGTGTTACTGCCCAAGTCACCCCTGCCGTTAGGTGCATGTCTTCCATATTCCTTTGGGACCCTAAAGCAGAAAAGACATGAAGCATTGACTCATCAATTGCTGTATTAGTTTTAGAGTCTTTGCAATAGAAAAGGAAGTTTGCCCTTCATTTAATTTTATTATTATTATTATTATTATTATTATTATTATTACTTTGGTGCTGAGAATTGAACCAGGTGCACTCAACATCCTCAGTTCATTTAATTTAATTTAATCTTTTATTTTGAGGCAGGGTCTCACTAAGTTGCTCAGGCTGGCCTTAAACTTGTGATTCTCCTGCCTCAGCCTCCTGAGTCACTGGGATACCGGTGTGCACCATTGTGACAGGCATCACTATTTTCTGACTGCACTCAGTGGGGTGATAGATACCCAACACTACTGAATCCTCATTACTGCCTCGTCTTCTTCTTGCATTCTTAATCAGGGAATAGGGACATGATCAAATCCTTTCTTCATCCTCAGGATCATCAGCATGTAGACCAGATTTTATAGAGTTTTGTAATTCAATAAGTCCACCAGGCAGAAGAGGTCTGTAGGGCTGGGCTTATAGTGACTGGAACAAAACAACTTTGTGTTGTGGTGGTTTTTTTGTTTGTTTGTTTTTGTTTTTTACCCATATAGGCAATAGGTTTGGAAATTTTTAAGCACTTTCTTTGTCTTAATTAGATGGCATTATGATACTCATTATAATAGATAATAGTTGATGTTAATCAAAACAACCAACTTTCTAATTGAATTGATAAACCAATCAGTCCCCTTAGGCGCTTTATAGCATACTATGTAGAATGAGAATAATTAGATGTATTTGTACAATATGGTGAGAATTAAAAGTAAAAAAAAATATGATTTGTAACTGTAATTTAAAGTGTTGGATTTTTTTTTCAATGATTATTATCATCAGTGATTCTCCGGGGAAATTGCTAGCAAAATTTACTTGGACTTTTATAAACTGAGGAGCTTACACTCAAAATTGAACAAACAAATGCATATCAATTTTTTTGGAAGGAACAATATGCACATTTGCTTAATTATTTAAATTGAATTGTCTTTGCTCATCGAAGCAATGGAAAGATACTGTTTGAGGAGGGCTTTGGTGTGCAAGAAATCCAGACCATCCTCAAATGCTCAGATATTAATCTGTTTAATCCCTTTATATCTTGGTGTGAACAGAGAATTATGAGCCAGGTTGACTGTGACAGGGAGGGTGTGCCAGCCTTGGGGTGTTAGGATAGTCTACAAGAGGAGTAGTTGTCATTGGGCTCAGGTTGTGGCTAGTATACCATTCTGTAGGGCACTGATTTTCAACCAGAATCCCTTGCAGGGTTTGTTAAAGCACAGATCATTGGGCCTGCCTGACTCTCAGGGTTCCTGCAGGTCCTGGTAAGGCAAATTTGCATTGCTAACAGGTTCCCAGGTGCTGCCAGCAGTCTGGGGGCTACCCTTTAAGTACTGTCTCCCTAGTGCTGGGTGCCACAGTTGGATGGGAAATGGAAATACTTCCTCTATATTTTCCAATGTCAGAAAGGTCTTGGGATGGTCGTCCTGGTTAGCATAAGAGGCCTGGTTGCTGATATACTTTCTAAGGCATCATATAAAATCTGCGTAAGTACATTGTCCAAGGTCTTAAGATAATCCCTTAAAGTTTCAAAGCTTTCTAAGGAAAATATCTTCTGCCTTAAGTATCTCTATCTCTGTTTCTATTTATGTTTTAATCAGCTTTTTTGATGCTGTGATTAACAGACCTGAAAAGAACACTTTTAGAGGAGAAAAGTTTATTTAGGGGCTCATGGCTTTAAAGGTCTCAGTGCATAGACAGCTGGCTCCATTCCTCAAGACTTGAGGTGAGGCTAAACGTCATGGTGGAAGACTGTGGTGGAGGGAAGAGACTCACATAATGATCAGAAAGCAGACAGAAACTCCACTGGTCAGATACAAAATTTTTACCCCCAAAGGCACAGCCCCAGAGCCCCACCTTCTGTAACCATACCCTACTTGCCTTCAGTTACCATCCAGTTAATCTCATCAGGGGACTAATCCACTGATTGGATTAATGCTTTCAGGACCCAATTATTTCTCCTCTGAACATTCTTGCATTCACACATGAGATTTTGGGGGACAACTCACATCCAAACCATAGCAGTATATGTATGTGTGTGTGTGTGTGTGTGTGTGTGTGTGTGTGTGTGAATGTTCAGCAAATCAGATGCCATTCCACTATTTTCTCCCCTTTTACATTATATTTTATTATGTAAGCATATACTGGGGTAGTCTTCCATGTTTGAAGATAGAAGATCAGGCAAGAGAATAGGGGAGTTGTTTTTAAAGTTATGTAATGGGAGATCTAAATTCCCCATGATGCTGAATATTATTTTTCACATGGATTCCAGGAGAATCTTTTTAAAAAGCTATACTTAGTATAGCCCCCCAAATCAAGGATCTCAAATTGGAGTTTTTGGATGTCTATGAGGTCCCTAGGTAGGAAAAATGATATTATATATAAAATATTATATATTGTGAAATGAAATCTTACATAAAATATTATATATGTGTGAAGTGCACATTTTCCATGAAAAGGGTCCATTACATCCAAAAGCTTTCCAAAGCTACTTCGATGACTTTTAAAAATTTTTAGAAGGAAAATGTGTATTTAAAATACAGAGAATATTCTCCATTCCCCCCACCGTTTTCACAGCGGTTTCTTTCAGGAGCTCTTTTGAAGACTCTTCAGAGGGTGCTAGTGTAACCTAACAGTGCTTGCATTTATTCAGTGACTTCTTTGATTTAAAGTGAAAAAAAAGGGGAAAAAAAGGTTGGAAATAGGCTTTAAATGATGCAGAACAAAGTTCACTTTCATGTGGAAATCATGATTGTGAGCCAGTACCTTGGTCTCATCACATTGTCTACTAAAATGGAACACAAGACCACGCGGGGCAGGTAGGGCTGCTTATGACTAAAGATGCAAAAGGCTGTCACCCCAAGAAGGTGTTATATGTCAATGCCACAGGATCCTATTTTCCCAGGGAAGCAGATGTTCACTGTATCGTGAATTTTCAAGGCTTTTAGTAGCCATGTGAAATTTTAGAAGGATCAGTCCTGCCCATCAGCACAAGAGGCTCCGCTGCTAATTCCATTCATCCATGGTAAACAAGTGCGCCTCATAAAGTCTCAGAATAAAGTCTTCAAAAATTCAAACCTTGCCAAGGTAATTATCCTCTGATTTAAAAATATCAATGAACGTGATACCTTCTCTCTTTTTCCTCCCTTGTAACCTAACAAAAAAGTTAGATAGAAGTTACAACCCATCTATCCTTTCACTTAGACTCTGTAAGAGCAAAAACTTATTTACCCAATCTGGGCCTCAACTTTCCTAAAGGTAAATGGGAGATAAGGAGGTTTTTGTATAAAACTAAATAATAGACATGAAGGGTTTGACACAGTATAAGCACTCGACCAAATTGGTTTCTTCTTTATTCTCAGGGATTTCAAAGATGGTGCTCAGGGAAAACTCCACCATTCTTTAATCTGGGTCTCACCATGGCAATATCTGTGAGTGAAATATTCAGTAAATTCAATTCAAGCATTGTTTCTAATTTCAGGAAATCATCTACCTATCATATTTTAAATGCATTGTGAAGATAATCCCATTATAAAGGAGTTTTAAAAAATGTAGTCTTCCTATAACTATTGGAAATGACATACATTTCAAAAATAAACAGAAAAGAGGTATCATTGCTTGGTGTTTGGGGCTCTGAAATGATATTCCTAATTTGAAGTCATTGGAGTGGGATGTTATTCTCTAGATTGGAGGGTAGCCTCCAGGGGATATTTGTACACTCTGGTGTTTGGGGGAATATGTTATTTACCACCTGTAAGTTGCCTCTCTTGTTATTTTTGTGGAGAGCAAAGCTGTAGCCTTTACCTCCATTAGGTAGTGTAGTTGGTTAATGGATGGGTAACAGGAAGGAGTGTAAGGGGAAGCCGATGTTAATGTGAACTCCTGCCGTTTTTATTATAGTGGCACCCGCAATAGTTAAGGTTGAGCAGCTGTTTCCATTATGAACTCCTATTTCAGGAGTTTATAACTGAGCTGTAAAAATTTGCTCCAGGCTAAAACTCTGCTTATCGGGTCTTAGCCTGGGAGAATTTTTCCCCCTTACTTTTTTTTTTCTTTTCTTTGAAAAGGAAAAAAAAAATCAATTTTGCCATTTAAAATATCTAAAAATGCAGAAATTTTAAAAATGTCTGACTTTCATAATGTTAATTGCAGATGTTGAAGTTGATGTTAATTACATTTCTATATCTCTTACAAGTCAAGTCTCAGGATTGAACCTTTTGAATGCATTTATCAAGTGTCCGATGCAGACTGATGTAACAATTTATTAAGCACAGCAATTTCTTAGGCCATAAAATCAATCATTTTGTGTTAAAAACATACCAATATTCTGCTCCTTTTAACAATTCTTTTTTAATCAGATTTGCCTATAGAAATTAGGGTGACTCTAGAACTTATTAAATCACTTCACATGTGAGCAGAGTAATAAATTGACATCTCAAACTGATGATAGTTTACTGGTGACATTTTAATTCATATATTTAGAAGTCTTTGGTAGATATAAGACAGTTTACCTACCTAGTCTTAGAAAGTTTTATATCTACCTGATTACAGTAGGAGTCCATTGGACAGGATAGAAAAACTCTAGAAATTAACATCACAGTGTGCTTAAAAAATATGTTCTATTATTATTCAGGCATGGCTAGTAGATCAGGAGATGACCTCTAGCTAGGCTAGTATTATTCAAGTTAAACTAGCAGACTGGGAGATTGCTGCCATTAAAAAGAGGTTTGTTTCTCATAGACTGCAGGAGAAGGGGCATGTCACACTCTTGGGGGCCACCTGGGGAAGGAGCAGGGCCTGTGAGGAGGCAGAGAGAGAAGGTAGAACTATGAGCGAGAGCCCTACTGTGGTATCTACGGCAAGAAACAGAGGGTGCTGAGTACACAGGCTGAGGGTTGGTTAGTATGAGTTCATTTGGTGGGTTCTGGGGCACAGGAGCAATCCCTCTGGGGTCAGAAAGGGCCAGATGTCAAGGCTTCACAATATAGCACATCAAAGACACCACTTTGCTGATACTTGGGTCCAACTCTTGGGCTTGACACTTCAGATGTGCTGCACTAAATACTGAATCAGAGTTAACATCTGAGTCTCAGTCTCAGCCTCATTGAAAAGGAGATCTTGTCGATGCCTCTATCTTCTTTGTTGGAATCCAGACTTCACCTTTTGCTAGCTATATGACCTTGGGTAAATTACTAAACTTTTCTGTGCTTCACTTTTCTTCTTTCTCTCTTTGATGGGGAAAAAAAATGGTCCATATCATAACACTGTCATGAAGATTAAATGGAATAATCCATTAAGATAATCAACCAGAATCCGGTTATGTCATACTAGACAAAGATGCCAAAAACATTCACTGGAGAAAAGATAGACTATTCAACACATGGTGCTGGCAAAATTGGAAATCCATATGTAGCAAAATGAAATTAAACCTTTCATCTCTCACCCTGCACAAAAATCAACTCAAAGTGGATCAAAGACTTAGGCACTAGAACAGAGACCCTGCACCTAACAGAAGAAAAAGAAGGCCCAAATCTTTACCATGTTGGTCTAGAATCTGACTTCCTTAATAAGACTCCTAAAGCACAAGAAGTAAAATCAATAATCAATAAATGGGATGGATTCAAACGAAAAAGCTTCTTCTCAGCTAAGGAAACAATCAATAATATGAGGAGAGAGCCTACACATTGGGAGAAAATCTTTACCACATGCACCTAAGATAAAGCATTAATCTCTAGGATAAAAAACTCAAAAAACTTAACATCAAAAAAACAAATAACTCAATCAATAAATAGGCTAAGGAATTGAACAGACACTTCACAGAAGAAGAAATACAAATATATGAAAAAGCGTTCAACATCTCTAGCAATTAGAGAAATGCAAATCAAAACTACACTAAGATTTCATCTCACTTCTGTCAGAATGGCAATCATCAAGAAAACAGGCAACAATAAGTGTTGGCGAGGAGGTGGAGAAAAATGTACACTCATACATTGCTGGTGGAACTGCAAATTGGTGCAACCAGTATGGAAAGCAGTATGGAGATTCCTCAGAAAACTCGAAATGGAACCAACATTTGACCCAGCTATCCCACTCCTCGGTTTATACCCAAAGGACTTAAAATCAGCATACTGCAGTAATGCAGCCACGTCAATTCACAATAGCTAAACTATGGAACCAACCTAGGTATCTTTTAATAGATGAATGGATAAAAACAATGTGGTATATATTCTTAATGGAAAGAAGAATGAAATTATGGCATTTGCCAGAAAATGGATGGAGTTGGAGAATATCATGCTAAGCAAAATAAGCCAATCCAAAAAAACAAAGGCTGAATGTTTTCTCTAATATGCAGATGATAATTCACAATAAGGGGGTGGTGCACCAGAAAAGAATAGCATTACCTTAGATTAGGTAGAGGGAAGTAAAGAGAGAGTAGGGGATATGGGGATATGAAAGATAGTAGAATAAAACAGACATTAATTACTTTATGTATATATGGGACTGCATGACCAATATGATTCTATAACATGGACACTCAGAAAAATGAGAAATTATATCCCATCTATGTATGTATATCAAAGTACATAAATGCATTCTACTGTCACGTATAACTAAAACAAATAAAACATAAAAAAATAAGACAGGACAATTTGGAAAATATATAATATGAAAGACAAAAATTACCTACCTATTCAACACCAGAGAAATGCTCTCTTGTGGAAAACATTGTGATGTTGTATGAACATATCAGATATTTGATTATGTATGTTAGGAAAAACATTTCTATTTCTATTTTGTCTACTTATAGCTGTAAGAAAAGTTGCCTTTTCTTTATACATTATTTTAACCTACAGCCTTCCCAGATCTTCAGTGACAGCAGAGCAGAACAGTTGAAGGTCCACACTGCTGAGCAGACACTGAATCCCAAAACAAAGTAGAATTCCTTTGGGTTTATTCATAATAAAACATCACATGCTTAGGTAGGTTCAATCCTCAGCACCACATAAAAATAAATAAAATAAAGGTATTGTGTCCAACTGCAACTAAAAAATAAATATTTAAAAAAAGCCTTTATTAATATTAATTTAAATCTATATTACTTTACATTTATTTAGAAAATTGGTTACTTTATTAAATTGAATTCTGAATGTGGGAAAGTAGTAAACCTATTTTTCTATGTCATATATGCATAAACAATTATTATTATTATTTTACATAAAATGACAAAGCTGGGGATGTAGAGTGTTTGCCTAGTGTGCATGAGGGCTTAGGTTTGGTACCCAGCACTGCAAAAAGCAAAAAATAAAAAACAAACAAAACCAGTCATAAAATAAGATATTTTAAATTTCTGAAACAGTTTTGTTAAAAACTTCCATTTAAGGAACTGGGGTTGTGGCTCAGCGTAGAGTGCTTGCCTCCCACATGTGGGGCACTGGGTTCAATCCTCAGCACCAAGTACAAATAAATAAAATAAATGGATACAAAGATATTGTTTCCATCTTTAAAAAATTTACCATTTAAGTTCTCAGTCTATGATTTAAAAAACTCCCAGTAAAGAAAGTAACTGGATGGAAATGAGGGAAACAAGTAAATATTCATTTGATCCTGGAAGGGATGAAACTTTGGATAATTTGTTTCCTTTTCTCACTTTCCAATTTTGTATATGATTTGTCTAATTGGAAGATATTTTAGTAGATGTTTTCCCAAGAAATAGCAATGGTCGAAAGTCTTCTGTTCATTATAGTCTAGAAGAAAAGTCATTTTGATTCTAGTGTAATACAATTTTCCTCTGATAAAGGATTTTAATAATAATAAAAAAGATAATCAACCAGACTGGCCCACTAAATAAATGATACAAATGTGATTTCCTCATAAGTGCATCTCTTCCTTGACAATGGTTCATGGACTTGGACTAACTTGGGTTTAAAAAATGGGCTCTAATTCAAGTACAGGAGGAAGGAGTGCTTGCCTTGCACATGTGAGGCACTGGGTTCAATCCTGGCTGAGTCACCTGCCGGTTGTTGATGTAGCTTGGTTGCTCCTTTTCAGAATCGCGGCCTACCAGGAAGAGCTCCAGGGAGCTCCACCAATGGCAAGGCAGGCTCAAAATCAGCAGGTTCAAAATCAAAGCAGGACCCGTGTTCAACCGGAGGGTTGCTGACGGTTGATGTGCTCTTCCCCCCACCTCACACTCCAGTTCCGTCATTGGCAGAGGTCATTGTTGGAGATCAAAATTTCTCCTAACCATGGCTAGTATGACCACTTAGAACCAATAAAAGAAGCTCATAATCTGGATACTATGGACAACAGGGAGTTTGTTTTTGGTGAAAAAAAATGTATTTTTTTTTCAAAAAAATGTGTTAAACATTGTTTTAGTAGCAAGCAGTTCCAAAATGGACAAGTTCACCTACCATCTTTTCATTTCTTCAACTCAGACAGTCTCTAAAAGTTCTAGGACAGATAAGCAAATCCTAGCCAAGAATACTTATGCAAAATTCAATAGACTGCCCTTTTTTGAATTTCTTATCTTACCTGGAGTTATATGGTTGAATTATTTTTTAAAAATTATATCTGTGTGTGTGTGTGTGTGTGTGTGTGTGTGTTGCTCAGGATTAAACCCAGGGCCTTGTGCATGTAAGGCAAGTACTCTACCAACTGAGCCAGCCTGAATCACACATCTTGACTTCACTAGAGATGTGGCTATTTAAGTTAATGGAAGAAAATGGATACTTTTTTCCTCTGACTGAAGGAAACAGAGTTTTCCAATAGCTTAACACACTTGTCTGACCAGTTCCCACGGGCAGAAATCTGGGAGGCTGATGTGGTAAGAATCCTCACCTTCGGTCAGCTTTTGTCACAGGTCCAGGATCTCTTTTTTTTGAGGGGGGGTGGGTAGGAGTAGGGATGGGGAGTACGTACCAGGGATTGAACTCAGGGGCACTGGACTACTGAGCCACATCCCCAGCCCTATTTTGTATTTTATTTAGAGACAGGGTCTCAACAGCCACTCGCTGTTGCAGAGACTGGCTTTGAACCTGCTGTCCTCCTGCATTAGTGTCCTGAGCCACTGGGGTCATAGGCGTGTGCCACCCTGCCTGCTCAGGATCTCTTAACTACAGCTTTAGAAGGAACCAGATGTTTCCAGTTGGTGGCGTCCCCAGCTGATGAAGCCCCACATTGGACACCAGAACCCTGATGTTTCCTTCTATCCACTGACCACCAGCTAGAGGAGGTAAGGCTTGGAGGGGAGTATATCCAGGATTTAAGGGAACTAGATGGAAAGATCAAAGGTGGCCAAAGAAGAAAGGAGGAGAAGTAACTGGAAAGAACAGGCAGGAGGGGAGCTAATTTGAGGAGATCATAGTTTCCCCCCAAAGCCAATGAATTTTTCCAGATTGTCCTTTAGCAGAAAAAGTCAACAAGAAAGAAAGAGGACAGAGGAACTGAGCATGTATTTGGCAGGGGTTTTGAAAAGGCATTTCAGTTGACTGAGAAGTTCCCATGGGAGAAGCCAGATCCAGTAGCGAGAACAGAAGCTTTTTTAAAAAAATTATAGCCTAAACATCAATTAAAGCGAGCTTCCACCATAGGGATCTTAACAAAAATTTCTTTAAACCCACGTTCTGGGCAGGACAAACAACAAACATTCTTGAATTCTCTCTCTTTCTATTTTTGACTTTTAAGCCCAAGCTACCTACCAAGTAACTCAAAACCAAAACTGGTGAGTTTTCTTAGGACTTCTCCAAGGATGAAAGAAATGTTCTTAAAAATGGAGTGCAAGAGGATGCAGTCTTCTAAGACCTAGAACACTCCGAAGACAGCCACGAGAAGACTGCAGTTGCCCTGGGACCAAGCAAAGGTTGAGATGACAAGAGACCCTTTTGGATGGGGACCTCTAATAAGACAAACTCCCCCAAGAGCTGGCACAGTTGGACAAAAGGACATTCTAGTTTCCAGCCTATCCCTCTGGCTGATTGACACAAGTAAAAACCTGTGCCCCCCAGCTGGCCGACACTAGAGAGAAAGTAGTCATTGGTCACAAAGTCAAACTCTCAGGACACAAGGAGAAAAGAAATAACTGTCTCTGGGGGAAAACAAAAAGATGTATGGCAAATGGGTATCCTCACATCACTTTGCATGAATCACAATCTGAACAAATGATTTCCATCTGCTAACTTGAATTTGGAAAGGAAGGGATAAGATAAATTTTTACTGTTCCTTCTCAACTGGTCTCTACAGACAGAGGTCCTGAAGTGCTGATCTTGGTGAAAATTCTTATCTTTTGTCTACCTGGGTTTTTGTTGTTGTTTGCTCCAGGATCTCTATGCAGGTTCTGGAGTGAGTTGGGCGTCTCAGCTGCTCCATGAGGGGTATAGGAATCCTAGGGGCAGAAATATGTGATACTTGTCCTCATGCATCAAAAGGATCAAGTCCTTACCTGTCCTACAACAAAAGACAGATTAACAAGAGAAATGTGTTAGAGTCTGTAAACAAGTCTGGATGGCGCCCGGCAAAATGCCAGAGGGAGTGGTTTGTGAAGTAACAAAAGCGAGCCATTAAGTGTGGAGATTCCTTATTGGTTGACTGCTGTATCTATTTTATGCTAATTAGATAAGCTGTGTAAAATGTATAAATACTGCTCTTATTCCACAATAAAGGGCTTCCACTCCTGCTGCATCAACGTACACAAGTTATTCGTCACCCCCCGGCAGAAATGCATAACCTTAATTTAATCAAAGTGTTTCATGATACAGGAAACTCAGGGAGAATCGTCAATTTTTATGCTTGGATTTGATGAAGAATGAACCACCTTGTAGACATGTAGATTGGGCAAGGATGGGTGGGTAGACTGAGCCCCTTCTGTGCAGATTCTTCTTGGTGTCTCTGCCGCATTCCTTCCTCCTGGGCACAGGGCAGGACCCTTTCTGGAGTGAGGGTTTTATGGCGTACTATCAGAGGAGGTAGGTCAGAGAATTTCTTTATGGCAGCCTTCACATCAGAAGTTCTTTTGTGGGGAGATTCAAGTAATATTTATAGCTTTTATGACTGTTTTTGGGGGAAGGTGGGGGTCTTGTTTCTGGGGCCCATCTTGAGAAAAAGGAAATTCTAGTTTCTGTGAGCTGCCTTGGGGGAGAAAGGAGAGCAGGACAAAGAAGGGCAGGAGAGCAGAGATACGCTTCTGAGGCCCTCCAGTGTCCTTCCGTTCAAAAGTACTCAGTGTGCCAAAGTGCTCCTTGGGGGTACCATTTTTCTGAGAGCCAATGATACAAGCTATTTAGGGGTTAAACACTTGGATGTCTCTGCTTTTCCCACCACCACACATGTGAGCGAATGACATTCACTAGTCGGGCACCCTGTGGTTCATGATGAAGAGGAGTTAGACTGTCATTTCCCCCTGGAAGTGCCTGCGAATTTAGTATAATCCCACGCATTTGTTTTCTTCTCCAGAAAGTGCATTTGAATGAACTCAATCAGAATGACCTTAGTTAAAAGGATAATTTACACGTAAGCTAATTTAATAAAAAAATTAACTGATTTACAATTTTTTTAAATAGATGATGATTTAAGAGGGATCAAACTGGTGTTCTGTGACACTGGATTAGAGTGAAAAAAAGAATACCAAAGGCAAAAATCTACCAAATATTTTAACAAATTATAGAAATAGTTGAGAAGCCTATAAGGTGTGTGTGTGTGTGTGTGTGTGTGTGTGTGTGTATTGCTCTCAGAAAGGAAATGTAACTCTGAAGGAAATTCTAGAAATTTTTGGATAAATTGTGATTATAGGAAAAGAGAGGTTGTAAACTTCAGAGGATGGAGGAACTTGCCCTTTATAAGGTACTTACTTTACCTATTATGTGAGTCTACTCTAAAATTAACATTCCATTGGATGAGGGCAAGAGAATAATGGATTAATGCCTCTTAGGGTCTTTTTAAAAAGTCTTGATTGAATTATGTTATAAAAGAAAATACTTTGCATTAGTGGTTAATGAAAGACCAGACCCTATGCATTCTAGCTTTAATGTGATCACAAATGTTCTTTCTGGAAAGTTCTTCAGTCTCTGTACATTAAAATTCGACATATCCTTTAGAACTTTCCTCACAACTCAAATAATTTTAGTCTCCCTCTGCCCTGGGGGTTCTAAACTGTTATCAGCCCACCGTCGTCTGTCTACTCTTCTCTCTACTTGGTTGTCTCAAACTCAGCAAGTTCAAAATCAAAGCAGGGCCTGTGTTCTTCCCCTAATACCTGTCTTTGTGCATTTTCCCTCGGCACCATCCATCAGTTCTGAGGCATAATTTTATTTCTGACTTGGCCCCCTGTTCATTGTCCCATCACTTCTCACCTGAACCAAGATATGGGCGTTCCATGCAGTTCCCATGATTAGTCTGACCCACATTTCAGTGTTGAGTCTCTTCTGCACACTCCACCTGGAATGACTGGGTAGAAAAGTGAATAAGAGGATGTAGCACCCATCCTCCAAGTCCAAGTTGTAAGAGTGCACACGTTTTTGTATGCACACTCACACAAAACCCTTCAATAGCTCCCAAGTTCTAAGATGAAGACCATAATTCTACATACAGTGTGCAAGCACCTGCCTGCCTTGTCTATCTACCCCAGCTCTTCTCCCCCTCTCTCTTTTTCTTTGTGGTCATTTTACCTCAGCTCTGTGCACTTCAGCCTCCTGAACTTTCTCCTGAACACGGCATGCTTGTGTTGGCCTTGGCTTGTCCCCAGCCGTGGTCACCTCCATTCCTTCTCCTCCCGGCCTCTCTCTAGGTTAGCCACATTTGTGGTTAATTCCACTTTTTCTTGAGAAGGCAATTCACATACCCCTTCTCTAGCTAAGTCTTTCATGAACCTCGGAACTAGCTCATCCTACGCTGTCTTCTCAGCTAGCCTGCATAATTAATAGGCACACTCTTTTTTTCCCCCGCTTTTGGTGAAAATTTGATCCATCTCTGCCTTCCTCGCTAGAATCTCAGCTCTGTGAAGGTGAGATCTTTTATTTTTGCTCACCATTTTATACTGTCAAGATCCCATAGTTTAGCATCACACAGCTCCGTATCTTAAAAACAGGCCTTCTGATTTTTAAGAACTACTTTTGAAAAGCCCATTTGTTTGAAGGGAGGTATATTTGGTCTGGGAATGATGTGAACAACGAACGACCCCAAGAAAATTTTAATTAGGCATCTGAAGTATTTTTGCTGGAGATGAATGATTAAACCTCGACGGGATCCTGACATGGATCAGAACACAGGGTTGGGTTATAAACGCAATGTTTAGCAATGATGTGTTTTCTCGGCTGCTCAGGTAGGGAAAAGTAGGACTCCACTCACCCCAGTGAACAACTATAAATAATAACGGTGGCAGTCTTCTTTTGTCTCCTTCTTTGCAGCTGCTAATGCGCTCTGACAGCAGGCTCTGCTTCTTTATGTGTTCTCCCCCAGCTGGGGTGGTGATGGGGAAGTCAGGCAGTAACATGTTTGTGTGCCAATTCTCACCCAGCCTTTCTAACAAAAAGAGCATTTGAGTGGATGAAAATATTTCTGAATGAGATTTTTTTTTCCTAACTTTACAATTTATATTTTCATCATTAAATAATATATTGTAGGCTTCCCATGTCAAGTCAGCTTTTGCCTTGGAATAATTGGACCATGTACTGTTTCCATGAGAGGAATGATGGCAGTTTTTAAAGAAATAAAGAAGTCGCAATACAGCATCCAATGAGTATTTGCTTTTGTGTGTGTATGAAACCCGCATGGAAAGTCTTTTCTGTTGTGGAGGGTATGTTTCACCCTTGCAGCTCAAGCATTTCGTCACCAAGGTGGTTAAAGAAAAATCTGGGTGATTTTTTTCCTACCCGGATTCTAATATGAAGCCAAGTGGTAAAATACTATTTTAGTGAAAGCCGCCAGTGCTCACTTCAGCTCCGATTTATTTGCTCTGCTGTAAGGTTTTAAAACTTGGGCAACTAGTGAGTTATTTGGAAGTTGATGTCGAGAATGGAAGTTTCCTTGCCGGAAAAAAAAAAATCCGTAAGAGAGGTCAGGACCTCACTGTGACCTCAAATGTAACTATTACCCTACTGGTTAGTTGAAATTGGAGATCAAAGACCTAATGTGCTAAATGTATTTGGCTGTGAATTGTTTCATGAAGCAGGTTAAAAAAAAAAAAAGCATTTGAGAGTGTGGCTTTTTGCTTTTTTGAGAAAAATACATTTTACTCACTTTTAAAAAATACTGAGAACAGCATAATGAACTATTAAATAAAAATGAACTTCTTGATCTTTTAAATTCTTTTCAAAGGTGAAATGGTCTTTTTAGGTTGTATTAAAATGGATTTTTAAAGTATATAAGTGCTCAGTTCATGTTCATTTGGGTTTTGGCACATTTTAGGTTTTATATGTTTTTAAAGAACTTCAGATTTGGGGGGATAAAAAGAAAAATCCTTTTAACAAGCAATTTTTTTTTCCATTTATCTCTTTCTCCCACTTTGTGTCCTTTCCTCCTCCTTTCCAGAACAGGTTGTTTTATTGTAGAACATATTTTTTAAACCGTAGCCATGGGGTGACTTGAATCAGGATCACCATGTACAGAGTTTCCGGTCTCTTGAACCAACCTGGAAACTGGCTGAAACATCTCTCAGGAGACTCTGGATTCTGAATATTTTCTCAATTCCCCAGGTGATTCTTATACACTTAAATTTAAGAACTACTTTTATAAAGGATACTAAAAAATAAACAACAACAACAAAAAACAGGATAAAATTCACCAGAATTTTGGTGACAAACCATGCTCCTATGAAATCTCTCATCTCTTTAAAACTAAATGCAAATATCTTTCCAATTAGAGAGTGTTCGACTTGCTTTTCTTTTCAGGTTCTTTCTTTCTCAGTATCCCATTTGGTCTATGTCCGTCTCCTTATTCTGCTGATCATGGTCTTGCCTGCAACAGGAGGGAAGAGACGATGAAAGTCTGGGAGGAAACTTGCCTTCAGACAGGTTCTCATTTTTATTTCTCTCTCTTTTTTTTCCATTTCTTCTTGCTCCTGGTTTAGCTTCATCTTCCTCAGTTCTACTTTTTGCTATTAATTGTCTGAAGAAATTTAGGAGCGTGGAATTTGGAGCGAGTCACAATCATTCATGAATAAATACAAAGAGTATGGCAAGGACTGAATCAGGCGGTGACACCAACAAGAAAACACCTTCGTAAAAGCTACCGCTGAAGAGTGCAAGTAAAGTTTTAATAGTGAACCAAAGGGCACAAGCAAACAAAAGAGGTGCTTTCTCAGAGAGAGTGGGAGAGAGAGAGAGAGAGTAAAAGAGAGGATGATTTTTCCTGGATGCCTCTTAATTCACATTTTTTTTTTTTCTTATTGAGAAAGCAAAGGAGGTTTATAAAAACATCTCAGTGCAGCAAAACAGAGGACATTGTATTGCAGGCACTTTCAGAGCACATTTGAGAACAACTGCGTCCATTAGGCAGCTAGGAATTAAGGCCAGAGATAGCAGCATCTCCATTAGATACCTAGGTCTGTGTATTTTAAAAATGAAATTTCTAACAATCTGTAACATAGGAGATATACATGGGAATAGTACATGAGTTTTGATATAAGGGAAATTTCAGTTCTGTGCATGAATTGTTGAAGAAACAGAAGTGAATCAGAGTATGCACGGGAACTTGGTGAATGAACAGGAGGAATCAGAACCAATCAGCTATTTCCTTGATCCTCCTTTTTTTTTTTTTTTTTTTTTTTTAAGGGCTCCATGTAGATCTTTCCTAGCATTGAACTCCCAGTTCGAATCACAGCCGCACTGCCTGTCCATGAAGCTTTGAAATTGTGTTTTAACTTTGTAGTAAGTGCATACAGTCCAGATGTGGATTGGGTTTTTCTCAATGCACTTATTTTTGTTCATACATTTTGCCCATTGAAAGAAACCCTTGAGGTGTAGTTATGGCATGAGTGATTGATGGTCCTCTTCAAGACTCTCAGAATAGAAAAGTGAAGTGAGCATCATCAGGTCCTTACAAAGCCATTTCCTTGAAAAAAAAAAAATTCTGACTTAGTGTACTCTGCCTATTCATGTGCATTTTGTAAAATTTAATGTAGTTAGAAGAGAACGATGTTAGCAGTCAAAAGGACTGGTCTCTGCTCTGCCTGGCTCAGAGAAAACCACTTATTGTTGTAGAGTCTCAATTTTTGCTACTTTGAGTCTCAGGTGGCAGGTGATTCGTGGCCAGGGAGAAGACTTGAACAATGACCTTGAACTAAAAGAGAGTCCAACGGTCTCTTCCAGTCCCAAGATTCTTTTGAATTTTTTCATTTCCTTAGGTGTTATACAGATACATTTTTAAAAAGGTGAGCTCTGTTTCTTCTCTTTCCAGTTCTTTCCCTTGGAGTTTTGATGGAGCGCCATAGTTCATACCTGGTTCTTTTAACCCGGTTTGTTTATACCTGGGCATGAGCAAGGAGGTGCTGGAATTTCTTGCCTCCATACCAGCATGTCCCTCACCCGACGACGGGCTGCTATAAATCATTTTACTAGGTTCTATTTCCTGAATCTTTCTTTTAGGGTAGTGTGTGTGTCTGTGTTGGGCCACAGAATTGGAAACAGATTTATTGAAAGGCCTTTGAGAATAAACTGCAAGGACTAGGCCAGCTGTTGCTGCTCCCGCATGACACAGGGAGGGATTCTCAGAGAAAAAGACCAATAATTAGTTTCATTTGTAGGTGAAAGAAGGTCTTTGAAGATGTCTGGCATTAATTATATCAGTGGGAGCTATTGGCATTTCCAGATCCTGCTTTTTAGGACCGGGCACTGTGAGTTTAGAGAGGGTCTCCTCTTTGGGAGGGCCTATTTGGTAAATTGAGACGGATACTGTGGGCAAGGTGAAATAACACGTCATGTCCCATTCTTGGACAACTCCTCCTTGAAAGTTGAATTACAGACCCTTGTGTCTGTATGAAACACACTTTCATTTTGTCCAAAGAAATGGACACCAACAAATTAAAACTGCATCTCACCCCAGTCAGAAATGGCAGTTATCAAGAATACAAGTAACAATAAATGTCGGTGAGGATGTAGGGAAAAGGTACCTTCATACGTTGCTGGTGGGATTCCAAATTGGTTCAACCACTCTGGAAAGCATATGGAGATTCCTGAGAAAACTTGGAATGAAACCATCATTTGACCCAGTTATCCCACTCCTCAAGCACATACGCAAAGGACTTAAAAACAGCATACTACAGTGAGGCAGCCGTATGAATGATTAAAGCAGCTCAATTCACCACAGCAAACTGTGGAACCAACTTAGGATCCCCTCAAAGATGAATGGATAAGTAAAATGTGGTATATGTACACAATGGAATATTACTCAGCCATAGAATGGAATGAGTTTATGACTTTTTCCTGGAAGTGGATGAATTTGTAGACTATCATGCTAAGTGAAATTTAAGCCAATCCCCAAAACCCAAAGGTTCAATGTTCTTTCTGATATGTGGAGGCTATTATACAGCAAGGAAATGTGGAAGATTAGCAGTTCATTGAATTAGACAAAAGGGAATGAAGGGAAGGGAGCCGGGGCAGGAATAGGAAAGACTGTGGGATGATTCTGACATAACTTTCCTAGGTACATGTATGAATACACCACAGTGACTCTCCACATCACCTACAAAAACAAGACCGGGACCCTAATAAGAAAAAGGTGTACTCCATGTTTGTATAAATATGTCAAAATGTAGTCTACTGTCACATGTAACTAAAAAGAACAACAGTAACAGCAAAAGAAATGGGCCAACTTCCAAAGGGAGCAAGAATGTAACTGTGTTTCAACCAGCTCATCCATTTTGTCATTGATCAAAGTTCTCATTCCCCCATGTCCCCAGACCCTATGCAATGCTAGTTTCTGTATCACTTGAATGACCACTGGAATCTGCACTCATGGTTTGTAGAATGAGCAGCTCCCAATGCTCCCAGATTAGTGTCACAGGAAGTCACTAGGTCCCACGTGACTCAGAGCTCATGTGACCCAGCAGACTTCTGGGTCCAGTAACTTCAATACGTGATGTGTCCCAGGACCTGATAGGGCTCCAAATGTGACTCTGATGAAGACAAATTCCACCCCACTTTGGTCTTCTACAACTCTACTTTTACTGCTAGTAATTGTAACGATGAGCATTTTAATGAGCCTTCGATCTATATTAAGAATGAAGGTTAGTACTTTTTATTTGGTGTCACATTTAATACTCAAAGAATTTTGTCAAGTTCTTTAATGTTTTCACTTTACACATGAAGAAATCGAGGCATAGGAAGGCAAAATATGTATCACACAGTACTCATCAAAGTTGGGTTTTTAGCCTAGGAAGTTCCCAGTTCCAGCTATTAACCACCAGAGCCGCTAGCCTCATGGGGTCCCAAGAAACCATGATCCAGTGCTCTGTTTACCTTCTGAGTTTCACTTCCTGACTTTCTTTGTACTACCCAAGTCCCCAATGTCTATGAAACCTGAAACTCAGACTCCCTGTTTCCTAATTTATTTGTCTGTTTCTAAGAATGACACAATCAGATAAATACATTGTTTTATTTACCAGCAGATATTTAGACAACAAATTACCCTAAGACTTGGTAATTTGAAATAAGTCTTTATTATTTTATTGTCAGAGGGTCAGGAATTTGAGAGCACTTAGTTGGGTCTTTCCGGTTTGGATCATTCATAGAGACAGGATGTCAGCTGCGGCTTCACCGACTGAAGGTTTGACTGCATCTCTAGACTCACTTTATGTGGCTTGGAGCTGGGGTCCTCAGTTCCTTGCCACAAGGGTCACCCATGAGGCTGCCTGAATGTCCTCAAGGCAAAGCAACTGTTGTCCCTTGAGTAAGTGATCCAAGAGAGAGTCCCCAGGACAGAAGCTGCATTCTCTTTATAACCTAATCTTGGAAGTGACATATCTGCATTTCTGCTCTGTTATATTTGATAAAAACACATCACTTAATCTGGCCTGTTCTCAAGGAGAGTGGAATTAAATTCTACCACTTGGAGGGAAAAGTGTAGAGAATTTATGAATTTTTTTTTTGGTAAAGGGTTGATTTTTTTCTTTTATTAGTGCTTTATTGTTAATCATAATAGTTGGGTTCATTGACAAAATCATGCATGCATGGGATTTAATTTACTCCATATCGGTCTCTGGTACCTGCCTTTCCCCTCCCCACCTTCCTTCCCCTACTCTTCCTCCTCTCCTCTACTGGTCTTCCTCTATGGACATGTATTTTAAACTGTCACATGCAAGTGCTTGAGGAATTACTTCATTAGAGGGGGCCCTAATTCCCTTAGAGCTAAAGTTCATTGATTGAGCCATCTTTGGGATAAAAGAAAGAATTTTCTGCTTAGAGTGAGGTAAAACTGTTTTAATCCAGGCTTTGCTAGTTATTAGTTGTATGAACGGGGGCACTAGCTTAGTTTCCCGATAGAGGAAATGAAGATAATAGTATACTGTGGTTAGAATATGGTTTGTTCCCCCAAAGATTCATGGACTGGAAGCTTGGTCTGCAGGGTGGTGGTCTTAAAATGGCGGAATCTTTTAAGAGATGGGACATGGTAGATGGTGATTAGTTCATGGAGACACCACCTCTGTGAATGGACTAGTGGTATCTCATGCAGGTGGATCAGATTTTTGGGGAGCTGGATTAGTTCCTTCAAGAACAGGTTGTTATAAAGAAGACTGACACCTTGTCTGAATCCTTCTTCCACACACACACAAGCCACTGTGATGCCATGTGCCGTAAGGCCCTCATTGGAACCAAGCAGAGGTCACCACCATGCTCTCGACTCTCAAAAACTGTGAGCTTAATGAATCTCTTTTCTTTAAGAAAATTACCCAGCCTCATGTGTTTTGTTATAACAATACAAAATGGACTAAGACACAGTTCTTTCATTTTTATGATACTAAGAGAATTCATAACTTAGAATTCATGCCAAACTGCTGTGGAAAAGCTATGCAAATAGAAAGTATCTTAGAAAAATTTTGAGTATCGAAAAGTTCAACATTGGGCTTAAATCTCCTGGATAATATGGAAACAATAATTTTAGAGCCACTAACACATCTAAAACTCTCATATTTTTTTTCATTTAGTGGAGCATTTATTACGTTACCAAAGTAATTTTCCAATAAATCTGTTATTGGATCTATTATTGGATGGAAGACAAAATATTGAGTGTGTATAAATGTATTGATATTGATAAAGACAAAAACATAAGTGGACAGAAGCGTTAGAACATTACAAATAATCAGACAGACCAGAAACTATAGCTGAGTGTTAACAACCCTTAGAGGAAGGACATCACTGCTAATGAATTATGAAACTCATATAGTTTTAAAGATAATTTCATGGCACCTGTTTCTCATTCAAGAATATTGCTATCAACACTATCTGTCACCGAATACTAATGAAAACTTTCCCCATTCTCTTCTACAAAGTAAAGTCAATAGCAAATAAAAAAAAAAAAAAAAGTTGTGACTGTAAGGATTTTATTTGAAATCTCAACACAGTGAAATTTGCATAAATTCTAATAAAGCAAAATTAAAACCCATTAACACTTGTCTCTGGTAATTAACGTAAGCTTGCTGTTTTAAATGATTGTTTCAGACATATGGAGGAAAGTAGGGATGGGAAAATGCAGAGCCATGGAAAAATATGAAGATTATAAACTAAAAATGATGTTACTTAGAAAGCCCCAATTTTAGGAAGGAAATAAAAGTTATTTAGGCTTTTAGGAAACATTGAAAAATGCTTTCCATTTTATAATGTATAGATTCACTCAGGATTTTCACCAGATGTTTATTTTACAAGATACATATGACACTTACATTTATGTACATTAATGATAATTTATTATGCAATTTTAATTACTACCCTCTGGAGAGAACAGAAATGTTGACAAATATTGATTATTTAAAGCAAACTACAGAAAACCCATATTTTCCCATTTAAAAAAACAAGAGAATTTAATTTTTTTTGTGGTTTCCTAAATATTTGAAGAGAAGCCATAATGCATGGAGAAGTAATATTTTGAACTTTTTGGTATAACACCTCAGATTTTCACCTAATTATTGGTTATAAACAAAGAATCTTCTAAAATAGAAAAGTTTCCCTGGGAATAAGATAAATTTGTGTTTAAAATATTTTGTCTATGATCACTGATTACAGTTGTTCCCAAATTGTAAAAAAAAAAACAAAAAAAAAACAAAAAAAACCAGTGTAAAGTCAGAAGGATAGAAAGAAAAAAAAAGGTTATATTATGTTGTTTGTGTGATAATGATATTGAATTGATGTTTATTTAGTACTTACCATGCATTGTATTAATGTGGATAATCTTATTCTCTATTTGCAAGAATTTAAAAATGATAGCTACAATTTTTGGCTATCTAGTATGTGCCAATGTTTGGGCACTGTTCTAGGCACTTTGACCTAATTAATTAATTAATTAATGAGGTGCTGGCAATCAAACCTAGGGCCTTGTTCATGCTAGGCAAGAATTCTAGCACTGGGTTATGTCCTCAGTCCCATTTAAATCATTCCCAATCCTTACTATAATTCTGTAAGGGATGTTTATCATTCCTCTTTCATATGTGAAGAAATTGGAACTCAAAAAATCAAAAGTAGAATGTTCTAATCACATATATCATCAATATAGAAATCAGGTTCAAATACAGATCTGTCTTGCTCCTGAGCCTTTCTTAGATCAATGATAATGTTATTAACAGTAATGAGATTAATAATACCACAAATACTTTTGCCTTCTCCATCAATAGAAATCTATCTCTGTAGAGCACCTCTCCATTTACAAAATCCTTGGGATGGACAGTTGTCATGTGATAGAAAGTTGGAAGACTGAAGAACTTTCCCAGATAGTTTGTTTTGCTTTATTTATTTATTTATTTTTAATTGTAGGAAAATATGCATAACATGAAAGTCGCCTTTGGAACCTTTTGGAAGTACAGAGTCCCGCGGTGTTTAGTGCATTCACACTGCTGGGCAACCATCAGTACCATTCATCCCTCAAACTCTTGGCCTCTGTAAAATTGAAACTGTGCCTATGAAGCAATAGCTTCTCATTCCTGCTTCCCTCCAGCCACTGGAAACACCTGTTATATATTCTGTCTCTGCAAATTTGACTACTCTGGTATCTCCTATGAGTGGAAAAAAACAATATCTGTATTTTGGGGACTGGTTTATTTCACTTAGCATTAATTTCAAGTCAAGGTTCGCCCACGTTGAAGCATGTCAAAATTCCTTTCCTTTTGAGGGCTGAATAATGTTTTATTGCATGGATAGCTATAATTTGTTTATCCACACATTTACCAATAGACTCTTGAGTTGTTTCTGCCATTTGGCTATTGTGAATAATGCTGCCGGGAATGTGAGGGTACTAATGTACTTTCATGACTCTGTTTTCAATTCCACACAAGAGTAGAATTGCTAGATAATATGCTAAAACAATTTTCAATGTTTTGAGACCTGCCGTACTGCTTTCTGTGGTGGATGCAACCTTTTTATATTCTTAACAATAGCCCACAAGGGTTCCATTTTCTCCACGTCCTCACCAACTCCTACTATTTTCTATTCTCTTATAGTGGCCATCCTAATGGGTGGTAGGTGGCATTTCCTTTTGGTTTTGACTTGAATTTCCCTAATTATTACTGATGTTGAGCACCTTTTTTGCAAGCTGATTGGCCATATGCATATCTTATTTTGAGAAATGTCTATTCAAGTCCTTTGCATGTTTTTTAAAATTGCATTTTTGTTATGTTTTAGAATGTCTGTGTGTTCTGGATATTAATTGCTTGTCAGATATGTGATTAGTAAATATTTTCTTTCAATACATAGGTTGCCCTTTTACTCTGTTGATAGTGCTCATTGATGTTCAAAAGATTTTAGTTATTTTTCCAAATAGAGACATCAGTGTGTATTATCTGTGCATCAGTGAGATTTATAGTTCTTAAAATATGCAAGCAAAAACATTTCTGAAGCACATAAGAAACCTGTAAAATATCCAAAGAGATTGCTGATATTAACATATAAAAGAAATATCACACTGAAGCATGTTAGTACTAATGATTTAAAATATTTACTTAAACTTTAGTGGTGTCCTATGAGTACATATTTTCTTTTCTTTTTTTTTTTCTTTTAGGGGGGAAAAGCCCTGTTTTATTCTTTTTTTAAAATATTTTTTTAATTTGTTTTAATTATTTATACCTGAAAGTAGAATGCATTTATGTTCTTTGATATGTCATACATAGATGGGATATAATTTCTTATTTTTTCTGAGTGTACATGTTGTAAAATATTGGTTATACAGTCACATATATACACAAAGTAATAATGTCTATCTTTCTGAGTCCTAATTTACTTTTTTTCTTTTCTTGTCTATCTTTGGTGTAATGAAATCATTGTTAAATTCAACATCACAAAGATTTTGCCCAATTATTTGTTGGGAAAAAACTGTCTTTTTTCCCACTGAATGGTTTTTCCAACCTTGTAAAAAATGGTTTGACTATGTGAATATGGTTTTATTTCTGAGATCTCTATTATATTCCATTGGTTTGTATACCTGTTTTTATCCCAATACCATAATATTTTGATTACTATGATTGTAGTAAGTTTTGAAATCAGAAAATGTGACTCCTCCATCTATTTTTTAAAATATATATATTTTGGCTATTTGGGGTCCCTTAGGATTTCACATAAATTTTAGGATAGATTTTTCTGTTCTTGCAAAAACATTGTTAGGATTTTGATAGATATCATATTGAATTTGTAGATTGCTTTGGATAGTATTGATATATCAAAAACATTAAATCTTCCATTCCATGAACAAGAAATATCTTTCTTTTTGTTTGAATCTCCTTTAATTTCTTTCAGTAATTTTTAGTGGTTTTTATTTTACATCTTCTTCACTTCCTTGGTTAAATCAGTTCTTAAATGTTTCCTTCTTTTTGATGCTATTGTAAACAAAATTGTTTCCTTAATTACCTTTTCTGATTGTTTGTTGTTAGTGTATAAAAATGCCACTGATTTTGCATGTGACTTTATACTTACTACTTAGTTGAGTTCATTCATTAGTTCTAACAGGGCTTTTTTTTTTTTTTTTAGTGGAATATTTAGGGTTTTTTACATATAAAATTATAGAAACTGGAACAGGACAATTTTACTTTTCCTTGCCAATTTAGATGCCTTTTATTGCTTTTTTCTTGCCTAAATGTTCTAAAACTTCTAGAACTGTGTTGAACACAAGTGGCAAAAACCTTTCCTTTTCCTGCTTCTCGTCTTACAGGAAAAACTTTCAGTCTTTCACCATTGAGTCTGACATTAGCAAATTTTTTATGTTGCTGCAGAATTCTGCTTTTATTCTCAGGTTGATTTTGGTGTTGGGATGTTCAAACAGCAGGGCACTGGTGCTCTGGTGAGGGCCACTTGACTGAACAACAAGTCAGAGAAACAGAAAGAGAACCTGCCACATACCGAAGGGCACAAACCCACTGGGGTGGCCTCACTTTGTAACCAGGCTCCTGAGAGAACTCACCCTCAGAGTCCCCCCACTCCACAAGGTCAGAATTGGTGCATCCAGGAGGGCCATCCTCCCCCTTGACCTAGGTGCTTTCCACTAGGCCCAACCTCCTGAGTGTCCTGCAGCCTTGGTGCTGCCGCACTGGGGCCAAGCTCTCAGCATGTGAACTTGGGGGGACACACTATTTCTGAACTTATTTTCTGTCAGTGCTGACCATTTTAGACAATTATAACGTCAATGTTTGCTTCAGGTATTTTGATGGTTTATTATGTATGTAAGTCGTTATGCCTTCATGCTGTGTTGGAATTTTAACAGTGTATAATGTCCTGCTGTGTGTTTCATGAACTTTAAACAATTTAAGTCTATTTGTCAGGTGTCAGTGTGAACCTGTCCCCTGCCCCACCCCCCGCCCTGTACTGGGGATTGAAATCAGGGATGCTTAACCACTGAGCCACATCCCAGCCCTTTTAAAAAAAAAAATAATAATAATTTTGAGGCAGAGTCTTGCTGGACTGGCTTGGAGCTTGCCATCCTCCTGTCTCAGCCTCCTGAGTTGTGGGATTTTAGGTATGTGACACCACACCCGCTATCTATTTGGTGACTATTTGCATATAGCATTTCCCTCCTCTTCTTTCACTTTTAAACTATTCATCTCCTTCAATTTTAAAGGAGACTTTTGTAGACAGTAAAATCAGGTGTTTGTATTCCTTCTTTCAGTCTCTGTCTTTTAATTGAAGTGTTAAATCCATTTATGTTTAACGTAATTACTGATTAAAAAAAAAAAGACTTACTTCTCTTATTTGGCCATCTGCTTTTGCTATACATTCTCTATGTCCATTTTTTATGACTTATAGCTTTTTATCCCTCATTGCCTGTCAAGCATTGTCCTCTTTTGTGTTTAGTTGATTTTTCTTTGTAGTGAAATACTTAATTCCCTTTTCATTTCCTTTTATACCTAATCTGCAGCTATTGTTATTTTTTTACCGTTACCATGGAGATTACATTTAACATAGTAAAGTTAGGACACTCTAATTTGTATTGATACTAGCCTAACAGCAGTAACATAGAAAACACCTCTTTACAGTCCATTCTCCCTTCTTTGAGCTATTCATATGATAAAATTGAATCATTATACATTTTGTGTCCAAAAACAGACTAAGGATTATTTTTAATAAGTTAAGTCATAGGGAAAAATGTGCAGTTACAAATAAAATTATGAGAACACTCCCTTTTTTACAATTGACCCTATATTTATCTTCACTAAAATATGTTTTCTTCAGAGGGTTTTGAGTTACTGTTTAGTGACTTTTCATGTCAACACGGAGGAGTCTTTTTGGCGTTTCTGGCAGGGCATGTGTGGTGGTGATACATTTCCTGAACTTCTGTTTCTCTAGGAATGGCTTGATCTGTCTTTCACTTTTGAAAGGCAATTGGCTGGGTAGAGCCTTCCTGGTTGATAACTGCTTTCCTTCAGCACTTTGGATATAACAGCCCAATGTTTTCAGGCTGCCAATGTTCCCGATGAGAAATGTGCTGATGATCTTATCAAGAACTACAAGCCTGTGATACATTGCTTCTCTCTGGCCATTTTCAACGTTATTTCTTTGTCTTGTCTTTTGACAGTTGGATTGTAATGTGTCTTAGTATGGGTTTCTTTGAGTTCATCCTACATGGATTTTTTTTTTTGAGCTTCTTGGGTGTTTATATTCATACTTTTATCAAATTTGGGAAGTTTTAAACCATCATTTACTTAAATCATCTCTTTTTCCTCTTCCTCTTTCTCTTTTCTTCCTAGGACTCCCAGTGTTGGTTTGCTGAATGACGTTCCTGAGGTTTGTTAGGCTCTGCATGGTTTGAATACGAGGTGTGCCCCAAAAGTTCCTGCTAAAGCAGGTAAGTCACAGGTGAAATCATCATATTAGAAGAGCCATGACCTAATCAGTCCATCCTAGTTTGCATGAGCTAATGGGATAGTAACTGTATGCAGGTGGGGTATGACTGCAGGACGTGAGTCACTGGGCACATAACCTAGAAGGGTTCATCTTCCCTGAAGTCCTTTCCTCTCTGTTTCCCAGTCACCATGAACAGAACAGTACTCTTCCACCATGCCCTTCTGCCACGATGCTCTGCCCCATTTGGGCCCAGAACAATGGCATCGGCCCACCATGGACTGAACCTCTGAAACCATGTACTAAAATAAGCTTTTCTTTCTCTAGTTGTCATTGTCAAGTATTTTGGTCATAGCCACCAAAAACTGACTGACACAGACTCTGCTTACTTTTCTTCAGTCTTTTTTCTTTCTGTTCTCAGACTTGATGATTTCAACTAACTCATTCGTCTTCTGATATTTTCTTCTGCCTCTTTAAGTCTGCTTTGGAATACTTTTGTGAAACTTTCATATTGTACCTTTTCAGCTCCAAAATTTAAAAAAAAATTCTTTATCTTTATTGATATTTCCATTTTGTTCATGCAGAAAACAAATTTGGAGAATTGTGTTCAGGAATAAAAGTGGAGGATTAACATTCTCCATGTCAATATGATTTCAATATTATAATATTAGGATATAATATTATAATATTAGGACAATAATATAATATTATAATATTAGGAAAGTTGTTTTAAAGTCTTTGTTTAGTACATCTGCTATCTAGTCACTTTCAGGGATAGTTTGAGTTTAATCATTTATTTTTACCCTAAACGATTCATCATTTCCTGTTTCTGTGTATGCCTTATTGTTTTTTTTTTTTTTTTGAAAACTGAACATTGGAATCTTGCAATGTGGTAACTTTGGAAATTAGACTCTCCCTCTTTTTCAGAGCTTGCTTCCTTTTCTTTTCTTTCTCCTTCCTTCCTTCCTCCTTCCTTCCTTCCTTCCTTCCTTCCTTCCTTCCTTCCTGCCTGCCTGCCTGCCTGTAATCAACCTGGGTGCAAATTTAATTCCTTCTCAATTATTTTCTTAGCCTGCACTTTTTTGTAGGCATGTGTGGTGCCTTCCTAAGTCCTTCTGTAAAGCGATTCTTTTTGAAAGTCCTAGGCCTTAAATATTTCATTCCCAAAAGGAATGAAAGAGAAAAACAAAGTGGGAAAATATGCTGTCTCTTTAAGTCCCTTGAATCCCACTTCAGCGGGGGCAGGGGGGCTTCCCACAGGGCTGCCCCCTCCTGTGTCTGTGAATCTGCAGCAGACACAGAGATCATGGAATAGAGCAGAGACCCCTGATATTAGGAAGATAAGGTCCTTTCTGCTCACCCTGTTTCCTGCAAACTGTGTTGGAGCCACTCCCTAACGCAGGCACAGCTGTTTGCCAGAGGGCAGGAAGGTAGGAAATGAGTAGTTGTTACAGTGATTAGAGCTGAATTCGACCAAATTTTGCCACAGTTTATTCTCTAAGCTTTCCCCTATTGGGAAGCAACTCTTGGAGTAAACACTACATTTTCTAAATAGTTATATAGACAGATTCTCCTGGTAGGATTTTTGACTAATTGGTAAGTTTTTCCTGCTGTTTCTTACTCTGTCTTCTTCCCAACCTTCCTTTTTCATCTTTGAAAGTTTATGAGAGATCAGCTTACTTGCGAGCACAGGAGTTTCTGTGTCATAAGGGGGGAAAGCATCATTTACGTGGGTGATGTGTTTGTTGATTTTTCATCACTGCTACCAAAATACCTGACCTGAACAACGTGAAGGAGGAGAAATGGCTCACAGATTCACAGGGTTTGGTCCATATTTGGCTGGCTCTGTTGCTTTGGGGACTGAAGTAAGGCAGAACATCATGACAGAAGAGCATGGTGGGAGAATGCTTCTCAGCTCTTGGAGGCTGGGAAACAGCGAAAGAGAGAGAGGAAGGAGCTGAGGACCAGGAACACCCTCTGGGGCATGCCCCCCTCCCTCACTTACATCCTCCAACCGTGCCTCGGCCTGAGTTTCCACCACCTTCCTGAACTCCATTCAGCTATAGATGGGCTCATCTAATGATGCTTCCCTGAAGCCCCACTTCTGGGCATTGCTGCAATAGGAACCAAACCTTCAACACAGGAGCCTTTGAGGGACACTCCAGATCCTAACCATGACAGGTGCTTTCCAGCCGTTTAATGACCCCCTGGGCTCCAGTAGGAAAGAAGAAGCTTATGTGTCTTTACTCACCTACATATTGTTTTGTGGGGGTTAAAAAAATGATGAATTAAATCAAGTGTCTAGATCCTGAGTCTAAGTTTTAACAGCAGATGTGGTTTGGTTGATGTTTTTGTGTTACTGTGGTTGAAGATCTGGACTTGACCTGGGCTGCATTTGTGGTTTGCATTTCAGGATCTCATGGTCCTCATTCGATAGATGGTTTTCTTCTGCACCTGTGGCCAAGTTTAAAATTCTTTTTTTGGCCCTGCAGGTACCTAACGATTGCCTTTAAAAGTTGCAGACAGAGACCAAAAATGATTTTTTTCTAAAAAAAAAAATACACCAGTTGTCTTTTGAACTTGAAACACTATTACGTGAAGCGTGTTTCTTTTAGCACTGGAATAACATAGTCTCCAAAGCAACATGTGGCTATGGAGGAGCTTCTCAAACAACATTTAAGAAGTAGTCTTACTTTTGAAATGTGATTCAGGGATAGAAAGCAGCTCATTGTGCACTGAACACCCTAAGGGGGTGCTATTCAAAAAGTTTGCTATATTCTTTAGCTAACTACACCAAGTGTTTAAGGAAACTGCTCTAAATAAATTAGTGAGAGCTCTTATTGTTGTTTCAAGAGTGTTTTATTTGTTATAGTTCTAGTGCGATAACTATTTGAATGTCCCCACAGGGCAGGTTTGTAAAGGACATAATTTTTAAAATTGGAAAAATAGAGAACAGAATGACTCAGCATTGGGAGATGGGATTCTAATTTCAAGTCTTCCTGAGGATGTCAGGCAGAGTGGTTAGGTGCCCTTTAGTTCAATTTACCCCTTAAGAATCTGTGGCTGGTGATGTCTGCTTCCTACTTCAGCATTCAGAAATAGTTATATAGACAGATTCCCCTGGTAGGATTTTTACCACTCTCATAAGAGTGGGTGCTATAAACATCTTAATTATAACCTTCAATATTTGCAACGTTAGCATCAGCACCTGTCTTCTGAGAACAACGGGAAATAAACTGAGCATATGAACTTGTGTTATCACCAGAAGATGTTTCTTTGGTCAGCTGTGCCACTTGAGCTCACTCATTCCCTTAAAAGCAGAGGAATGGAGAGAACAAGGGTTAAGGTTGTTGAATAGGGCATAGGCCCTATTTCTAGTTTCAGTGCAAAAGTATTTTTAAAATCAATGGGCCAGCCTGGTGTGGTGGCACAAGCCTGTAATGCCAGTGGCTCTGGAGGCTGAGGCAGGAGGATCGCAAGTTCAAAGCCAGCCTCAGCAACTTAGCAATGCCCTAAGCAACTTAGCAAGCCCCTGTCTCAATATAAAATATGAAAAGGGATGGGGATGTGGTTCAGTGGTTTAGTGCCCCTGGGTTAATTCCCTGGTGGTGGTGGTAGTAGTAGTAGTAATAATAATAATAATAATATAAATAAATAAAATTAGTGTGCCACTAAAATGTATTTTATTATATTGAAAATGGTATATTTAAAAAATTTTTTTTTAAATTGTTCTTTTTATGTATACATAGCAGTAGAGTGTATTTGATATATTATACATACAGGGAGTATAACTTATTCTAATTAGGACCCCATTCATGTGGTGATACATGATGTGGAGTTTCACTGGTCATGTATTCCTATATGAACTCAAGAAAGTTATGTCCCGATTCATTCTACTGTCTTTCCTTTTTGCATTCTCCCCTTCCCTTCATTCCTCTTTGTCTAATCCAATGAACTTCTATTCTCCACGCCCCCTCCTTATAATGTGTTAGCATCCACACATCAGAGAGAACATTTGGCCATTGATTTTTTTGAGGTTGGCTTAATTTCACTTAGCAGGATAGTCTCCAATTCCATCCATTTATGGCAAATGCCATAATTTCATTCTTCTTTGTGGATGAGAAATATTCCATTGTGTATGTATACCACAGTTTCTTTATCCATTCATCTATTGAAGGACATCTAGGTTGGTTCCACAGTTTAGCTATTGTGAATTAAGCTGCTATAAACATTGATATGGCTACATCACTATAGTATGCTGATTTTAAATCCTTAGGGCATAAACCAAGGAGTAGAATAGCTGGGTCAAATGGTGGTTTCATTCCAAGTTCTCTGAGGAATCTCCATACTGCTTTCCGTAGTGGTTGCACCAATTTTCAGTTCCACCAGCAATGTATGAGTGTATCTTTCCCCCACATCCTCACCAGCGTTTGTTGTTACTTGTATTCTTGATAATTGCCATTCTGACTGGAGTGAGATGCAAACTCAGTGTAGTTTTAATTTGTATTTCTTTAAATTCTTGAGATGTTGAACATTTTTTTCATATATTTGTTGACTGCTTGTACTTCCTCTGTGAAGTGTCTGTTTGATTCCTTTACCCATTTATTGATTGGATTATTTGTTTTTTAGATGTTGAGTTTTTTAAAAAAATATATCCTGGAAATTAATGCTGTATCTGAGGTGTAGGTGGCAAATATTTTTTTTCCCATTCTGTAAGCTCACTTTTCACTTTTTTGTTTTCTTTGTTGTGAAGAAAGTTTTTAGTTTGATACCATTCCATTCATAGATTCTTAATTTTACTTCTTGGGCTGTAGGAGTCTTGTTGAGGAAGTTGGTTCTTAAGCTGACATGATGGAGAGTTGGGCCTACATTTTCTGTTAGTAGGTGCAGGGTCTCCGGACTAATGCCTTGCTCCTTCCTCCAACTTGAGCTGAGTTTGTGCAGGATGAGAGACAGGGGTTAGATTTCATTCTACTACATATGGATTTCCAGTTTTCCCAGCACCATTCGTTGAAGAGGCTATCTTTTCTCCAATGTATATTTATGGCTCCAATGTATATTTATGTCTAGTATGAGATACTGTATTTAGGTAGGTATGTTTCTGTGTCTTCTATTCTATTCCATTGGTCTTCATGTCTGTTTTGGTGCCAATAACATGCCATTTTTGTTACAATAGCTCCGTAGTATAATTCAATATCTGGTGATGTGTGATGTCACCTGAATTACTTTCCTTGCTAAGGATCTTTGGGTTATTCTGAGCCTCTTATTTTTCCAAATGAATTACATGAGTGCTCTTTCTATTTTTATGAAGAACATCATTTGAATTTCAATATGAATTTCATTAAATCTGTATAACACTTTTGGTAGTATGGCCATTTTGACATTATTAATTTTGCCTGTCCAAGAACACGGGAGATCTTTCTATCTTCTAAATTCTTCTTTAATTTCTTTCTTTAGTGTTCTGTAGTTTTCATTAATGTGCCACTAAATTAATCTTCTTTTGTTAGATTGATTTCCAAGTATTTTATTTATTTATTTATTTTTTGAGACTATTGTGAATGGATAGTTTTCCTGATTTCATTTTCAACTGATTCAACATTGGTGTACAGGCATGCAATTTACGTGTGTTAATTTTGTATCCTGACACTTTGCTGAATTCATTTATGAGTTATAGTAGCCTTCTAAATATGGAATCATGTCATTGGCAAATAGGGATAGCTTGAGCTCTTCTTTTCCAATTTGTATCCTTTTAATTTCTTTCTTTTGTCTAATTGCTTTGGCTAGGGTTTCAAGGACTATGTTGAATAGAAGTGGTGAAAGAGGGCATCCCTACCTTGTTCCAGTTTGTAGAGGGAATTCTTTGAATTTTTCTTCATTTAGAATGATGTTGGTCTTGGGTTCATCATAGATAGCTTTTATAATGTTGAGGTGTATTCCTGCTATCTCTAGTTTTTCTAGTTTGTTTTGAACATGAAGGGGTGTTGAATTTTGTCAAATGTCTTTTTCTGAATCTTTTGAGATAATCATGTGATTCTTGTCTTTAAGTCCTTTATTGGTGTGATTAATTACACTTATTGATTACTGTATATTGAACCAACCTTGCATCCCTGGAATGAAACCCACTTGATCGTGGTGCATGATCTTTTAAATATGTTTTTGCATGTGATTTGCCATATTAAAAAAAATGGTACATTCTTAACAAAGGCTCCCTGGATGTTGAACAGATTTTCTCACACTTTTCACTTAGGACCTTTGGCTGTGAAGGTAAGAGGCAAAATGTAATTTTAGGATATCATTCCTTCTGATTTTCTGATTTCAGAGTACACACTATATCATATTTACATATTTTTGCTACCTAAGTACACATGTGTATTATAATTAGTAAAGTTGTTTTTTTTCCAGAGCCCATGGTGAAATTCTAGGCAGAGGCAAAATAAACAAACAAAGTGTGCTCAAAGGACTATCCTCATTTAACTTTTAAGTATTTAACATTTTCTCAGGTGATGTGTGTGTGTGGCATAGCGTGTGTGTGTGTGTGAGTGCGGGTAAGATGTTCCCTCTGCTGCTCAGAGTTGTGGGAAGAGCTTGTAGAAACAGGTTTTCTTTTCATATAATGTTACTGTGTTGTTAAGTCTAATACAACGGCAACGACTTAGAACGTAATGACAAATCAATACGGGGCTCCCAATGAGGGCTTTTTAAGGACTTTACTCTGTCAAAAAAATATCCGGCTTTGCATTAAAGTCTGATTGAAAGAAATCACCATGGAGGCCACATACCTTTATCTGCTAAAGTTAACACAGAAAGGAGCCTTTGTTATCCACTCACAGTATTTGCCTTTTCCTTTTCAACAGGCTATTATTTAATATTTGTTGAACCAGATCAGTGCAGTGTACAAACTGCTCTCTGGGATACGTGGACACTTTTCTCTGTGGAATGAACTTGCCTATAGAAGAGGTGTCTTTTCGTGAGTCATTGCATCCCTGAGAACTCTGCACAAATGCTGCTTACCTGAGAGAATTGCAATAGGTTTGCTGCTTTAAGAAAAACCCCCAAAGGGTGAAATTGATTGATGTCACGATTTCTCATCTGTTACTTCAACTCCTTGTCTTCCTTCCCCTCCTACCCCATTAACTTCTTTGAACACTTTTTTTTTTTAAATTATTTGAGTAAGATATAGAAAATGAACAATTCTGCATTGAAGTTTTTCTTAACCTCTAGTAAACCACTGCATACATGGAGTTGGTTATAAGTCATTTTCTAAAGCAATGATTCTCAAACCTTTATCTCAGTAGTCATACCTGACAGGTAAGATTTATTCAAGCGTCACGTTCCTTAATTCTCTCTTTGTATCACTTATGACACAGAAGAAAGAAGAAAAGAGGGGGGAAGAGGGTATTTGTGAGTATTTATTCAGCAACACAGCTGTGCACACAAACATAGGGTTTTAATTTTTTTGTTCCTAGAAGTGCAACATAGCATCCGAATTTTTATGAGTCAGCTGAGATAGGATGCTGATTTTTAAAAATTGGCTATGATTGGAGTTCCTCCTCTTGCTCAGTCTCTTTTTTCTTTTTTGCATAAATTGCACACTTAATGTTTCAGTCATGATTTTCAGCTTAACTTCCTTTAAAGTGAAACAAGACGAGTGCAAACATTTTATTTTTCTAATTTTTATTCTCTCTCAGTCTTTATGAATTTCTATCCCATACATAACAATTTTCCCCAGGGACTTGCTTATGTGTACATCTCTGTTTTCATTGAACAAGTTCTTCTTGTGTGCATATTTATAAGTGTCAGTGAATATCTAAATTAGATTACCTAATTTTAACTGTAGCACACGGGACATAAACAGGATGAAGAATACTTAGGTTTTTTTTTTTTCCTTTAGATTTTTTTCCTTTTAAAGTTTAAGCTCATATTTAGCTGAGTGAAGTTTGTTTTCCACTGCTGGTGACAGGGAAGTCTTGAAGCCGTAGAAGTGTTTATCAGTTGGTTTCTTCCTCCCTCCTCTGTGTGGCTAGAAACAGTCATTTTGGTCCAACTTTCAGGTTAAAAACACATTGTGAAAACATTTCCAGGTCAGCAGCCTGGTGTAGGGAAACATTGAGAATTTATCTTTTTAAAATGATTCATTTAACATTAGCTTTTTAATTCTCATTAGAATAGCCATCCATATTTAGTACACACAGATAAGAACAAATAGCAAATACATCCCAGTAAAAGGAAGGCACAGTTGTCTAAAATGGATTAGCAATAAAATACACAAACATGAGAAAGGGTGTATATGTAGTCTGAAAAGAGAAGCAAGACATACTTAGTGGAAGTTACAAAGTCTTGCATGTCTCCCACGTGCGTGAAAAGTTCCCATGTGTGAAGGTCAAATGAAAGCACATAGGTGACCACAGATATTCCATAAGACTGTATGATCCACCATGACAAAATCTAGTTTCTCTTCTACCATCGATAGATACTCAGTACTCACTGGTGATATTTTATCATAAAACTCAAAGTCATTTTTTCCAACTGGGTATCTCTCTTTATTCTAACTAGAGAAAACATCACTTTATTTCTTATAAACCAGTACAGCAGATTTTTTTAAAAAAATATGCTCAAAGTAATCAACACTTTAAAAAATGTGGTAGTCTCTCTCTCTCTCTCTCTCTCTCTATCTATCTCTATCTCTCTTTTGGTGATACTGGGAATTGAACCCAAGGACACTCTACCACTGAGCTACCTCCCCAACCCTTTTTTTCTTCTTTCCTTTCTCCCTTTATTTCTTTATTTTATTTTCATGTTGAGGCAGGGTTTCCCTAGGTTGCTGAGGCTGGCTGTGAACCTGTGATCCTCCTGCCTCAGTCTCTCACGTTACTGGGATCACAGCTAGTGATGGCCTCTTGTCAACCACCACAAAACAGGGGAAATAGAAACACAGAGGTGGTCCTTCTAGTGTAGCCCACAGAGGTTGTTGACGTTTGATCTCCAGAGTCAGACGCTATATTTTCAGTATCTGCTCCCTGCCATTTGTGTGTATGTGTGCTTGTGTGAGTGTGCATGTGTGGGTGTGTGCTTACTAGTTCAGTTCACTGTTTTGGCTCACTTATTTCCTTGGCGACTGTATTCTATTTTTATTTACTCATGTTTTATGTGGTGCGAGGAATCAAACCTAGGGCTCTTGACCACTGAGCTCTATCCCAGTTGGAGGATTTTATTTTTGACTCATCCACCCCTAGTTTTAGCTACTAAATGGTAGAGATGGAAAGAAGCTTCAGATCCTTTGGCTCCAAAACCCATGTGTTTCATGCTACAACCCAGACAGCCCTTGAAGACATTTTGCTAAGTGAAATAAGCCAGTAGAAATGGACAGATGTTGGGACTTCCCTTACGTGAGGTCTTAGAGCAGCCAAATTCATGGAGCCAGAAAGTACAATACTGGTTGCTAGGGGCTGGGAACAAAGGGTCATGAGGAGTTGACAGTTCATGGGTACAGAGATTCAGGCGGGGAAGATAGAAAAGAATTCTGGAGTTGGACGGCAGAGACAGGTGCACAAACCATAAGTATATGCACAGCTAAATACTTAAAAATGGTTAAGACTGTAAATTTTACATTACATATATTTAACTACATTAAAAAAAAAGATTTTAAAATAATGTGTTTTCCAATGTAACAGGCTACACATTTAATAGCCTGTGATTGATCGATCTTCATTTAAGTAGCCAATTTGAAGTAAATCAGCAGTCGAATTCACATAAACTTTAAATGTTTGGTACAAACAAAATAATTCCTGAAAAGAAGTTGACGTGGTGATCTCCACTTGACTGGAAAACATATCAAGGTGATGTATGAAAGTGCTTCATGTTTCCTTCAATGTGAACCGTGTTTCACAGTTTATAAAATGTTTTGGAGATAAATTAACTTGGAAAATTACTTCAGTAAACATATGACCATTATCCACATTTTTTGGGGGAGGGGCAGTCATTAGGGATTGAATTCAGGGGCACTCGAGCCCTGAGCCACATCCCCAGCCCTGTTTTACATTTTATTTAGAGACAGGGTCTCACTGAGTTGCTTAGCGCCTTGCTTTTGCTGAGGCTGGCTTTGAACTCAAGATCCTCCTGCCTCAGCCTCCTGAGCCACTGGGGTTACAGGTGTGTGCCACTGCGCCCGACCATTATCCACATTTTTAAAGATTGGAAAACTGAGGCTGAGAGAGAAAATATCCTGTAGAGAGAGATGAGTCTGCTGACTCCACAATGAGAGAGATAGAGAGAGGGAGAGTAAGAAGGAAAAGAAGAAGGAGGAAGAAGAGGGAGAGGAGGAGGAGATGAAAGACGAGGAGGAGGAGGAGGAAGAGGAGGAGGAGGAAGAGGAGGAGGAGGAGGAAGGGGATGGGAGGAGAGAAGAGGAGAGAGGTGGACTATGGACCAACAGGGAGGGCTGCTTTGCCAGTGGAAGCACCAAATCCAGACCATTTCCTCTCTAGGGCACATCACTCCTCATACAAAGGCATGTTAAACATATATCAGGACAAGAGTCCAGGGCACAGGAGGGCAGAGAATACCCAGGGATGGGAGGTGGTGAGCCGATGTGTAGGGGTCACCTCCATACTTCTTGTGTTAGGTACAGCAGCACTTGGGGTGGGGTGGGGTTGGGGTAGTTCATTAAACTTAATATTGAAATCTTAAATTGATAAACAGTGAACTGCATTTTCCTCCTCTGGTTCCTTAAACTCTTATAGGGTTTTGTAATCTTGCTTCTTATTTCTGTCTGTCTCTGTCTCTGTCTCTGTCTCTGTCTCTCTCTGTCTCTCTCTCTCTCACACACACACACACACACACACACACACACACATACACACTCATCAACTCTAAGGTAGACAACAGAGCCCAGTAACCATCAAACATGGCCACCCCTGGACAAACCCTCCCCTTTGTGTTTGGATGGAGTCTCTCCCAGTACCTTCAGGCTGCTCTCTGGGTCAGACTGTGAGTGCGGGTGGGCGGGACCCTGTCACTCTGGATTAGCTCTCCTGCGGGTCCAGCTGGTCGCCATGAGCAAGGTAGTGCCTAGGGGACATCACTTGACCAACTGATAAGACAGGTCATGGTGCCAGAAGGAGTGCCAACTTCAAAATGTCTGCAAATTCCTGAACTTCCCAGGAGGGGAGTCCAGTGACCTGACTCCTGGGTAATGTGATACGCCTTCCCCACCGGCCCCCTTGGTCTCACTGGTTACAATTGGGTGTCTTTGACTGTGACTGGCAACCATTACCAGTCAACAGTTCTTGCAAGCCTGCTGACAACGGGCAGGGGACAAGCCGGATTGTCCCACAGTGCAGATCCTCAACAGGCCTGCGAGGAGGGTGTGCCTTGTGGTTGGCTTCCAGCTGGGTTTGGGGACAAGAGATCTTTCTTTCATCTAAAGAGAGGTCTCAAATCCTTTGGCTGGATACTCTTCTAGTAGAAAAAAACCTATTTGGGGAGATCAGAGGCAGAGCAATGCCCAAATGGAGGATGGAGTGGATCCGTGGGAACTGGAGGTTTCTGCATCAGATGGGAAATGCCTCAAAGTAGATTTTGGAAATCACACTCACCCTTTGGGTCACATTCCAAAGGCATCAGTTAAGATGGATTTTAGTAAAGTGAATCTGGAAGTGCGTTTTGCTATAATGTCCTGGGAAGATGGGTGAATGGATTTGGAGATAGATGAGCTGGTTTGACCAACTGACTCTACCACCTCTGAGCTGTGAGATTTGGCTCGTTTGCACCTCAGTCTTTTCCTCTGGAAATGAAAACAGCAATATGTGCTTTCAGAGGTGTTGTTCACAGAAACGGTCGTGCAAACAATACATGTAAATACATATCCTCCCCTCCTCCACACTGCTGCACACCTCAGAGAGTGAGGGCTACATTCTTCTTCTTTTGGATAAGACCCATTTCCAATGAACAAATTAAGGAAAGGGAAAGTTTATGCTTTTACAAATGCAGAACACAGGCAAATGTTAGTTTAAGTGATCAAGGTCACCGTCACTGGTGGCAAGGAATGCCAATGCTATCCTCTGTGACTATGTAGTGCAAGGGGACCTCCACCTCTGTGGTATCCTTTCCCTAAGAAACATAACCCCAGGCAAATCGTAAGTCACCATCAGACAAACACAACCGAAGGACATCCTAGATGACTGATGTAGACTCTTCAAAGGCGCCATGAAAATTTTGGAAAGTCCCAGAAACAATCACAGACCAGAGGAGACAATGGAAATGTCACAAAAAAGCAAGTGTGGTGTTCTGAACTGGCTCCCACGACAGAAAAGGACATCAGCAGAAAACCTGTCGAGATCCAAGAGGCGCGTGTGGCTCAATATTGCACCAGGGCTATCATCTCAGTTTTGTCACATGTACCATGATGGTCCTTTAAGTGAGTCCACAAGAGGAAATGGAGAATTACCAGAACTCTCCAGGTTATTTCAGTGACTTTTCTGTAAATCTAAAGTTATTTAAAAATCAAAGAAAAACAAAATAAAAAGTTGGCCATGGTAATGGAGATAATGTACCTAACAGGTCTTTGCAGAAGCACAGGATGATGAAAATCTGAGTAGCGTTACTTTTCCAGTGTAGCTACAATTTGACTTTAGAAAACTTAGTGATCCATAAGATCTACTGTGTTATATTAATAGTCAAGTTCTAGACTGATAAATAGTGTACAGTTTCTCTTCTTTTTCTTCTCTTTTTTTTCTACCAAGTAATTAATTTAGGCTTAAAGATGAACAGTATTCATAAGGAAATGAGGAAGTCGAGGAAGAATTTCATAACAATTTATGACCTCTGTTGGTAGGCAGCTCAGACCGTGCTGTGTGCACTAGTGATCAAGGATTTGATAGAGTTCATAAATATGCAAATTTCATTCATAGAAACTTGGGTAAAATTGGGCAGTAAATTATAAATTCAAAATCTAGGAGATGTCTATAAAGATTAAGTTAATTTTCCATTTTCTTCAGAATTGGCAGCACTAGCTAAAGCAAGATCAATATTAATTAGGAAACCTAGAGGAGAAGAATAAATTATGGAAACTGGTTGTTTGATGGAACTTGTTGTGTCCTTCAGAAATTTGAATTGCAGAACTTGAAGTGACAGTAATGGAAGGAATTACCTGCTCCAATTTTGTGTGTGTGTGTTAAGTTAGGAATAAGAATATTTAATTTAGAGATGCTGGGGCTTTTTAACCATCAACCTACCGGCTACTAAGGACACAATTAGAGCATGAGGTTCTTGTTTCATTCATTCATATCCCTCTGAGGTGGGGGTTCTTAATGAGAACCCATGAGCTTTACTTATCTCAGAACACCTGGAAGTATATGCAAAAATTTACCTGTATGTGCACAGGTGAGTTCTTCTTAGAAGGTCTATAGCAGCTTCTGTCATATTCACAAAGAATAAGAGTACCTGCTATAGAATTCAAAAAAAACACCCATCAGTAAACTGTTCCTAGGACATCCCTCACATTATTTTAATGCTTCTAAAAGTTGTATTAGATTTTTAGTTGAGAAAATAGTAGTTGTGACCTAATTGGTTTCCCCAAATTACTATAATCTTTGGGAAAATAAGACAATATGGTTTTGCCTGGGCGTGATATCCTATTTTCTGAGAAAATGGTAGCTTTCTGCCGTGGTCTGAGTGTGTCCCCCCAAATTCATGTGCTAAAACTTACCAGCCAATAGGATTGTATTAAAAGATGACTATGCTCAAGTCAGAGGGTGGGGTCCTCTAGACTGGATTAGGACCCTCATCAAAGGGCTTGAAAGAGATGGGTTTGCTCTCTCACATTCCTCCTCCACGGGAGGACACAGCATCAGTCTCCTCCTGAGGATGCAGCAGCAAGTGACAACTCCGAAGGAGGGACTCGAATCTTCCCTTTGTCAATTGCTGGGCTTTGATTTTGTACTTCCCAACCTCCGACCGTGAGAGAAAAATCTCTGTTTTTGTGCACTACCCAGTCTGTGTATTATATCATCATCTCACAAATGAATTAGGATGGCTTGTGTCTATGAAGCAAAAGATAAATGACCCATAGGACTCCTACCGTGGGCTGATCTCTGCTGTGGTTGCTGCATAGACAGTAACTAATTTAATCCCAAGTAATCATTTCAGGTAGACACTAATATTATCCCATTTTACAAATAAAGAAAATAAAGGACAGAGAGGTTTGGTGACTTGTTTGAAAGTTGCCAAGCTAATAAATAGTAAGTCTGTAGCTTTTGGAGTTAAGGATTAGGGCCTGCACCTTTAATATCACACTGTCTTCTTTACCTTTGACACATTGTTTGTAGGGTGCATTGGATAAGCAAGCTGATAAGTGACCTTCTTCATTCATACCTGTGGAGGCAACAGAATGTGGGCAAGGATTTAGTAAGCAGGAATCTGTAAATATGGGAGATTCTGTCTTCGCCTCTTTCCAGCTACCTTGAATCAGAAATTTACATTCTAAGCCTCAGCCTTCTTATGTATAAAATGGGGCTGGTGGTAGTATGTATCTCCTAGGGATGTTCTGAGGATGAAATGGGATCATGTGGTTAACACTGCACATGCCAAATAGTCTATTTCAGGTGACTGTCAGCAATTAGAACTGGATATACAACTCTCTTTCACTTCTAGAAGATGCTTTTCATAAAAAAAAAAAAAGAGCAAAAGATGAACCAAAGATTAAGAAACTTGAATGTGGCTAAATGAACTTATTAAGATTTCAATTTATATACAAACATCTGAAACAGCAATATAAAAAGTTACCATGACTAGTGTAAAACAAACAGAAAATTCACAGATCTGTCCAAGCATTTAATGAAGGATGGATGTTTCATTTTTAGACTCAGACGAGGTCAAATGCCAGGAGCTGATCCTTGGTTGACGTTAGGTTCTTTGGGAAGCCGTAGAACTTGTTTTTGGTGTGCTAATACATCTCATCATACTCATTCCATAGCCTGAAATGCAATCGCAAAAAAAACACAATTAAGAGGTAGAAAAAAATGAAGGGAGCATCTGCCTTAGTATATCCAAATGGGTAGGAGAGATCAACGTGCAACATTTAGATGAATCATTTGTGGAGCACATTTTAGACACAAAAGTCACCAGTTATGCTAATTTCTTTGCTCTGCATTCACATTCTAACATGGTACCCAGTGAACTCATCTATAAATTGCATGGAAATTCTGATTTATAAAACACTTCTCCTCAGGGCTTCCCTCCATTCATTTTTTCTTTTGCTTCCTGGTTACTGTAACACTTTGCACAGGATCAAAGCGGCGTTCATACAGCGTATCAATGCATGTCAGTGCAGGATAATGGCATCTTGTTTAAAAAAAAAAAAAAAAAAGGTGTGTCCTCAGGAAAGGTGTGGAGAAGACGTTGAAATCAACTGTCAGTCTTTTTATGGATCCGATTGTATTCTGAACAGACAAAATGCCCCCGACTTTAAAGTCTTGATAGCTGTATTGATGCTGGGTGATTCCAGCTTCTGAAATCAAAGAAGAGAAAGGAGCCATCATATGGCTTATGTGAATTCTTCCTGGTGCATTTAACCCTCATTTACTTCTGTGAGACTCGGTGCTGTGTCTAAGTTGAAAGGCTGAAAGCTGGAGGGGTACGGGCATTCATTCTGGGATTTGCTATTTGATCAAGTAGAAAGTTTTTGATTTGGGTTAGCTGTCACAATTTCCTCATTTGTAAAATACAAGCGAGAAATGCATATGCTAGGAGAGAATGAAACTTCACAATTTAGCCCCAAATGTACCTCTGTTGCTCTAAATATCCTCAGTCTTTACAAAATGGGGTCACTAGACAAGGCTCCTAAGAAGAGTGTCAGTGATCAAGTCTGCCTTATGAATAGTGGCGTCACATGAGAACATCAACACATTTCGTCTTCAAAACTATACTAATGGAGTTATTGACTGTGCGTATATTCCAGCCAAGGAGGGAATCTGCAATTTGAGATTTTTAGCCTGTTATTTTCATTTAAAGAATTTACTAAGGCTCTATATGTGTCCAGGCAGGAATACAAGGTGATGTTCTCTATTGTCTCTGAACTTTCCAGGTAGACCAACTCTAGAGAAAGCCAAGGTCTTGGGCTCTGAGTGCAGGGTCCTATGGAGAGGAAGCTGGGGGAACCGGCCTACAAGGGGAAATTGCTACCTCTTCCAATTAGCCAGAAGCTTAATAGAGGAAACAGGATTTCAGAAGGTGTTTGAATGATGGAAACAGGAGAACTGGGCTCAATGGGGCATTCACGCCAGGCCAGGTGTGAAGAACATCGTGGGAGAGGACTCGAGGAAACAAGAACAGGATAAACTGTTTAAATGTAATGAAGACCACAAAGGAACGGTACAACGATCTCAAGGTATTGTGAAGGGAAACAGTGCTGTGTGTGTCCTTTGTCCCTACGTGGAACTCTTGTCCCCCTAGAACACAGAGAAAGATCACCCCACTTGGGTCCTTTACTTGGTAGATCCTCCCTGCTTTTGAATTACTCTAAGACTCTTCACTCCAGTTCCCCAGTCATTTTTTTTTGGGGGGGAGGGGGTACTTGAAAAGTAGTAATCAGATGAGGTTCCCTAAAAGAAGAATGCATGGTGGATGCTTTTATTGCCTCCATTTGGTCAATCACTGGAAGGAAAAATTAACAAACATTTGTTGAGAAGCAGTTCCTGTGCTAGAGAAAAAGGAAGCCAGTGAAACAGTCCTGTCCCCTTGGCTATGTTCGGCTACATGGAGGGACACTCAGTGCTACATTCAGACATTCAGGAAAGAGACATCCAGAGAAGGTGGCTGTATTTTAGCAATTCTTTAAATGATGAGTTCCAATTAGCTATGAAGTAAACAAAGAATTTGGAAGGACTGAGAATTAAGACTAATTTAAAATTACGTTATGGCAAACAGATGGTTGTCAAAATAGGAGACAGTGGCAAATCAAAAAACACAGGTTTGGTGGCCAGAAAGATGTCACTCTAATGACATTCTATATGTTAGGTGAAGCTGAGCAGGATGTTGGGGTATTGAATGAAGATGAAAAGCTATGTTTTCAATCTTGCAATTTCTGATAACTACTGAGCTAGAGGGCTAATCGCTCTATGTCTCAGATATTGTTAAAGTAATAGTTAATGGTTATTATTGCCTTATAGCATTTGAATCTAGCTTAAAAGAGAAGAGTGCTTGGAGCCAAATATGAAAGCTCATCCCAACCGCAAGAGATGAAAACAGAAATTTCTCTGACTAGTGATAGCCGTGGATGACAGAGATGATATTTATTACCAGGGACAGCTAAATTTCTATGTATATCAGAGGGGAAAATGGAAACTTTGGAGAAGCCAATGCAGTGGCAGGAAATGACTAGGTAGAAAAACATGGTGGTGAGGAGATGTGACCTCCAAAGCTCACTCTGGAGATGGGACACAGACAACCTCTTTTGGGACAGGTATCTTAGGGCCACCTCTGCATTCTTACATTCCATTGTTGTGTTCTTAACAAGAGTCTATCTATGTCTCTCAAGGGCTTAATTCATTTCTTTGGGAACATTACTTATGAATATCTTCTATATTCAGAAATTTCACTTGCTTTTTTTTTCAAATTCTTGTACTTTTAATATGGAAACTAACTTAGCAATATCAGCTGCTGATGAATCATGAAGCTTTAAAGTAAAATAAACTGCCCAGTTGCGGGGGGGGGGGAAGCAATTAGTCTTGACTGAATTTTATGACAATACAAAACATGAATGCTAGTTACTCAACTTTGGATAGCAGAAGAGAGGTTAGAAGTTGTTAGACTCTGCCGTGACCCATCAATAGGACTAACCCAGGGGACATGTCACTCTCTATCCTGGCTGATACAGGAGAACCCCCAGCTTGAGGCATTTTTTTTAGGGTAATCCATGAAGAGCGCAGGATATGAAGAGTGTTAATAATTAGAGGAAGATAATAACTGCTGAAGAGAGCCACGTGAGATTGGGAATGTGTAATTATTTTTCTATTGGTAAGAGGTTTTAGTATAGAATAACATACTCAAATAGATTTCATGGAACTTATGAAGACTTCTACTTGCCAAAAATCTCTTCCTCCTCCTCCTCCTCCTCCTCCTCTTCCTCCTCCTCCTCCTTCTCTTCCTCCTCCTCTTCCTCCTCCTCCTCTTTCTCCTCCTCCTCTTTCTCCTCCTCCTCCTCCTCTTCCTCCTCCTCCTCTTTCTCCTCCTCCTCCTCCTCCTCTTCCTCTTCCTCCTCCTCCTCTTTCTCCTCCTCCTCCTCCTCTTCCTCCTCCTCCTCTTTCTCCTCCTCCTCCTCCTCTTCCTCCTCCTCCTCCTCCTCTTCCTCCCCCTCCTCCTCCTCCTCCTTCTCTTCCTCCTCCTCTTCCTCTTCCTCCTCTTTCTCCTCCTCCTCCTCCTCTTCCTCCTCCTCCTCTTTCTCCTCCTCCTCCTCCTCTTCCTCCTCCTCCTCCTCCTCTTCCTCCTACTCCTCCTCCTCCTCCTCTTCCCCCTCCTCCTCCTCCTCTTCCTCCTCCTCCTCCTCCTCTTCCCCCTCCTCCTCCTCTTCCCCCTCCTCCTCCTCCTCTTCCCCCTCCTCCTCCTCCTCTTCCCCTCCTCCTCCTCCTCTTCCTCCTCCTCCTCCTCCTCCTTCTTTTTTAAACAAGCCTACCATCTTTCAAGTCTCAAGGATCTCTTTTATTCCTTATTTAAAAATGTTGTGAATGAGTACCTTTGATCTCATTTAGATATTGACCTGTCAGATTAAACAATTTATACTAACATATGAATGACTAATAAGAAAGATGTACCAATGGCTATTTATTCTTCAAAAGGCCAATCTGTTATCCAGATCAAGCCTCTAATTGATAGAAGGTGTTTAGTATTATTTTTTCCTTGTGGGGTGGGTGCTTAGGGAGCTTCCCATGCTGCTTGTTTTCCTAAGTTATTTTCAATGTCATTTAGTTCTCCTCCTTCTTAATTAGCCTATCAGGAATAAAATTCACATAGCAAACATTGTTTGGCAATAAGAATGACATATATACCTTTGCCTCTCTTTTGTAAACATTATAACAATGTAAAGAATCTTGGTGGGTAAGAGGGAAAAAATGTCTCACGGATAACCTTGACGGGTTTTAATTGGACTTTTCTTCCAGTCTTCAATTGTAGCCATAGACACATTTTGATGTAGTTGCAGCCATAATGGAGTTTGTGTGATGCTTGAAAATTCAGTGATGTAATGCTTGCAAAATTCACCCTACTATTAATAGACATAATCGCTGGTATGTGCTGAATGACAGGCACAGGGGTAAATACTTTTTCTGCATTTTCACTTAGTCCTCACAATTGCCCAGTGGAGTAGATAGAATCATTATCCTTGTTTTCTGTGGAAAACAACAAGGTTACTCAGCCCAAAGCCACTCAGCCGGTGAGATGAGGTTCCAGGCAGCTTGAGGCAGAGCTCCTAAGACTTACTGTTGTCCTTAATAAGTTAGACCAGATTTTCCACAGCAGTGTGGGACCAATCATTAAACTTTTACAAGTTATTAGGTAAAAAAAAAAAAAGTCTTTGTATCTTAATTTGCAGTCATTATTAAGGACACCAACTTTTTTCCTTGTTTATGAACCCTGCTTTTCACTTGTGTGAATCGTAGGTTTTTCAAACATTGAAATTTCAAATAAAAGCTTCCGGAAAGTGAGTGTGGTTTTATACAATGCCACCATACAGGAAGGTGTTTGTGTGACTTTATTTCTTCTTCATGGTTTGTGTCCACAACAGAAATGAGAGCGTCCTATCAGAGAGAATCCAGTTGCAGGGCCTGATGTGTCTGCAGTGGTTTAAATGGGGTGGGGTGGGGAGGGGAGAAAATAGGCGATTTAATTACAATTGCCGCAATGAATTCCGAGTTGATCTTGCTTCTCTCCCTCGAGTTGACCTTAATTTTAAGCTTGGCGTCGCCGGAGTTGAGGAATGCATTTGCAGTAATGGCCAGGCCGCTGGATGGTTCCTTTGTAGACCTAAGCGCTGGGCTGTGATCAGAGCTGTCATGCTTGAGCTGTTATCTGAAATTCACTTTTGCTATAAGGATTGACTAATCTGCTTCCTACGGACAGTAGCCTCCGTGGACTGTAGGAGCTTCTCTCCCCTCAGTGCCACACTGCTCCAGTGTGGAGAGAGGAAAGCAAAAACTGTTCCAAGTCGTGGACATGTGGCTGTCCCATATCAAACGGCTCCAACGTCCCATGTCATTGCAATCAGTGACTTCTTCTTTTTCTTTTTTTTCCCTTCAAGTGCAAAAAAGAAGTTAAACACTATCCCATGGTGGGGGACCATGCTTCAATGTCTCAGGCAGGTTAAATGGTGAGGCTGCTCATTAGGGATTCAGTGGAAAAACAGTGGATATGACAGAATTCCTGCAGCAGCTTCCCTCCTCCCCCAGTCCTTCCATGGCTTGGCCTTTCTACCCTTCACCCCTGCCCTGTCATTATCTGCAGATGTTATCTGCCCTGCAGATGTTGTAACTATAAGATCCCAAGGCTCATTCCCACCCTGCCTCCCCCTCCCCCACCATCCCCTTCTGCAACGGGGGCTCACGTTCCTTCAAAAGGAGCCTAAAAACAGGAGCCCTGGATTGAAATGCAAAAGGCAGCAGAGAAGTAGCCCTTTTATGTTCACCCGGGGTGGAGTCTGTAATGTACTGCCCTCGCTATCTGATGATAGTTCTTTCAACAGTTTAAAACATAAATATTTACTTTATGAGTCTTAAGAATTTGTTCTATGCAATAGATGGCAGGATGATTTTTTTTTCTACCTCAAATGTGCCTAAGTTTCCCCTCCTGAGACACTCTTATGGAAGAAGGGACCTGCATCTAATTCTAATCTCTCCGTCATTACCACAGTCAGACCATTACTGCAGTTAAGTGTTTCTTAGTCACTGATCTTGTGGAAGAAGGAGTCCTATAAGCGATAATATGTAACATCATACCACATCTACCTGTTCTATTCTAATAGAAGAAATGTGAATCTCCCACCTAATATGAATCAAGTTGTACAAGATAGACAGCACTGGTCAATGACAAGCAATTATTTGAACCAAACCCAAAGGTGAGAATTGAGAAGCCTCGTTCACACAAATGACTACAACACTAGAGGTATCTCAATAAGTAAAATGAGGCCAGGTGGCTATGAAAGAGAGAAATAAACTTGCCAATCTGTGAAAAAATATGGACCTACTTTTGAGAGGAAAATTCTTTAATGTGTATCTTAGTAAACACCATACATGTAAAACTACCGAATTTGCTTCATTGCTTTTATTTTCTTCTCCACATAATTAATTTGGGTTATTTTATGCCTTCCTAAATAGAGACAAAATAAACCAAGAGCAAGACTACATGAAATATGCACCCAGACACACACAGACACACTCACACATACACACCTACTTCAAAGTACACTTTAAAAATCAATATAGAATTATCTTTCTATGCCTCATGCATCCTTCTCTGTTTAGCAGACTTTCTGTTTTTCTCTAGAAGGGAAGGCATTACACTCTCAGGGGGGAAAGGGCTCTGTCACCGTACATCACCCACAGAGACGATGGGTCCCTTCAGCTACAGTCCACCTCTCACCTTCTTCCCCTTTCCACAGGATCATGTTCATGCACACCAGAGATGGAGGCGGCTTGAGACCTCAGAAACAACCCACCAGGGTTGCTAGGCAGACTGTAATTTGTTCAAAGATGATCCAAATTAAATTAACCTAAAATACCATTTTTTAAGTTTTCCATTTTTTTTTTTTTTTTAACCAGGCACTGGTGAGAGTTTTGCTAAAGGAGCAGAAAGTACAGAGAATTGCTAAATAATACTCCCTTGGATAAAAGCAGAATTGTCCTTGAAAGTCTTAGGAAATATTTCTACCATATGTCTCTTAGATTAAGATCACAAGTGTTAAGTAGTGTGGTAACTTTTAGCAGGTTAACAATCACAGCTGAAATTTCATAAGATCTCTGGGTAACCTTTGTGACCCAGAATCAAAGTCTACGGTATTTGCTTTCACATACTTCTAAACAATAAGACCCATTAGCAATCTTCTCCGATAGTCTCCAGTAGTTTCATATTTGCAAGTGGTGATCAGTTTTGTAAAAACATACATCAGTCATTACATTGATATTTCCTTTTGGGACCTGTTTTTATAAACATTTACATTTTCTCAAATAAAAGACTTCAGTTCTTTTATCATAATATTTTGAAGGGCTATTTTTTTTGGTGAAGAAATAAAAAAAAAATCAATGCTAGGATTTGGGTTTAAACGTGTGAGTTTAGTGGGGCTGTTCAGTATCTGCTGTGTGGAGATAGGGGTCTAATATGATATATTGTGAGTGCTGTTCCTAAGTGTTTTGTATGTTTACAGCTGGTCTCCAGTTATTATGTCTGAATCTACTTTTTTCTTCACTTTCTCAGCTCTATCACTAACTAGTTGTGTCATCTTGGCACTTGGCTTAATCTCTTGGGGTCTTATTTCCCTCTCATGTAGTATGTGGTAGGAATTGAGTATGTGGTGGTGACGATCTTTTCTAGTCTTGAAAGCCCTTGACACCATGGCTTCTAGTAAGTCTCCTTGTGGCTACTGTCCATGTTTCCAGGTACAAAGAACCTCCCCAAAGAAATAGTGCAAGTGTCGCCACCTATAGGTAGAAAATATATTACAGCAAAAGAAACAATTCTTATAAAGAATGCCATAAAAAAGAGTAGGAATTCACCTTAACCTTACAAATTCCAAACTCAGTCCGCAATCCTACTACCTGAACATTTCCCTTTTATTTTTATTCTATGATGTTACTGTAGATTTCCATCCATATTATAGTCACGTCGTCTGCTTTATCTTCCTAATGCATATTCAAAAGATTGATCAAGATATTTGGATTTCACAATGCATGGAAACTTTATTTTTTAACATTCAACATTATTAAAGGTTTATATTTGTTACACAGTTGTGCTTTTAATGTTGAACAAAATTTGAAGATAGGTAACCCAGGGAGAAAAAGAAGAGTACAAACCACCTGGAGGAAAGTTTGATTCATTTTCTAATTGAAGATGCTGTTGTGACTTTATGATTCAATTTTTAATGAAAATGGAACCAAAACAATTGTAGCATTGCTAGCATGAAGATACAATAGATAAATTGAAGCTCAGTTTCAACTCTCTCCCTGCTTATGGCTAAGGGGAAAAAAATCTTCCCTCAAAAAAAAAAGAACAATTAGAAGAAAAAAAATAAACTTTGATAAATTAAGAAACCATCTACCAGTTAAACTGACACTCCATATGCAGAGGAACCAATTTCCATGCATGTTATGAAAAAATGTGTTAAATCAACTAACATTGATATAACTTCAAGCAATTAGGAGAACACTAATAATGATCTGAGTCTTCAGCTGTAAATAATTATGCTGCCCCAAGGCTATGCTTTAATTCTTGGCTTGCTGTATCTATAAACAATAATCAAACTGCAAAGCGAGTTGTGTTGTTTTTGTTCACAGTTTGTGAAATGATTTTTATACCCTACAGTGATGCTGATGGCTATTCTGACCTTCAAGAACTCCGGCCCGTGAGGCTAAGAGCTAATGTGTACTTTCATCGATCTGAGTTGGAGGCACACAGCGGGTTACAGTGCCTGAGCTCCACCAGCACAAAAGCTGCTATCCTCAATCTATGTGTGATGTGAAAGGGGGCTTGCTGCTGTGACTCAATAAATGGGGACATTAGGAGGAAATGTTATAATTGCTGCTACCCACATCTTGTTAATGAGTAATGTACAGTTAGACACCATGCAATTGCAGCTAAACTGTTTATACAATTTATTCTTATGTTGCAACTAACATTTAACATAATGAAGTATCATAATTGCAGCCATTAAAGTCAAGATTAAGATTTGTTTAATTAGAATTAAGAAAATGTAACATAGAAAACTACTTTCAAATGTTGAGTATACAGGATGGATTCCGTGGTATGCAGGGGGAAAAAACTCGTAGGGCGCCGGTAGCAGATATTGTGTACATAAAATTGTTCGTTGGAGGTCTCTTCTTTGGATCCCTCCCTCCTCATGTTGTAGTCAAAAGTACAGAGAAAAAAAAAGCAGAGAGAGGGCACTAAGTTGGCCATGTACAGTGTTATTATTCAGATCATTAGAGTTGTAGCTTTTAAATTTTAGAATTTACATTACCCTTAGGCTAAACAAATAATATCTTAAAACACACAACTCATATTACCATCCAGGCAAGTTATCAAATGAATTAGGGAGGAAATAAGCCCCTGACTTTGTATAGGAAATGTCATAACTTTGTAAAGCCAAATGGACATTAAAACTCTATTTTAATTATCTACATGTCCCAACATAGGCGCTTATATAATATGATATTTTTACATAAGCCAAGGGACAAACCATGGTTGATGGAGTGCTTCAAGAAAATATGGCTTGTCCAGATTCATTAAGGGAAGCGAATTTATTTGGGTCATGTCATGCTTTCCTTCCTCTTCCTATACTATTAGATGCTCAAACATTCCAAAATGCTGTCGAGACAGAATTATTTGGGTTTTTCTCCTTCTGAATTCTGCTGTTCACCCTCTTGTAAGACTGTTCCCAAGCAACTCCAAGTCCATTTTCCCCCTGTGCATACATTTTGTTCTCAACATTCTTTCCTCTGGATGAGAATTTCTCTCTCTCTCTCCTGATGCTATCTGTTAATATTGAGGTCTGGTGGAAAGTGTTAAGTATGAAAGGAAGAGGCTTCTATTGTTGAAATCCATGTCCATCTGGTTCCATGATCTGCTCATCTGACATCTTATGCCTTTGTTTCTGCATTAGATGGATGAAGTTAACCATATCTACCGTGGCTTCCTCATAACAGTGTTGAGAGAATTTGATGCCCTAGTACAGTTGAAGGGACCCTGAAACTTTTAGTTACCAAAAAAAAAAAAAAAAAAAAAAAAGCAACTTGTGACTCAATTCACTGAGATCAATCTATGATGATGTCATTGGTTGCAAACAGCAAACTGAAATGGGAAACACCAAGGTAATCTTTCCTTCCTTCCTTCCTTCCTTCCTTGAACCTGGGGATGGAACCCAGGGCACCTAACTACTGAGCCACATCCCCAGCCCATTTTGTATTTTGTTTAGAGACAGGGTCTCGCTAAGTTGCTTAAGGCCTCGCTAAGTTGCTGAGTCTATCTTTGAACTCATGATCCTCGTGCCTCAGCCTCCTGAGGCACTAGGATTATAGGCATGTGCCACCATGCCCCCCAATTTTTATTACTTTCAAAAGGAACACACTTTGTCCCTTCTTCTCTTCAATCTTCCACTCATTACTTTGACAAGGTCCTAGAATATGAATGCAATTTTCAGTTCCATGAAATAATATCAAGACTTTATTTTAAAACTTAAACCCAAGTTTAAACAAGCACTGCTAATTATCTAAAAAATAGAGGTCATGAATCCCTTCTCACTTATTCTTACACCAAGCTGTAAGATACCGTAAATATAAAGCAAGTGATGATTTGATTTTTGTAGCAATACACAGCTCAAGATAACAGTGTTTGAGAATGCTATCTGATTGGCTTGTATTGCATTGTGCTATGCAATTGTGGATATCAGATTTCTTAGCTTACTGTAGAATTTATTTTTATAGTCGTTTGCCTTTCTCTCTGCTACAAATTAAAAATGACAGGTTGCTTTTTTTGTGTGTATACTTAAAACATTGCATAAAATTTGAGTTTATCAACTTGCAGACATGCTTTAGAACTAGAGCTGAAAATGCTAGTAAATGCATTTATTTAATTCACCAACAGATACTTATTGAGGGCCCTAATGCATATTAATGTACTAGGTGCTGAGTATTTAGAATGCATCAGGTGAAGCTAGGTGATTTTTAAATTTTTTTGAGAAGGGAGTAATGATGATTTCCACTTTGGACATACTATATTTGAGTCTCTTGTGAAATTTCCAACAGAATCGGACCAACTGGTAACATCATGAATTAAGTGCCTCGGCACGGGTTAAAAAAGGACACCATCTATTTTGTCATGGAAAAACTGGCAGTGTTCAATATTGCCAACATAAATTAGCTTCTACTGTGATATGAGTTACTTAAAAATAGTGGACATATTGATCTTTAAGTTGTGCTTCTTTGCAGTGGCATTCATTAGTAGGGGTCCTCAGCTTATCCAGGTCTACCTGATGTGAGTATTTCAGGAAAGACATTTATTTCAATTTACCTATTCTTTGTGTGTAAAGCAATAACTCATCCTTCCCTCCCTTCACACTTCTCCTTCCTTCCCTACTTCCTGCCTCGAATTACCTAGTTGGACACAGGTTCTCGCAGCCCTCTTTGAGCACATGACATGTGACCGTGACTATGGCACTGAATGTTAAAATTATTAGTTGTGATTGATTTTAGTTTAATTTTGAAAAATTAAAACTGAAATTAAAAATTAAAATTAAAAATTAAAATTGAAGCAGTACAGAATATTTCCCGATAACCAGGACTTTATCGTGTGGTCGAACTCCATTTCTCTCACTGAATTGTGGGAGACATTAAAGTCATCATGAAATGAGCAGTTTGGATGTTGGTACTGTTCCTTGTGCAACACAGAAACAATTCCTTGATGACTTTAGTTTGAATTCTGATTCCTGTTCACCCAAGTAGCATAATAATATGTTTATTTAAGCACAAGTTACAGTGATAATGATATAAATCATAACTGGTAATTACACTGATCTGCCTGGTATTTTAATTATCTTATAGTAAAGTATTTAATAGTTGAAATGTGGACATGTTTTTAAAATTCAAAGCAAAGGTAGGGCCTTGATGCAGAATCAATTTTTGGAATTGTATTTCAGTTTATGTAGTTTTTTTTTTTTTCAGAAGATAGATGCAAGAGAGGGACTGTAGGTAGAAGGAGAGATTAGAAGAGAATGTGTCACAAATTTCTGCAAGAATGGCAATTGCAACTTGCTGCCCCAGAGATAACTGGAGGACCCCACTCATTTGCTCTGCAGAGACATTTTTGAAAAGATGAAGTTGACAATATAAAGACAGAAAGTATACAGGGGTTTGATAAGAAGTTTCTTCCAGACAGTAAAAAATTATCAATGAAATTTGATTCCTAAAAGCAGAATTAAAGTCCCCAAAACTATGATTTTAACCATTGTCAACAGCATTATGAAAACTGGTTAAAGAAACTACAAAAAAATTGGAGAATGCTTTGTTGATATTGACAAGTTTAAAATTGTTTTTCAGTTCATGCCAAAATCTTTTTGACTTCAATACTAATACTGAGTTGATGTAGTTAGTCAACTTATTCAACTTGGGTAGATATGATTCTGAAATTGATATGCTTTTGATTCAACTCCAGTAAGTTCATTGCAAAGAAAAGAATCAATTTGTTAATAAGGATGTAAAAGCTATAAGAAAATAATTCCTTTGTACTTGATGTAGTTATTAGAAGATTTTTAAGTACGCGAGGGAAAACCTGGTGGTGTGAATTTACCTTTTCAATGGCAAATTTATTTTTTTACTTTTATTATTTTTTTATTTATATGTGACAGCGGAATGCATTACAATTCTTATTACAGATACAGAGCACAATTTTTCATATCTCTGGTTGTATGCAAAGTATATTTACACCAATTTGTGTCTTTGTACATGTACTCTGGATAATAATGATCATCACGTTCCACCATTATTTATAACCCCCTGCCCCCTTACTTCCCCCCCAACAACTCTGCCCTATCTAGAGTTCGTCTGTCGAATGTTTTCTCTGATATAAGGAGGCTGATTCAATGACAAATTTATGAAATAAAAATATGATTTATTGAAGTGTGGGGGAGTGAGGAGATGTTGGTCACAGGGTACAAACTTTCCATTGTAAGACGAGTAAGTTCTGGAGACAAAATATACAACATGATGACTATAGTTGGTAATGCTGCATTGTTTACTTGAAAGATGCTGAAAGAGTAGATCTTAAGTGTTCTCAACACAAACATAAGGTGTAAATAAGTGTGGTGATAAATATGTTAATTAATTTGGTTGTGCTATCATAATACCTGCAAGTTAAATCATCATATTGTGTACTTGAATGTATACAATATTTGTGAGTTTTATCTCCATAAAAATGGAAGAAAATAAATACATAAAACACATTTCCAATGTTTTTGATGAAGACTGTAGTCTGTGATGCATGTATAAAACACCAGATTTTGAAGATTTTGTGTATGATAAGAGTATTAAATAGCTTGCTTATTTTTTATGTTGATTAAATGCTGAATAATTTCGGAAATATCGGAAAATATGTCAGAATTATCAGGTTAAATAAAATATAGGTAAAAATAATCTTACTCACATTTAATCCAACAATTATGACATATTTATGATATGCACCTTTTAAAAAAATTTTATGGAAGGAATAACAAGATTGGCTACACGTCTTGACAAGAGGAAAGACTCGAGAAGGAATGAGAGCAGAGTTCTAGACTGGCAGAGAGAGCCTGCCAATCATAAAGTGGGTACAGTCAACAGAGGGAAGAAATGCAACTTGGCATGAGGTAGCTGGTGTTCTACTATCTAGCAAATACGTGATGAAGAGAGTACACTAGATCAGAGATCATGCTGCAATTGGTTGTGGCTCAGAGACACAATGGCCATGAAAGAAGAAAATGGAAGTTGAAGTCCACGACCTAGAGCTATGACAGAAGTAGCTGTAAATTCTGAGATTCCTGTGACTAATTCAAACCTAGTTTCATCTCTATAAAACATGTTGTAGGGAGAGGGCAAGACCTGCAGCCTCTGTAGAGTGCTGGAGGGTGACCCTGGATGGCCCTGGGTGACTCACTGAGGTCTTGGCCACTGGGGTGCTGTCAACTCCAGGATCTCTGTGTTGGAAGAGCTCACTCTCAGTGTAAATGTCAGCCATGATCTCATTCACGTCACTCCTTCATTCTTAGACCCTCACCATATGACAAACCTGGTGAGAGCCACATAATCCCTTCCCTGGAGGGACTTGGTGAAGTGGAGGAGAGACATGAAAACCCACAAACACAGCAACGTTAGGAGTGTGACGGTTACTGGGTGAAGGAAAGCCTCCTGGTGACCAGTGAGGAGCAGTCCAAGGACTTACTGAAGAATTCTCCTCAAGGCAAGGTGGGTCCAGCCTAGGTAGAAGGAACCGTGGGGCAGGAAGTTATCAAAGCCACAATGGCGAGAGGTACAGGATACCAGAGCCTTGGATGTGCGGCAAGGAAGCGGCAGGAAAGAAGTCCTGAGAGGCAAGGCCAGGTAGTTGAAGGGACTCCTTAGCCAGGAAAGGGCTGTAGACTGCTTGAGGACGTCAGGTCTTGGATCTGTAGGTGCTGAGGAGCAGTGCACGTTTTTAAATAGAGGAGTGACTTGATCACGGTTGTGTTTCAGAAAAAATGATCTTGGACAAGCATGGAGAATTCATTAGAGAATCAGGCAGAGGAGGTGGGTTAACTCTGGAGAGGGCCATATGGCCAGGCCATGTATTAACCCCCTGAAAGAGGTGGTATGCTCATCTGAAAAATTAATAACTCAGCTGGGTGGTGTTGCATGCCCATGATCATGCTGAGACAGTAGGATTATGAGTTCAAGGCCAGCCTGGGCAACTTAGTGGGATCCTGTCTTGGAAAACAAAAACCAAAAAACACAATTAAAGGGGCTGGGAACACGACTCAGTGCATCTGAGTTCAATTCCTAATACCACACACACACACACACACACACACACACACACACCCAGAGTAAAAATGGAAAGAGTTGACAACTGGTTCTGCAAAAGCAAAGAGAAAGCCCTGCTTTGTAGCATTTGTTGATTAGTATGATGTGGATATTGTCACCGTAGCTACACAGTAGCACATCATTACTCCATGTTTCCACCAGACATAATAGAGGGAAAAGATCTCAAGAGGATAGGTGAGAGTGAAGTACAGTAAAATTGTTAGAAAGTGACAAGTTTGCACCATTAATTACACTGGCTTTAAAATTAATTATGTGTTTGTAAAATGCAATTTTTAGTATTGGTTATAGTTGACAGCCAATTTATAAATTTGGTGGGCACTTGACAATCAGTTCGGATGACTGGTACAATGGTCCATCGAATCACTGGATGATAGAGAGATAAAATTGAGAAAATATCATCCTTGTTTGTGATTGGGAAGTGGAGTGTCCTAACCCAAATGAGAACAAAGTCAAAGGAAGAACATCTATTTGGAGGGAAGATAATGAACTCATTTCAGTTAAGTTCATTGGGTACATATTTACAAAGACCTGAGCTTTTGAAATGAGGACAGAATGGAGAACAGGTGGTGCAGAGTCCTTCCCGCCAAGGAAAGGACTAGAATATTCTAGATGAACAAATGGGTCCTCATAAAAGTTCCACGGCAGAATAAGCATGGGGTGATAGGAAGGAACTATGTATAGAACCCAGACTTGTGGGTGGAGTTTCAGAAGATTAACCAGAGGCAGTGACATTAATGGTGGCCAGGGGACAAGCCTCCTGAGTCATGCGGATGAACACCAGGCAGAAGAGCAGGTGGGGAGTGGGGGTGGGGGATCAAGAGACTGAAGAACACTCAGCTCGACTGTGAATTAGATTTCAAGGAACACGGACACACGTGGGGCTGAACCCGAGAGAGACAGTGATCACAGCGTCGTGCCTCCATGTGACAGGGGGTCAGAGATCTGGCTTTTATCCTAGGGAGAGTTGGCAGCCACAAAGGCACTTTAGGAGCAGGAGGTCACACTCGGCCCATACTTGGGACTCCTACCCTGGACAGGGAGCGAGGGGCATGCCTGGGAGTGGGGACCATTTAGGAGGCTGTCTGGGATTTTAGGCAGGAGGTGACAGAAGAATGAGGCAGGATATTGACCAAGGCTTCTGAGAAGAGGAAGAATTGGACAGAGTTAAAAGAGAGAGGCAAGAGCTGGTGATCGGTTGGAGGTAAGGATAAGTGAGAAGGATTTTGCAGATGTTATGGGACCTCTAAGAGGACATTTCTTCGAGGAAGATGGAAACATGTGTCTGGTATTCCACAGGCACATCTTGTCCAGCAATAAGGTTTGGGGGTAGATGGTATTTGAAGCCAAGATGTGGATAAAGCCACTCTTTGGGAGTACATAATGAGAAACAGAGCAGGGTGGATATCTGATGAGCTTAGGAAACACTAGCATTTAAGGGGTGGGGGTATCTGATGACCTTGTGCCAAGGAAAGATCATTTTAATCTAATGATATTAAACTTCACAGATGACACTTTACTGATGATCCCTCTCTTCAGCTGAATTTACATGAGTTACCTTGAGGCTCCAAAAATCCACTGCAGCTCTGAAAACATGGGGCCAAGGAGTTGTGAACTGAATCCTCTGAAACCATGGATTAAAATGACCCCCACCTCTCTATTAGTTTTTTCAGTGATGGGGGTCAAAACTAGGGCCTCCTGAATACTACCACTGAGTTACATCCCCATCCCCTAAACCTTTTGTCTTTATAAGTTGTCTTTGGTGTTTGTTACAGTAATGGAAAGCTGACTAATGGAAATGGAGTAAAACAGGTCCTTGAAGTCATTCCTGGGATTGCTTCCAACAATGCTACACTACATTCTCAAACAGCAATATTTTCGCAGGTCTCCTGTTGGGGATAATCAATTTTTAAAATTTTTACTCAAATATCTACTATGTGCTCTGTGAGGGAGAGAAAATAGGTAAGTAAAATCCTGGTAGCCATTGGGTTCCATCTACAGAGTCCATGGTTGCTCTATGAAGATCAAACATTTAGTAAAATATTTGGTGTTATGAAAGAGACCATTAATGTCTTCAAATATCTGCTTCAGGTAGAGGTATAGGAAGGGTTCTTTTCAGATCAGTTTTCATTTGGTCACATCTTCTTTCCCTTTTTCTTTAATGTTCATCATTATTATTATTTTTAATCATCTAAATACTCCCAGGTATATACACACTATGGAGAGGGAAACATTTTGGCCAATCATGTGAGTACTAAAATTATTCTCTGTCATAACCAACAGTGCTCTAAAATTAGTAAGAAAAGGGGGACACTGTCTAATGGCCCAGTGAGGGGGCTGTAGCTGACAAATCTATACATTGTCTTTTAGCCTAGCTCTTGTTCTAAGATCTCTTTCTTCACGAGATGCTGAAAACATCGAAACATTTGTGTGCAAGAGGGGTTCTTGCTGGGCACCGTAATCCTGGTGATTCTGGAGGCTGAGGCAGGAGGATTCCAAGTTCAAAGCCAGCCTCAGCAATCAGTGAGGCCTAAGCAACTTAGGGAGACCATGTTGCTCAATAAAATATAAGAAGAGCTGGGGATGTGCTCAGTGGTTAAGTGCCCCTGGGTTTAATCTCTGCTACCAAAAAGAAGAAGAAGAGGAAGAGGAGGAGGAGGACCAGGGATTCCTTATGGAAATCCACACTCCCAGGAAATAATGTTTTACTTAAGGCTGTTGAAGAGCTAAAAGAGCTTCCTGCTGAGCTCTTCCTTCTCTTGCACGTTAGGCAAGAGGAGTTAGGAGGAGCACCCGGATTAACCCAGCACCCAGCACTGACACCCTCTCTTCTTCTGCAGTAGGCCATGTGTCCTCATGTCAGGGATGAATAAATGCACAGAAAAAATGATACATTAATAATCAGGTACCCGTGGCATTCCTCAAACAAATTTGAAATAAACCCTGGACCTCTTGTGACTAGCACTTATGCCAGAGCAATGATGCTTCGTCAAATCCTAGATGTTCTTACACATGTCACCTTCTGTGTTCTCACAAGAATCCTCTGGGTTACTCAAGTCACATTTTATCGGTCCCATTCTCCGGGTGAGTAGACCGAGTCTTAATATGGTTGTCACCTGTAGATGAGTGACAACCAATTAATGGAAGAAAGCCTGCATTTTTTTCCTTATTTTTTAATTTTCACTCTGCCTCCGAAGTCTAGGAAGACTTAAATCTGGTGAGAACGTGAACTCCCTTTAATATAAAGATTTTTGTGGCAGTTGGACACCTGGACTTACAGGTATAAGTGGTGAAGTTGTAACTGCATGACTTGATAACGGTTGAATTAATTGTTAAAACTACCAGGAATTTGGGAACCTCTGAATATTCTATTCCCAGAAATATGCTATCCTGGGTTAAGAAAGATGACCATAAAGAGTTAAAGTGAGAAAGAATTGTCTGAAATATTCAACCAAGGGTGTACAAACAATGTCAGTAGAAGTGGACTTTTTAAATTCCAGAGGGCCCTTGACAACTGACTCATGCAATTGTTTTACACTAATGAAGCATTTTCTGTTTTAATAGTCTCCTTCTGAGGCAAAATTCAGTGGCTGTTGGATTTGACGCCAGTCCACACCAATCAATATCAATCTGCTGCCAAATGTTATTAAATATCTCTTTGATACCTATTTACAACTAAGAAAATAATTTCACTGTCAAGGGATTGTAAATGTGCGAGAGGGACCTCTGACAGCTCACCTCACTCACTGTCTCCGTCCCCGCGTCTGGGTGCTCCAGTCAGGAGACTAAGATGAAGGACATCATTAAGGAACCATATGAAGGCTAGCACAGGGCCTGAGATTAATTAGCTGTGCGTCAATAATCTCATCAATATCCGATTAACAAATGACACATGGCCCAATGAAACATATTGATTCATGCACACTCCTCACTGTTAATAAATTGAAGCTGCTTTGCTAAATGAGAAACCTGACAAAATAATAGGCTGCTAATACTGCCCGGCTATTGTGATCAAAAACATAAAATTAGCCTGAAGTATACAGTGCTTAATTTAGGAGGACTGTCACTCCACTCATGAAGCTTGTTAATGAATGACAGCAAAAGGGAGAAGAATTTTATGGAGAACTTATTCGAAAGGGGCCTGGAGAGTTTCCCAAGGGCGAGCATTTGAAAAGTAGAATATGCATGTGCCTGGCCCGAGGTCCCCAAGCTCTCTCTTTATCATGGATGTGTATGCAAAAAGTTTTGTTATGTTTTGTAAGTATATTATCCCAACCATGAGAGTTGTTTTAAATTTTGCCAATCATTACCTAATATCCGTAGGAGATGATGCTGATCGGATCAAAGAACGGTGTCTTTGGTTTTGATTTTGGTTTGAGGTAAGGTCAAAGGTCACGGAGAACAGAGCAACTGGTTTTACACAAACCCACAAATCCGTGGGTAAGGGCCTGCAGTGGTGTTTGTGTGTGTCTTCATTTAAAGATTTTTTTTTTTTTCAGTGCTGGGGACAGAACCCTGGACCACACAGCTCCATCCCCAGCCTGAGCCTGAGCTTCCTGTGTAAATGGTTAGACCAGTGATGACTTGGCCCGCCACCCAACCTCCTCCTCCTGGACGGTCTCCATCTCAGTCACATCCCCAGATTGTCCTTATTTCCTTATTAAATATCTCTTTACCTCTGGACCCTGGCTTCTCTCCGGCCCCATTTTCTGAAACAGGCTGTTTCCAAAGCAGGCAGGACCCTGGTGCTGTGTGGAGGTGAAGACCAGAGCAATTATACTTTAGTTTTCTCTTTAGCCCATGACGGAGGTGGTAATAGGGTTGGGCAGGAGGGGGATGAAGTGATAATGGTGAAGATGAGGGCTTGGTCCATGTTGAGGGCCCACCGAGACTGTGGTCAGAGAAAGCTAAGAAGCCCGCAGCCGGGCGAGGAGAGGGGGCTCTGCTTCCTACCGCAGCCACGGAGACCACCGCCCTCCCGGGGAGGCTCATGGACGGCTCTCCAGGAGCCTGGGTGTGGGAGGATCCTCCAGGAGGTGGGCCTGGCTGACAGTGCAGAATCATTTATTGCAGAGAATATTTTCTCATGGCATACAATCCTGAGGAAAGGCAACAGGGGAGAGGAATTGGGAGCACACTGACTCTTCTGGGTCAGTAGGGCACTGAGATAGAATGCAGCCTGAATTCACGGAAAGCTTATTACCTGACTCTTTCCGTCACCGGATGGAAGAAGAAACAAGCGAGAAAATAAGGGACCACCCGAGAACCAGCCCTCAGGGAATCCGCGGAGCATTTCAGCTGGAGTCCAGCCTCTCCTGTCATGTCCGCCCTCATTTCCTGGAGACTCACCGTCCAGATCCCTAATTGGGAACCTCAGGTGTTTCAACATTAGGCGTCTTTACAGGAAAATCAAAACTGGAACATGATCCAGGGGCCATGAGAAAACTTCAGCTGCTGCTCATCTTCACTTTGCTGTTAAATGCCTGGGAGCCAGAAAGACCACTCGACTGATCCCAGTCCCCTCCACTTGTCTCCCTTGAAGAGTGACACCGGCGAGATGTTCTTTGGAGTTCCTTGCGGTGCTGAGATTTATTGAGCTTCCTCAAGCTCTCTGGGCATACCAGTGTGTATCATCAGGGAGAAATGATTTTCAGTATAACAATTATTGAGGCTAAAATCCAATAGGCTTTCCCACGTCAAACTAAGCAGAATTCCCTGCCTCCCAGTGATGCTGGGTTTTGGAGCAAGACTCTTTGGTCTCTTCCCCAGGACCCTCTCTTGCCGTGGTGTCCAAAAGGAGTGCATGCAGAGTCTTAAGGTGCCTTGATCTTGATAAGTAGTTTTGAGAGATGCTGGGTCATTAAGTTGCATTAACTATAATTAGTGATCAGGGAGGGGGATATCCATCAGTAGTTTCCATTCATATTGTGAGATCTGTTGAAGTCCATTTCCTCAAAGTAGGCCTGTTTGGGAAAAGAATTTCTTTCTTTCTTTTTTTTTTTTTTTAGGTTTCTAGAATCGAAATTCACCAATTTCTTTATCTGAGGTCCACAGAAGAGGGATTTACATTGTGTGAAGAAATTCTTAAGGCTTGAAACACTTTCAGAACAGTAAAAATGGGCAGTGCTCCTTACAGAATTTCATGACATCAGGGGAGATTTTTTTGGTGTTGGAGTTCCTCTTATTTTTACTCCATCGTATTCGCCAAACCAATCTTTTTTTGTGTGGCAACTTTAGTGAAAAAATCTGCCATCTACTATGAATAAGTTGCATTATTGAGTCTTTCTATATGCCAGGCACCTTGTATGTACTATGTTGATTTTCATAGCAGTTCTCTGTGCTAAAAATGATATGCGACCTTAGATAAAGTTAGGTTCAGAAAGGTTAAGTAAGTTGCCTGATATCACCCAGCCATAAAATTGTTGGATCTGAGTTTATCTGGACTGTCTGAGGCCAAAGCCTGCTATTTTAACCTACATGGCATTGGTATTCTGCCTTTAATAAATAATGTTTACCTAGAGCCTGGCTGGAACTCACCAATAATTGACATTATCCACAGGTGAGTTGCCAATCTTCCAATCGGCAAGGGATCAAATTCTCTCAAGGCCCAACTCTTCACTAGGATCCTACTCTCTAATCTCTAAAGGGACGAGTTAGTGCATAAAAAGAACAACTCGTGGTGCCAATATTGTGTCATCAAATCTGCTATCAGGATAAAAATATCTGGGCTCTTGTGCCACTTCTGGCCTTTTAGAAGCCGTGAGGACAAACAAACCAGGACAATCCTTCGCAATGTGTGCTGAGCTTTGCAGTGTCCTTGAAGCATCTGTGAGGTTAGCAGGGCCCTGTGACTTACCCCACATCCATTCCATCCCTCGATGTGGCTTGTGCAGGGGGTAGCCCAGGCAGCTGCTCAGTTGGCCGGCTCCCCTGTCCCTTGTGCTGGTGAGTCAGATTTCATGCCCAATTAGGATACAAGGGGAAAGTTTCCCTTGTGGAAAGGACACAGCTGCTCTGGGCAGCAGCTTCAAGACGCTCCGAACGGTCTCATAAATCTGCTTCCTCATCCCCTGTGCAGGCCCCGAGACAGAAGTGAGGAAATCTTTCATGAGTTGGCCTGAGTCTATACAATTACTAACACACATGTACACACACACACACACCTTGTGCTATGTGTGCACACCATATAAATATAAATGTATATAGCACACACATTAGTTTATACGGAATGTGCCCGTGTGACTATGTGCCTACCTACGTGTGTTGTGTGCATGTGTGTAGAATTCCTGTAGCCATCTGTACTGTATGTTCATGGTTTTCATTTCGTCGCTACAAATGAAGGGAACTCATACACACATACACATACATCCATATCTTAGTCTGTCTATGTGTACCATATAGAGAGGGTATATGCGTATTAGTCTATATGTTGCGTTTGTGTGTTCACATGTACATGCATGCGCATGTTGGTGTATTTGTGTGAGGTGTGTATTTATAAATACTTGCTGCTCTTATACAATGACCTTAAATGCCTTCCCAAGGCATAATTATAGAGAGGCTCAAACTGGGGAGTATTGTTTTTTTTTTTTTGCAAAATGCATTTGAGATGTTCGATCTTCATTTTTACCTTTCCGCGAACTTAGAAGTCAACGTGAAATTTTTCTGATACGTGACAACCCTTGTCCCCTCTGTCATCCTAGGAATGGTGGACAGAGAAGAGTGCTTGGTGCTAAGTCATCCACATTACTCAACTTGAGCCAATTCACCCAACTACCATTGCCTCAAGAGGCAGGGTCTCAATGTCTCTCAAGGTTCCAAGACACATTTGCTTTCTTCCTCTGTATAACTGTTTTCTGGTTTTGTTCTCATTTCGCTTCCCCTTATTCGAGTGAGCATCAGCCCCTCCGTGTGTTTGTGCTCATCCAGTGGGGTCATGAGGTCCTGTCTCTGGAATGCGAGCCCTTGGTTCCTGCCTTCCTGCTCATCTCCCTGGTTAGTCACGCTCCCCCTTTCTTGCCTGGACTGGTAAAACCCCAGGATGGGGTGACCTTTCTCTCTCCTTCCTTCAAAACCTGCTCTGCACTTGCAGACAGCTCACATTTAAGTATCAACCAGCAGGCACCGGACTCACTTGCAGCAGTGGATCCTCAGAGTAGCGGGGAAATGCTATTTCACGTATGGGAGGAGCTGGCCTCAGAGGAAACTGCTTCCCTGATTCCTGGAGAATTTTCATTCCTCCATCAGGTGCGTTTCTGAAACACAGATCCAACCCACGTCTGGGTGTCTCTCTTCCAGTAGCTCCAGGATAAGCGCTAATGGCCCCAGGTGGTCTTCAAGACCCTTGGTGATCTCCGCCACAGTCCCCTCCAGGACCCATCCTCCCTACTCCTGCTCCGAGGTGCTGGCCCCCGACCTCCCTGGACATGGTTAGAACGTCCAGAGAAACTCATCTGACAGGACACCACCCCAGGTAGAACTTGGTGCTGTGTTCATACCTGCGTTATCGCAGCTCTGTGGTTACATCTGACGTCTCATCACATTACGTTTCCATTGAATAATGGAAAAATGGGTAAAAATGCATTTTTACCAAATGCTACTATGTGTACACATGAGAAACATATGTTCAAGGAATAGTGAGTATTTTCAGAAAATTACCCCAGAATAAAGTGAACAAAGCAGGGGACAAAATAGAAAGTACAGAAAGAAGCCAACTAATAATATATGTGCACAAATAGAGACTGTATGGGAAGGAATTTATATGCACCCACGCTACCAGAGCAGTGGTTAGGTACAGATGTTGGTATTAATGAGGAGGTTCTGCTAAATTTTTTGCATTTTCTAATTTTTCTTTTGAATAGCTATTACTGTCATGATCAGGAAGATATTATTATCTTTTTCACATGGGTAGTGGTTTGGATGTGGTTTGACTATGTCCCCATGCTGAAATTTAGTCCCCATGGTGAGATAGTAGAGGATACAAACAACTTGACTATGATGTTTAGAGGTCTGGCCTTTGAGAGGTAATTAGATGAGGTCATTGAGCGTAGCCCTTCTTGTTTGAATATTGGTAGCTTTATAAGAAGACAGACAGACAGACAGACACAATCTTTGCTCCCTCTTTGCCATGTGGTTCCTTGTGCCAGTTTGGGACTGTGTGGGTCCTTGAACCTCTATAACTGTGAGCTAATCAAACTTCTTTTATTTCTAAAGTTACCCAACCTTGGGTATTTCATTACAGTAACACAAAATGAATAATATAGCTAGGTTTTTCCTGTTTTGAAGAAGCTAAGTCTAAATTATATCTAGTTGCTGAGTACAGGATATAAAAAAAAAAACAAAACAAAAAACAAAAAAAAAACTAAAGGACTGAATGGGGATGTGTGGATCTACACTAGGTTTTAAAAACTAGCCTTTTGGTAGAAAAATACAATACCTTAAAAAATAGTACAAAAGACAATTCCAATGATCTAGAAGAGTAAAAAGGGAGAGGAAAAAAAAAGTCCTATCTCTCTTCTTATCCTTTATATCCAGATCCTCACTCCTTGTCTCCAAGGTAATTATTTGTACCAAGAGCTAAGAAATAGTCAGTCCCACACAATTCCCAGGTCGCAGGACCTTGCCATCACACTAGTTAACTTTTTTCCGTATGACGTGTCTGTTGCAGGTTGACGGGGCCCTTCCCCCATCTTCTTTCTGGAGCCCAGGCTGAAGGAGAAGCACAGTCAGAAGTCACCAGGCCCTGGCTCCTCAGAGGACCTGGGTGTGGGCACCCCTGGCTTGGTTCGAAGGTAGCGCCACATTGATCTTTTAACAGAAGCGTCTATGCATTCAATACTAAAAAAGCACTGAACTGGGAACTGGGAACGGACAGACTCCCTTTCCTCTTCTCTAGGAACTGGGTGAAGCCCTTAGTCATTGTGCCCTGAGGGACTGTCTCAGATTTTTTTATTCTTTCAGGTTCCAAGTGCTGCTGACTCTTCATGAAGTTTGCTCAAACAAACACTGTGTCTCATTTGTCTGTGTTGGGACGGCCACTTCCTTCTTTCAGATTCTTTTCAGTTTTCCAGTGAGTTCTCTGCGGCTGCAGTTGGTCAAATCTTAGTTTTCGATGAAGACGCCCCCATTGACTTCTAGGGGAAGGAAATGGCAAATCCTCAGAGCAATTGCCGTGAGTGAGTGAGTGGCTTCCAAAACCCGTCTTGTGTTCCTTAGCATCTCATCTTACAGGCTGCTAAAAAGATCGGTTCCCAAGCTTCATTTATCTTGGCAGACAGGTCGGAAACTAGATTCAGACTGACCTTCAACATGATTGTCCACAGGGGAGAGCAACGCATGTGCTAACACTTTCCATGTGATGCTATTAAAACAACCGTGGGTCTTGCTGTCTAACAAGGTGAGGTGGTGCGGTGTCATGGACAGAAGCACAAATTCTGAAGTCAGGCTGTCTGAGGTTAGAGCTTTTTAGTGAAGTGCTGGCATTTGGAAATTAACTTCAGCTTTCTTCTTGAGTTTACCCAGTGGCAAAATGGGAATGGTAATCCTAGCTACCTTATGTGATGGTCGGGAAGACTGAGTAATGACACCCATGTACAATGCTTGGTACTGTGACCAGAATATGCTAAGCATTCCAGTATGTGAATTGTCCTTGTTATTTCATGATCATTGTGTTGGTTACTGTCTTAGGGGGAATCCATTTTTGCTATTCCACTAAAGAAAATTAGCAAGTAGAACTTGGTGTAATCAGTGTTAGGAAATATTTTCTTGCAATGAAATAAAATATTTTCTTGCAATGAAAACTAGCAAATGACGGAATGAGTTACCCTTCAAGATGGTGGGCATGATCATTGGACATGATCAAGCATCATCTAAACAGTGACATTCTAGGACATTAAATCTCAAACCAAACCAACAAAAGGTTCTAATCATTTGTTAAATGGCTGTTAGTAATATCAATTAACAGTTATTATGTTTCTCAGTGTTTTCTTTTTTTGCCATAATTTAGAAATATTTGCACCTAATATTATCCAGTTTTCCTCTTGGTTCACTGCTCATATAGCCTACCTAATTTATCTTATATATCTACCTGGAATTCAGTTGCAGCTTGAAGGGAGAAACTATCATACAAACAATAAGGAAGTTGGAAGTTAGATTTGTATTTGTTCATGATTGAACTAAGTTACACAGCATTGCTTTCACCTGTTCTTCCTGAATGAGGCTCACGGTTTTTGGAGTTTGCTACAAGTAGCAAAATTTAAAGCCATAAGATTAGAGTGAAGTTTAAGAAAATGAATGCACTGTATAGATATCTTGACTCTCTATAGTAATTCCAGTCTTTTTACTCCTTTATTCCATATTCTCAGAGTACAGACCCATTTTTACAATATAATGTTGCATATATTGTTTTACGGTCATTCTTTGAGGTTTGCAAATGGGTAGGGGATTTCTAGAAGTAGATAATGAAGACTTTGGGAATAAAAAATGCATTTTCTGCATCTTTCTGCCCATCTATTCTCCCCTACCTCTCTGATCACCATCCCCAATTAGCATATTGTCAAACACAGTAGGCGATCAATAAGTGTTTACCAAATGATTGAATTAAAAAACTGCTTAGTGAATGGAAACTAAAGAAAACAGGCTGATGGGTTATAAAATTCTTCCAGCCACCTGTCATTTAAACCTGTTTGTTCCCTTGTTCCAAGAAAGACTAAGCTCATACCATTTGGTTAATTGTTAGAGAGATCAAAAGTGAATAATTAATGAAAATCCCATTTTCCTACATCGTTAAATTCAAAATAAATTATTCCCTGAGTCATTTGGTTCCATGAGGTAGTTTAATTTTGATAATTGGTTTGTGAACCTGCCCATTTTCCTGCTTCTACAAAATTACTGGCTAAATTCAGTATTCAAAATCATGTAAACTGGATGCATCGGCTGTATATGAATAATAAAAGATAATTTTAAGGCAACAGTTCAGGGGCTTGTGTGCACGTGTAGCTCAGTGGTAGAATACTTGCCTGGGATGTGTAAGGTCCTGTGTTTGATCCCCAGCACTACAAAGCAAAACCAAAACTAAAACCAAAGAATAACAGCTTAACCACATGCTTCCTACTGAAAATAAGTCTAGAGGTTTACTATATGCCTTTCAAATGACAGCTTGAAGAAATTTTTTAAGTAGGTAAGCTGATTGAAATATCAACTTGCTTCTTTTATAATATTTATTTTAAATTTATTCTTAACTGATGTATTGAAATTGTAGAAGCTTATGGTTTTGGTATAGCTTGGATCTGACTGTTCACAAAGACCCGTGTGTTAAAAGCTTGGATCATCAGCTAAGTGCTATGGGGGTGTGGGCTCTTTAAGAGGTGGAGCCTAGTGGGAGGTCTTCCAGTCTTCATGGACACACCCTCCAAAAGGTAAGAGGGATGCCTCCTGTTTCTCTTTTTGCCTCCTGGAGGCCATGAGGCGAACAGCTTAGCTCCCCGATGTGTCCCCACCATGATGAGCTGCCTTCCCACAGACCCCTAAGCAGTGGAGCCAACTGATCCTGGACTGGAATCTCCAAATCTGTGGGCTAAAATAAACCTTTTCTCTTTAGAGGCTGATTATTTCAGGTATTCGTTACAGTAATGGGACACTGACTAACACAGGTGCACCACGTGATAGTTTAAAATGTGCGTACATCATGGGACGGCTAAGTCAAGTTAATTCACATGTGCATTACCTCACTTATTTATTTGAGATGAGAACACTTAAAAATATGCTCTGTCAGCAATTTTCAAGCATACAGCACATTATTAATTACAGTCACCATGCTGCACAATAAATCTCTTGAACTTATTACTCCTAACTGAAATTTTATATCCTTTGACCCACATCTGCCCCAATTCCCCGCCTCCTCTCACCCCCTTGCTTTTGACCAACACAAATCTACTGGATAGTAAATTTACTGCTAATCACAGGTGAGTGTCCATTATAGACACTGTTTCAAGTTTTTATTTGTGCCGTCCTATTTCAAAGCAATCCTATAATAGAAATTATTAAGCTGTTATCTCACAGCCACCATCTGAAGGAGAAATGATTAATGTCCTCTTTTGACAGTGTGGGAACCGAGACACCAGGAAATTCAGCACTTGTCCTAGACAAGATATTGGGAGACATGGAACTGGAATTTAAACCAAGGTAACCAGACTTCCAAAACCAGTGATCTGGACATGATATAAATCAGTGTTAGGAAAGAAAATGTTTGTTTTTTTTTTAAACTCAAAATTAGCCTCTTAAATATGCCATTCTTCATTGTGTTTCTTGTAGGGTAAGCCCTTTACTTTCAGTACACTAAAAAAAGAAGAGAAGATATTTGTAATATTTTTTTCATAGCTAACATAATAATCTTCATGATTTCCACTCTATGAAGTAGCAGAGAAAATTAAAATAAATTCAATTTGGTAAATTCACCCAAACCTTTGCACAACCTCTTGGGTAGCTCAGTCACTTTTGGATAGCACAGGCTTCTAGCTACCCTTTCCTTTCTGCTCCTTCGGGATTGGAGAAGTGAGGGGAGTTGGTGGAGATGAGCTTTGGGGGTTATGAGAACTGGCTTCCATTGTGGTAGATTTTGTCTGACTCTGCTATGAGTGTCTTTGAGTTCTCTGACGACTCGTAACTTGTGGTCTCCTCTCCCTTGTGTCTTGGTCATGCCTGGTGTCCTCATCTGATGTGGCCCCAGGTCAACCCTCCGGGGACTGCACTGTCTTACTGAGCCATCTCCTATCACCACCACCTCCATTTATTGCTGATCTTTGCATATGGTAGAAATAAGGGGATGATCAAAACACCATCTCATGAATCACACTGTTTATTTTCATATAAAGAGAATTAATCTTCCCTAGTTTCTGAATGCTAAAGAGGAGGAGAACGATGTGACCAAACCTCACCGGGAATGCACTGAATACAGGACGTGCATTAACCACATGACGGATGATTTCAAAATTACTAAAATCTAGTTGCTCAATTGGGATGCAAGAAGGCCTCTTTGGAAAGTGAAGTCCTATGAGAGTTAGAAGGTCCCTTTATCCAAGCTGAGCAGTGCTCGGAGAAGCTGGCTTGACCACCGCAGCAGAGATCTGTGGAGATGTGTGAGGTCCTTGGATGCTGGAGGATGGTGCCACTGTTGGCAGATGAGGCATTGAAGCTCCAAGGCTAACAGGATGCCCCCCCTGTTGCAGTGTGAGCTCTGAGAAGTGGTCATCGGAGTGCAACTTCTCACAGCATACGTTCTGGGTCTTCAGAGAAGCAGCCAATGCAGCGCAGCCATGTCATGGCCCAAGCTCTCAAACTGTGGGTTAAACTCTTGAGTGCATGTGTATTTCAGCTATATCAACCAGTAGCTGAGGTCAGTAACTCTGATGTAACATACCTGGGGGAGCAGGAGTTGGGAACTGACAGGAAGTCCCACTCTTAGGTTCTGAATGCTAAAGAGGAGGAGAATGATGTGACCAAACCTCACAGGGAATGCACTGAATATAGGATGTATGTTAACCACAAAACGGATGCATTGAAATAACACAAAAATACAAACTTTGAAACAAAAACAGTACCACATAGCAAACTGTGTTTGGAGTCTTTTCAAGCTACAGAACACTGATTGATAAACTTCCATCATAGGATCATGTTACAGTAACCTTACTATTACAGTAGCCATATCTGAAAAGCTTGCAACTAGACTCAGCAATCATGCCCCCAAAGGGCACATGTAAGAATCTGAGGGTTACCTGGAGATGCAGACCACAGGAGGGCTGAGAGAGATTCAGGAATGCTAAATCAGGTTTTCACCACGCCTAACTCTGGCTTCTCTCAGTTGTCGAGGTCATTCCGGCTAAGCTGATTAATTGTCCCCTAGTTCCAAATGGGAAGTAAGATCAACATCCTCCTGATTTCCTCTTTTCTCTCACTCTATATAATATGTTCCTCCTGAAGTTTTGGATCCATTATGGCCCAGGGTTTCTCTGTATTTTCAAACTTCTCTTAGAAATGTTACCAATCAGCTGAGGGTTCTTTTGTGCAATTTTGATGGAACTCACAAACAGGTACAATGCAGGTCCCTTCGAGTTAGCAGCTCTGAACTCTGAGGGCCTGTGATCTCAGCTCTTCCAGCAACTGGAGCTAGCAGCTTCCGGGCAGCTTTCCTGCTGTCCATCACTCTCTAGAGCTCCCGCCATTCCTGGGCTGGTGGTTGTGCTAGGTACCCTCAGTCCCCAAACGCTGCTACTATGTGCCCAGTGTTACCAGCTTTTAGACACCAGCTGTCTGCCCTTCCCGAGATAGAAATCACAACTAGGCATAAGAACTGTCTGAAAGAGGCTTCATTAGGACCTATGTTGCAGGATAAAGGGGAAAAGTACATGGCTATTTCCATGGAGGTGGGGTGGAGGGGGTGGGGAAAGCCAGGCCCACGCATGCGCAGTTTCTGCTGGCTAACCACAGACTTTCCGCCTTCCCTCTTAGTCTTTGGTAGGGGAGGGGCTCCTTGAGGACCACAGTGGAGACAGTTGATGTGGCTGCAGAGGCATGGAGTCATCCAGATAGGCTGCGGGAGCAGAGGGAAGCTGCAGGTGCCAAAGAAGGATGTCTCTGGCCACAGGGCGTGGGATGTAACTGGGTCTGGCCTGGGGGCGCTCTGGGGCAGCCACAGCTGTCAAAGATGGAAGATTAGAAAGTATCTGTGGGGAGATTGGGGCCTTTCTCTTCTGTCTCAGAAAGGGTGAGCTTTTCCCTTAATGTCTGGATCCTGCTGGTTTTCTAAGTCAGAGCTGGCTTCCTTCTGTGCATTCATGTCTGTGCTAATGGCTTGTTGGACCCACGTTGAATGGTAACAAGTAGGCATTATTCTAAATGCTTACAAACTTTAGTTCATTTAGTTTAATTCACCTAACCTGCTTAATATAATCAGAAGTATTATTATCCTTCCTCTACAGAAAAGGAAACCGAGGCACAGGACGTTAAGAAAGTTGCCCAAGGTCATGCACCAGGACTCAAGTCCCCAGCTGGCTGGTCCTGAGTCCACTCGTAAGTCACCAAGCCACACAGACTCGCCCATAAAACAATGGCAGACGTGGCCACTGGATCACTGATAAGGAGGCATAAACTTGGAATGTCAAAAATGTTATATCCATTACATGTTCATAAATTTGAAGTAGGCTTACTTGTAAAAATAGGTCTGAAAGGAAAAGAAATCACTCAGAAAAGTCTTGAGTTAAATAAATATTTTAACTGCCAACCATCATTCTGGACTTCAATTGAAAGAGGAGTAATCGCCATAGGTGTATGTTTGAATAACTTTATTGTAATGTGCAAGCTTGCTGGCATTTTTTACAAAGTAATTTATATGTATAAATTATTATATAAAAATATATATTTATGTAAAGCAGAGAGTTTGCCTGCCTGTACAGTTTGATTTAAGTGGTCCTAGAAGGCCCATATAACTAAATGCTTCCCTCGTGGTCTAAATTCCCTAACTTTACACTTCCCCTACTTTGAGAATCCACTTGGGGCAATTGAGAGCTGATTTTTGGAGAATGAGAGATTTGATGACCAACCCATGTGATACAATGCAACTGGGGTTTGGGATGGGGACAGCAGCAAAGCAATTAGCACCTGGGGGCTGGGAGCATGGGCACCAACCAGTATTAAGTTCGAATCCCACGAAACTGCTGATATTTATTTCTTTTTGCCTGTAAAAATGTTAACTGCATGTAGTTCAACTTAAAGAAGGGATATGAAAAATTTTGAAATTTTGATTATGTCAGGCTCAATCTACACACGCATTCTATCCAGTCCCTTTTCTACTTTGACCCTTTCGTAAAAGTCAAGAATGACTTCGGGAAATACGTACTTTTAGCCTTTTAAAACTTTACCAGTAAATACAAAGCCTCAGTGTGCCCGCCAGTCCCTAAAAACGTTTTGTTTTAAACCTGCATTTTGAATTTAGTAGGATGCTTATAGACTATCGAGTGTTCATGGGCCGCGTTTTAAGAACCTGTTTCTTGTCATGGAGGCCATAATTTACCTATTTTGAGACCTGATGTTAAGGAGAGATATGACTGCAATTTTCTCAACAAAAGATGAGAGAAAGCCTTTGTTTATATCTTACTTTTCTGAGGCTGTTGCAAAAAGAGATGGAATGTGAATTGACTTTGAGAGTTGGGGGAAGCGGTTGCGGCAATGTTATGGCTCTGAAAACATTTAATGTGAGACTTAAGCTTTGAGAGGGAACCTGAAAGAGCCATGCCTTCCAAGGTTTCCTGGACATTTTGTTTAAAAATAAGATACAACTATTAGGACGAGGTTTTCTTTTTATGGATTAAATGTTTAAAGAACTAAACAAGCTAACTTTGCAATGTGTGTATTTGAAGGAAAAGCCAGGCCTTAAAAAGTGTATGGGCTTCTACACTGAAATAAGTTTATTTTTTTCTTAAGTTATCTGTGACCGTACACAGTATTTTCAGCAAAGGTAAGATGGTGGCCAATTTTCCTTATGTTCCTTCATATAAATTGTTTCCACTCATGTTGGCTTACCCTCAAAGTATTTTAGGTTTCAGATACGTTGACCCAAATATGGGTTACTTCATTTATTCTGTTTTTTTTTTTAATCTCCCAGAGTTTAGGTTTTAATAAAACTTTAATCAAAAACAAGGTCATCAGGAAGGTCTCTCCTATATTTAGCTAGGAATTTATTTTACACCTTATTTAGACCCCAGACACTCCTGAGTGCTCCACAGGGAATCAGGCAAGAGTATTATCATCTCCTTGACCGGAAGCATTCATTGCTCATTTTCATTTTCAACACAAAGAAGAAATGGATCTTTTGGTAAAGTTTTAAACCCAGCATTAATTATGTAGATTTAAAGACCACTTGTACTCACCATTAAAACCTGGCTGACCTTACTGGGAGTTGTTTAGCACGGAGAAGAAAGTGCAAGTATAAATCTGGTTTCAAAATGAACCATACATAATACATAGAAAACCAACGTCGGTGATGTAAACAAAATAGTAATAATCTTTGTTGATTATTAGTAGCTAATCATTAATTGACAATTAATAATTATTTATTACTTATCTTTGTGTTTCTGAGTCCATTGCATGTGTGAACTCATTTGATCTTCCCTCTAACTCTGTGATGAGTGACTGTTATTATTCTTACTTTCTCATGAGCTTCCGTCAAGTCCGGCAGAATCGGGATCTGAACTCAAGCGGTTTGGAACAAGAGTTTGTGTTTTTGACTGTTAAGCAATTTTGGTTTGTTTGAAACAAATGATATTAAAAAAAAAAAATCACAGAAAGAGGAAATTTCCCAGCTGTTTCTTTTGAGTCCGCTTCTTATTTCTTAGGGGAAGACTGTTGCACCAGTATCTTCTGAATTTTAAGTAGGACCAGAGATGCCAATAGGTTGAGAGGTTCTCACCTTGTTGGATTATGTTAGAGACTCTCGGTAACACTGGCATTTATTTTTTTATTTTATCTTATCTTTTTCGGTTCTGGGGATTGAATCCTATATTGGGTATTTATATATAGTATGTATTTAGCAATGTGGGAATGATCATCTAACTTAGGTTGTCATTCCTTAAATCCATGCTGTTGACTGGGCACCTGATCCTCACTACCATCAGAGGGCTGTGATTGTTACTTAGTGATTAGCAAACTGGCCCAGTGAGGCCCACCAGCCTAGCTATAGACAACAGTTGTCCTCGACTTTTAACCGTGACCACCTCCAATCCAGCATATTTAACATCAAGCCAGTGTTTGCAAATTGTGGATAGATGTCCAGCTGGATCAAAAGGACCAGGAGTGTCAGAATTTCTGGGGAGCCAGTGCTGCTAAACCAGAACTTTGTCCATTCACTGATGTTTATGATGTCCCCTGATTTAAGGACTGTACTAGGTCAGAACTTTCTTAGACTTTAGCAGACAAGAGAACCAAACACCTGCAGGGAGTGTTAGCACTCAGATTGCCGACCCCAGAGTTTTCCATGCAGTAGGTCTCTGGTGGGGCCAAGAATGTGCATTTCTCACAAGGACTGAGGCGATGCTGATCTTGCTGGTCTGAGGACCACACTTTGAGAACTATAGGTAAGCAGTACTGCATAGACATGAAGAAAATATCACTGCTCGTGTAAAAATGACTTTTGTACTATTCACTGCATACTTTAGCCTGGCTAATTTCTTTTAAAGTTGTATGTATGTGAAGATTATTGTAATCATTTGTTTTCTTTTCAATTATGTTGTTCTGACCTTTTCTGAGGTATACACCTATTATGCATTTAAGAGTTGTATCACACCCTTTCTTTGAATCCTGAGATGCAGCATTTAACTCTCGTTACTGTTTTGCTCAGGTTAAAAAGCAAGGCAAGGGATTGTTGAGGCTTCTGATGATTTACAAAGTAGAGATGCAACACTCTTCAAATTAAAAGGAACGTAATCTAAAATCCCATGCATCTTCCGCCTGTCACTGGCTCCCACCTACCTCTCTCCCTGTAAACGGATGGTTGCTTGAGCATAAAGCCAGGTACAGTAAAATGCTTCGACTGGGGTATGTAGCAATTATTCTGTGAGTCGCTGAAGTCCTGCCTTACCAGAGGGAAGCCGAGTGATGCAATTCAGCCTCGGGGCCTCTTCAGCAGAGCATCTGTTTTTTTTTTTTTTTTTTTTTTTTGATACACTTTGCCTATTAATTTTTATCTCCAATATGTTGGAACTGGGAGAAAAAAAATTCCCTTCCTTGATGCCTGTCTCTGCTTATTTCTCATGTAGGTATCATTGATGCTTCTACAGAGCATGTTTCCAGGGAGTCAAAATTATTCTTTTCCCTCAGATTGTTCTTTTTTCCCCTTAAACATTCTCTTTGCTTAATTGCATATTTATTAATAGCAGATTATATAATCTCAAAGGTATCATTCAATCTTGTGATTCTACTACATATTCTTTTATTTTACATTTATATATTTATGTGGACAGCATCCATGATATATTAAAAATACACATTTTTTTTTCCTTTGGGGGATGGCATTATTTAGAGAGATACATGCATTTTAACTCAAAGATATCTCTTCTAGACTTTTCTCTTCTAAATTGTCACTGTCTTCATTCCCAGGAAGGTATCATTAGACATATTATTTTCAAAGATCATCAGTTGCTTCACTGTCACAGGACTCTCAGGCCACAGAGAAGGAAGCTACTCCTATTTCTATGGAATATATCAAAGATGAAATGGAGACACAGTTGTCGCTATAGAAACCACAGTAGGGACAGAGATACAGTTTCAAAAGGAAAATGCTGCCCGGAACTGAAAGACAGGTAGGATTTTCTAAAACTCTTCAGTCATAAATTAAACTTTGGTGATAGGGAGGAATTTTTAAGAATAGTTTTGAACCTGCCTAGGGGTAGAAGAAGTAGAACTTTGACACTTTTCTGAGTTGTTTATATTACTTAATTGCCTCAGGGTTTTCAGAAGGGATTATACTGTTAAGTCTTGTTGAAGATGGCATTTTACAAGCCACCAAGAAGAGAAAGTAGCACTAACACTGCATTAAAGTTGAAAGCTATTATTTTTGCATTTTGTGTTGGAAAAAAAAATCAGTCAATCATTGGAGTTGTTTTTTTTGAAGGGAAAAAAGATCTTATTCTGAAAGTATTTCATATTGGACCATGTTAGGTCTACCTGTTTTATTATTATTTTAGTTGCATTTCATCTTCTTTCCAATACCATTAAAAAAAAAAAAAAAAGGCCCTGGTGATAAGATTCCGAACCTTAAGTAATCCGTTACATTCCTTTGTTTATTTAATGTCATGCTTTCAGGTTGTTTCAATCTAGTGTCTAGGAGGGTAAATAAAGTAACAACCTCTACTCCCTTTGTCTCCTTAAACTAAATAATGTATGTTTGAACTACTGAGCAGCTTAAGTAAAGGAAGAAAATGAAATGATGAAAGTCAAACACAGAATCCTGTAGCGCTTGGAGGGAGCCTGGCCGCTGCTCTGCCCCTTCTATAGGGACTAGGTGTCACTGTCCCATGTTTTATCAACACAGCGTTGGAAAAACCTAACAGAGTATGACATTAGATAAACAAAGGCACAGAACACCTCGCCCACCATTCAGTGTTATTATTCTCCCTTTCTCCTCTTTTTTTTTTTACTTATTCAGTGTTAAAAGAGAGGAGGATATAATTTACATACTGTTGATGTGCCCAGAAGAATTTTGACTTCAAACAATTTCCCATGTCTTGTCCTAGAGTAAATAGTTGATTTATGTATTCATTGAAACTAAATGGGCAAAGGAATTATTAATGATTAGTGAGTTATTGTGGAGGATTGCCCTAGGGGAGAGAGACAGATCAGAGAGCCCTGGTCCCTTCCTTCTACCAGAGCTTCTGATAAAAACCTCTTGGCATTGTTGACTATTTATAGCCTTTTTTGGGACTATTCATGCATTTTATTACTGAAAGAAATTGGAAATAGCACAATTTGCAATAAATGGAATTTTAGCCTAGTAGAGCCTTGAGCACTGAAGGCTGGGGTTAATTTTATTGGCGCTAGCCACATTTCTCACTGGAACCCACTTCTAAGGAGCGCCACGCCTACAATCCAATCTCACCCTGGACTTACTGGAGCTTGGTGTTGTTTCATTGCTTATTACTAACTCTCAATTACAAACCCCACAACAGTAAAATCTGGCTTCCATAAATGCCTCCTAAAGGAATGGAACCGGAATACTGTTTCTAATTTGGGGTACATGCTTCTTTGAACATTTATGGAATTTAAAATGATTTGGTGGATATTGGAAATGAGAAGAGGTCAGAATTATCAGGAAATATGGAAGAGAATCTCTTGTTAGGGTTTGCAAAGTTGAGACGTCTGATGAATAAGAATAGATTCTTTTGCTTATTTCATCCCTTGTGATGAAATACACGCTAATACACCCCCTAAGAATTGCAGCTGGGCACAGATTGTCAAGTTCTTAATGAATATATGATGTGAAAAAAAATCAAATTTATGTGCTGATATAATTCATCCAGTTGCAACTAAACTCAAGTTCTTTTGTTTCCATAAATGTCTGATATTAAAAAAATCAAATTTACGAATTAATGTAAGTCATCCAATTGATATTATAAAATCAAGAAGCAGGATTTTTAAAAAGTGAATTCCTATAGATATCCTCATGCCAATGAGTGTTGTATGAAAGTTAAAGAGGAAAACATTTTGACTGATAAACCATCTTCAGGAAAACAAGTGAATGAATGAATGGATTAACAGTAAAAGAGCTAGGCCGTTTGCACTTGTAGCACAAAGGGCTGAATCAAATATTTATTTTGGCATGAAGGACATTCAGAAAAACTTGCAGTGTCATGCCCTGGTAGATGTCCCAGCATTCCCATGTGTAGGCATTCCAATTCAAGGTGAAAAATACTTTTTTTCAGTATAATAATGATCTAGTTTGGCTGTAACCGACCTCAGCTTAAAGGACCTTCCATTTCACCAGAAAACCTGATCTATGATTTTTGGGAAATGAAAGAACAATGAATACATAAATGAAGATGAATAAGTAAATATAGACTCATCTGGTAGACTCATGTCTGACTCCAATCCCATGCCCGGGGTGGATGGTCCAGGGCTGCTCTTGAAACACCAAAGGCATCTCCCATGGGGCTTCCCGCCTCTGACCTGAGCCTTCCCTTACAGTGTTCTCAGTTGCTTGTGTCTCTCCCTTGGGTGCCTCTGCAGCTGTGAGGAGGCAGCATTTATCAGATACCGTGGGCATTATGAAGGGATGTAAAGATGCCGTCCTGAGTAACAAGTCTTTTACAAGATTATGGTAGCCTGGCTTGAAAAGTATTGGACTATGGGTCACTCCAACACAATTTACTAATTTTAGCCATAGCTCTCACCTCTCATTCTGGTTCATAGATTAAAAAAAAAAAAATGGCCTAATCTTTCCTCGACTGTGATTTGGTTCTACCTCGAACTGGAGAAGAGGAGGCACAAATCTTGGCCCTCTACTTTGTCAGACAACAGTGATTACAAGATGCTCGAAAGAAAAGAGGGCAACCTTGGTTCTCAGATCTGAGTTAAGCTAGCACATTAACTCAGCTGATCTTCAGTTTAGTGCCCACGAAACACTTAAACCAGAGTTAAGAAAGCAAATTAACTCGGTTGATCTTAGGTTAGTGCCTATGAGGCAATCATAACACATATTCAAATCAAGCATGCATAAAAAATCAGGGGCTGCGTCAACCATAACAGATTACATAAGGAAATCAAAAGTGATGGAGAATGTGAAGGGAAACGCTGTTCTTTCCTCAACATGCTATTAATTAAATTATTATACAAAGTAATGCTTTTTGCATCTCCCATCCTGGTTTGGTTTTCTCTTCAAACAAATGCTGGCTTTAGTACCTTAAGGTGTCTGGAAATTGTTTTCTTTGGAATTCGATTTCTATCTCTGTTAATAGCAAAGAAGAAGAAACAGACAAAGATTCTGGGGACATATATGTCTGGTGACTCTAAACTATTTGGGGACAGGGAGCAATAGGTTATATTTCATTCGTTCTGGCATTGCAGTTGGAAGAATGGCTGTAGGGTTTATCTCCTGAGTTCCTATTTTTGCTTTTCCTCCCCTCCTTCTTACAGTGTTGGGAATGAAACCCTAGATTTCTCTCACGCTGAGCAGGTACTCTGCCACTGAGTTGTGCCCCCAGCTCATCTGCTTTGCTTCCTGCAAAACAAATGAGAGCACTTTATAAACAGATTCACCTCATATAGGTGTGACCGGAAACTACTTGAATAGTCCTAGGCATACAGTGGGCAGTCTTTACATCTTTTCCTTAATGAAAAACTGGAGTGTTTCACGGGCAATGTGCCTTGGCCTCCAAGAACCATGTGCGTAATTTCATATTCTCTAGTAGTATGGTTCAAAAGTAGAAACAGCTATCATTACTTTTAAATATGTATTTTATTTAACCTAATATACCCAGAACATTTCATTTTTAACATGTAACCAATTTAAAAAAATGTTAACAAGATGTTTTACCTGTTGTTCCTAGAAAGCCTTTGAAATTTGGTATTTGTTTTTCACTCTCAGAATATCTCCATTCAGACCAACCACATTTAAATTGCCACGAGGGGCTAGTGGCTACTGTATTGGTAAGAATAGTGCAAAGGAGAGGGAGAGGAAGGGAGGGGGCATCGGGGTAGGAAAGATGGTAGAATGAGATGGGTATCACCACCCTAAGTACATGTATGCAGACACGAATGGTGTGACGATACTTTATGTGCAACCAGATATGAAAAATTGTGCTCTATATGTGTAATATGAATTGTAATACATTCTGCTGTCATATACAATGAAATTTAAAAAATGAATTAAAAAAAAAAGAATAATCCTGCAATTGTGCCAGCTCTGGAGCAGGAGTTTGTATGTGCTGCCTTTGAGCATGCCTCCCGGGTCTTAATGACGTCAGTGTCACTGGCCCACGTGGTATTCATCTCTGTACTCATCAATTGAAGCAAGAAAAAAAAAAAAAGGATCACTTATGCTGAGAACTCATGGGGTGTAATGTCATTATAAGCTGATTAATAAAAATATCATCAGGAAAAGTAAACAAATCCCTTACATGCTAAAGACAGTGTGTTTAAGTTTCTGCTACTGTGTAACAAATTACGACAGACTTAATGGCCTGTAGGAGCAGGAACTTACTATCATCTTGTGGTGGCTGTGGATCAGGGGTCAGAGCGTAGGTTGGCTGGTTCTCTGATGAGCATCTGCACAGATGGAAATCCAGGCGGCTGTTGGGGCTGTTTTTCATTGAGAGTCTCAGGGTCCTCTGTCCAGCTCACCGGTTGTTGGCAAACTCCAGGTCCTCGTGGTTGTCAGACTGAGCCCTCAGTCAGCTGCTGCTTCCTGCCACGTGGCCTGCTCTACGCATTTGATGTTTGCCTCTTGATGTCATCAGAAAGCATCTGCTACTACTTCCCGTCTCTGACCTTCTCCCTCTCTTTTAACTCAACCTGACTCAGGATAACGTCTTTCTAAATTTGCATAAAATTGACTGATTAAGGTCTAATCATATTTGCCTCATCACTTAACGTAGGTGTAAGAGAAATAGCACGACATAGTCACCGATGTCTCACTCAGCCAGGGGGAGGGGGTTACCTGAGGGATGTACCCCAATGACTAGGAATCTTGGAGCCACTGGAGGATTCTGCTTACCAAAGCTAGAATCACAGTCTTTCTCTGTGTTAGGTGCTTAAATTTCTATATAACACTGAAATTCAATAATAAAGATTTTATTATATAAAATCTCTTTTATTTTTCTTCTTTTGCTACTATTTCTTGTCCAAAATTCTTCCCCCACACTTTTATTTATTTATATTGATAACCGAGCTTGATAATCTCTTTGCTCATGTTGAACTGTTCTTTTCTCTAATGTTTACTATCAGTTTGGTGGGTTCTTAGAGAAACAAAATTATCACATGCCCAGAGGAGAGCGCCTTGAACTCAGTGTCCGTGTGTACATCAAGGTTAGTATCAAAACGGCGTGATCACATTTTTCTCCCCACAAGAAAAATGTCCCCACTAGTGGTATGGATTCAATGAAATGAACAAACTGGGAGTCACGAGAAGACTGTAATCATCCAAGAAACGAGGAGTGAACGTAAAGCAAAGTGATTTCTGTGCAGTATCCCAGGGAAAATGTGAACGAAGAGGATAAATTATAAGACTTTGGGTTTGGGGGCCACAATTTGCCAGGGGTCGGTGGGGGGAGGGGTGGAATTATTTCTGGCTTGTTGAGTCTGACAAAGATTTTGTTTTCATGGATCTGATATTCTAAGAGTGCATGATATAAGAAATAAGGTAGAAGTGAATAATAATAAAAACTTAAGCTCTGAGAAAACTAATGAGGTAGAAGGAATTTCAAATAAGTGCTGCAAAAAAAAAAAAAAAAAAAAAAGGGATGTGTGTGATAGAGAACCGTGGGGGAAGCTCAGGTTGGGGAGCTAACAACAAACAACCTTGGTGATAGCTGACAACCTGGGCCCGGGCTGGATGATGAGGAGTCAAGATCAGAGATGGTCAAGGAAAGGTATTCCCTGCAGAGGGATCTGCAGGGGGCGCTCTGAGGGAGGAGGAGCTTGCCAGGGTCAAGGACAGGAAGGTGGGGTTGAGGGAGCCAGGAGAAGTCCAGAGATGGGGGTTTTAACAGGCAGGGCAAAGTGCTCTCCCTAGTAGGCCGTTTATGGGGTGCTCAGCTTCTTGGTGCTGAGAAGGAGAAACAGTAGAAACTGAAGCAAGGTAGAGTTATGTGGTTTGGCCAAGATCCTGGGGCTAGGAAGGTTTATCTCTACTCTGTTTCAGGTGTGCAGTGTGTGGGGGTAAAGAGAGTGTGTTAGAGAGACAGTATTACTACCGTGACTTCCATTTCTAAACATCATGAGGGTCAACTCCCCTATACTTGTTCAAATGTTTTAACGTTGGTGTGTTGAGCAGTGATGGAGTCTGCTTGCACCTGAATTGCTTGCATTTTCTTAATACATATGATTTTTAAAAATTTGTTCTAATTAGCTATACATGACAGTAGAATGCACTTTGATACATCATGCATAGATGGGGTATAATTTCTCATTCTTCTGGTTGTACATGATGTAGAATCCTACTAGTTGTATAGTTACACATGCACTAGGGTCATAATGTTTGAGTCATTCTATTGTCCTTCTTACCCCCATACCCCTCTCATCCCTTCACTCCCCTCTTCCTAAAGTCCCTCTACTCTTTCCTTGCCACCCCCAACCTTATTGTGAATGAGCATTTCCATATCAGAGAAAGCAGAGCCTTTGGTTTTGGGGGATTGGCTTAAACTTAGATTTTTGTTCCTTGTTTGTTTTTCAAGTTCCGTTTTTATTCTCTTGCCTCCTTTGGTTTCCAAAGTGCTCATTCTGGATTGTGATACCATTTGTATTAGGCATTAACTGATCTTGGGCTGAAAAGACAAAAAAAAAAAAAAAAAAAGAAAAAAAAAAAGAAAAGAAAGAAAGAAAGAAAAAAAAGGAAAGAAAGAAAAAGCAAAGTATGTGTGAAAATATTGCTTTCATTTATTCTTACATCAGCCACATGCAGCAATCCTCACAAGTTCTGATGAAAGAGGCTGATATTGTGTCAGAATCAGTCGGCTCGCCCTAAATCCACTCAATGCCCCAACTTGGAACATAATATATCATGCACCATTGTTAGGGAGAATGGAAGGGAGGCACAAGATGTGATTATGAGCCACAGGATTGCAAAGATACAATAGATCTCACTTAAGAATTCAAGTCCTATAGTTTTTTTTTATTTGTTCTTAGGAAAGAAAAGATACTCAAAGTGGCCAAAATAGGAGAAAAATAATTGTTGCTGTTTTGGTTGTTAACATAGTCATTATGTTGTGACTCCAATAATGTTACATGTATTTATTGTTTGATTTAGCTTAGGTTAGTGACCTTGGCCCTCGTTTCATACATCTGTCGCAAGCCTGACACATTTCCAACACTAGCTTGTGTCACTTTGCATCTGTTTTGTGTTTTTTTGTTTGTAAAATATTAGGAGCACAGAGTTCACCTCATTAATGCATTTTCAAAATTCCTAAACTTTCATAGTATTTGGTATTGGTTAAAGCATTAACATACACACCATTTACAGTTGGGTTTTGTGCAGAGTGTGGTGTGTGTGTGTGTTTTTTTTGTTTTAAATTCTGGACCAAAAGGCGAGATACTCTAGTTAGACTGGTTCCAAGCACACCTTTGACCTGAATTGGATGGTTGGTTATGCAACATAAACTTTACCCAAATTGTCTTTGGTTGTTACTTTGAAATAATCATGGTTGTGGACTGAATTATATCTTTGATCACAATTTTCGTTAGGTAGGTAGATAATGCTGCTTCTTTTCCTACAACTTGTTCCTTTTTATTTTATTGAGATAAAATAAAACACGTATATTTTAAGTTTACGTGCACACATCCTTTGGGTTTTTAAAATTTTTTATTTTATTTATTTAATTTGTTTTGGGTGGTGCTGAGGATCAAACCCTGGGCCTTTGATATGCTAGTTAAGTACCACTGATGATTGGAGTCATTGTCACCATCAAGAGAGCAGCCATTGCTGTCACTGCACTTTGCTTGAGCCTCTTTGAAATCCATGTCCCTTTCCTCAGCAACCCCAGGACTGTACTGAACTGCTTCCTGTCAGTACAAACTGGTTTGCACATTCTAGAATTTTATATAAATAGAGTCATACAGTATGCATTCTTTTTTGACTGACTTCTCCCACTGAGCACAATTATTTTGAAACTCATCTCTATTACTATGTGTATTTGTAATTCATTTCTTTTTATTGCTGAGTAATATTCCATGATATGGACATATATGCTATTTTTTGCCATTTTTTATGACTCTTTCTAGATAGAGTGGCTCTGAATCTTCTCATATTCAACTATGGTCACATAGGTCAATTTGCTGTTTTTCATCCATTAATGAATAGGAATAGGATGAATGGATTGGATGGTGTCTAACTTTTTAAGAGATGGTTGAACTATATTTCCAAAGCATTGTTTCTTTGTTTGTTTGTTTTGTCCTGCCTGATGTGGAGAGTTCTAGTTTCTGTACTTCTTCACCAGTGCTAGTGTTTGACTAACCCCAAGGCATGAACAGTGTGTCTCTCTGTGGCTTTGACTTGTATTTTCTGGATGACGGGGGATGCCCACCATCTTTTCACATGCTTGTTGGCCATGAGTGCGTCTGCTTTTGTGAAGTTCGTATTCGAATCTTTTGCCCGTTTCTAAAATGGGAGTGTTTATCTGTTTCCTTGTATATCTGTCCTGGTTTTCACGTTCTGAACACCAGTCTTTATCTGCTAGATATATTGCTAATCTTCTTTCCCAGTGGGTGGCTTGCCTTTCACTTCACTTCAAAGGGAAGAAGCTTCTTGTTTGGATGAGGTCCAGTTTCTCATTTTTATCTCTGATCTTTCATCCATTTTTAAAAATTATTGTCTGTCTTCGTTTACCCCAAAGTTAAAAAAATTCTCTTTGCTGTTCTTCCCTAAGAAATTTTGTCATCTGAGTTCTGACACGTAGGTCTGAGGTCCATTGAAAGCTGACTTCTGTGTGTACGGTGGTAAGACCTTGTAGATCTCCGGCCGATCCAGCTGTTGTTGAGAACCTTTCCTACCCCCATTGCATTGCTTTGGAACTTCTGGTGGAAGTCACGTGACTGTGTGTGTTCACCAGTGGGACAGCTTGGATCTTGGATGTCCCACAGGTGCGTGTGGTGAAGGCTTGGTCTCTAGCTTTGTGCTGGAGGTGGTGAAACAATTTAGGAGGTGGGTCCCTGTGGGAGGAAATGAGGTCCCTGGGAACATGACCTTGAAGAGGACATTAGGGTCCCCTCCTACCTGCCTCTTTCTCATTTTCGATTCCTAGTTTCAATGAGGTCAGGAGCTTTGCTCTTCTGTGTGCTTCCTGTCCTGAGGTGCTGCCTCATTGGAGGCCTAAAAGCAATGGCGCCGACCAATGATGGATTGAAAGTCCTGAAACTGTGAGTCTAAATAAACATTTTCTGGTTTTTAAAAGTTGATTATCTCAGCTTTTTTTGTTACAGTATTGCAAAGCTCTTTTTTTTTTTTTTTTTCTTTGTGTTGGTGGGAATTGAACCCATGGCCTTGTGCTTGCAAGGCACGCACTCTACCACTCTACTGAGCTATATCCCCAGCCTGCAAAGCTGACTAACAACCTTTTTTGTTTTCTATTACCTCTCATTTCTTTGCACACTTGCAAAGTCCTCTAGTTTGAGCACCAAAATTTCCTATGACGGTCATATTTTACCTACCAATGTTTGGGTGACCGCATTTCCCCTCATATTTAATATCTCCTATCTGTGTTACTATTCATAGCATGCTTTTGTGTCATCAAGACACCGTCTCTGGTGAATGTCCCATCAGTGATGGAAAACCTTGAAGGACAGGGAATTCACCGTTAACTGCAAGGTAGTCCCTGCTGGTGGTACGTATTGAGGCAATTCTTTCACACTCAGTGGGGAAAACAGTTTGTTCTTGAATTCCATCTAGGTTTGGAACATTTCTCAATGAATTTTATAATCAAGAGAAAAAGGAGAAGTCCTTTTAGCTACAGAAAAAAAAAAAATGAAACCTCAGACTTCCTCTAAGTCCTGTGGTTCTCACTGGGATGATTGGAGACAATGTCTGGAGACAGTTGCCACCATTGGGATCTACTGAGGACAGTCCAGGGATGCAGCAAAGTATAAAGCATCGGGTTGTCTCTGTTACCTCTGCGCAAAAGAAATATCTGGCCCCAAATTTTAGTAGCACTGCTGTTCAGAAACCTTGCATAAATATCTAATATTTTACTCCAAATCTGCCTAGAAGGTATTCGTATTTCTCTACTGCCTCTAACCCTTAAATGGTTAAAATTAGGTAAATTTCTATGCAACTAAAAAGTACTTGTATGCAAAATGACCTTCTGTGGTCATTTTCACCTGTGACCCTCTAGCAGAACTATTTTTAATTTGACAGCTGTGCTGCTGGGGAAGAAGGCTGGATTTGGGTCAGAAGATGTGGATGCCGTTTGCACCTCCCTTAATTGCAAAATGAGAATATAGGATTTACATCTGGAGTGTTTCTGTCACAAACTGACTTGCATGCCCTTGGGAAAGCCTTTTAAGCTTGTTTAAGATTCAAATTGGAATAACTCAATATTTTAAAAATTTTAAAAATTTAAATATTGACAAAATAATTTAAAACAGAGCATTAAAATAGGGATGTTGTGCAGGGAGTGGTGGCACACGTCTGTAATCCCAGTGACTTGGGAGGCTGAGGCAGGAGGATTGCGAGTTCAAAGTCAGCCTCAGCAACAGCGAGGTGCTAAGCAACTCAGTGAGACCCTGTCTCTAAATAAAATACAAAATAGGGCTGGGGATGAGGCTTAGTGGTGGGGTGCCCCTGAGTTCAATACCTGGTACCCCCCATGGGGATGTGAAGAGTAAATGAGATAAAGGATTACCTTAGTACTTTATATAGGGATACGCTTATTAATAAGTATATCCAAGTGTAAAAACTGTCTACTACCAAAGTACAATCTTACAAGTTTATAAGTTCTTACTGTAATGATGAAAGATACAAGTTGCAGTCAATAAATCCTTACTACTCAGATAATATCAGATAACTAATTGATTTAACTAGCACCTTTCAGGTCACATTTTTAAAATCCCCACCTTGCATTGCATGGGGCGATAAGAACGGGGGAAACTCCGAGATAACTGGTGGGATTGGCTACTCTGGGTGCATTCTTGCAGAGACATGATGTCACCAGCAAATGTTGGGATCTGGGGACATGAGTGCCTGCTGCATCAGCACTGCAGTGGGGTGACTCCTTTGTGGTTTAAGGACTACTCCCTGGGGCAGCTATTTGCCGTGGGTGCACAGACTGGGCATCTGGAGGCTTGAGACATTGTTGAGATCATCCTTGTCCCGTAAGGTCCCCATGGCTTTCTCAATTTTCTGCTCAGTGTTTGGAGCAAGGACACTTCCTTTCATGGTCTCCAACTGTCCCCACAGTAATTACGTGCACAGGATTGAGGAAGAAGTCAGAATTCTCCCAGATGGGCATGGGGAGCAGTGTGCCAGGCACCCTCTGATTTCTCTTGACTTTCTTCATGTCTTCATTTTAGGTAGCTTGTGGGTTATTTATTTTGCCATTTTTCTTTAGCTTAATGGGTCATCTTTTTAGTAGGGCACAACAAGGCTTTAAGAAAGGAAAAGAAGACTTGTTTGATTTGGTTTACTTAAATCACCTCACAGAATAATGAGGCATGTTTATTGTCACAGAATAGGTATTTCTTCTGCTTAAATCCTCAAACCACTAACTTGCAAGCCTCTCTGTGGGCGCACTAAAGAGCCGGTTCTTCCCAGTTTTTCAAGCTGCAGCACAATTTCAATGAGGTGGGTGAGAGATTTCCATCTAGGAGGTACTCTGCGTGCAAGTGTGCATGTGCTTGGGTGTGTGCGTAGTGTGTAAAAGCAAGGCAGCCCTGGCAATGGGAAGAGCCCTGGACTAAGAGCCAGAAGGCCTGGATGTGTGCTCAGACTTGATTTTGCTGCTCCTTCATTTTTGAGCGTAAACTCAAAAACATCTTTGAACTTTCATTTCTTTGTCAAAAACTGAAACCAATTCAACTTGTGATTTATCAACCATTCTCCTAGGTGCCCAACACACCAAGAGCTAACAGTAAAACATTATTTTTCTCAGTGACGTCACTGAGTTGTTAAACTCATAAATGAGGTGTGGCATGTCAGCCAGTTTTGGGATCACTGGGAAGTGTTCTGAGTGACTTCATTTTAATGCAAGAATGAATAGCAAAGGCAGATTCTGAGCTTCAGAATTCAAGGTGCGAACACAAATGGAACTCTGTCCTATGTGCTACCTACTGGAAGTCAAAGGAGCTGTGAGTGGGATTTGGTGGAGGAGGGGGAACTGATCTTTGTGCAATGGCTGGATCCTGGATGAGCAGAGACCAGGCTAGAGAGAATAACATCAGAAAGGAATTGGTCCCTCTGATTCTGTTTGGCAAGTGGGATTCATATTCTCTGGAAACCAGATTGCTTATTGATTCTCTGGGGACTGCTGCTGTAACACGAGCAGTGATTTTATTATGGTTTAAGTTTTTCATTTTCTTCCGCAGGTCGGTCGTCCATTTTTTCCTTCAGTAATATCATGGTCTTTGTGGCAAATGCTTCATTTGGTCATGAAGTGGGGGCTTGGGCTCCCTGAACATTGCCTGGATTTGTGTCAGCCTTTGATTGGTTCTAAAACCACTTCCGAGGCCTGTCATGCATCCATGCCACTTGTCTGCAGAGAGTTGAAAAGTAGTAAAGTTGATCTAAACATTTTGGTGAACAACTAAGCAGGGAGTACAGTTTCAAAGCTGGTCCGGCTGCGTGTGCCTTAGCCTTACAATCCGATGTCTTAACTAGACTCCTTCATGTCAGAACATAATTGACTTAGAAAGTTTCCATTTATGTCACAAATAATAAAATTGATGGCTCTTTACAACAACCAAACCATCTTATTAAACTGCCTCTTCGGAGATGGGCCTTCTCTCCCCATGAAGGAATTATAAAGCAATCCCTGGAGGTTTCTTATAAAACATTCATTCTTCGGCACGGCTGTTCAAAGTGTAGTTGGGAAGCTGTGTCTCCAACCGTGTTCTCAGCGTAGAGTACAAATAAATATCAAAGATGATACTAAGGAGTATCATTTATCTCAGATTTATATTATGTATGCTATGTGTCTAAAAGAGATTATAAGACATGCCCCCAACACACAATCTGGGATTATAGAGAGTTTTCTAGGAAAGCCCATGCATGGATATTTTAAGTTTAATGGCTCCATTACACACTTCCTGACACCCAGACTCAGGACTGAGTCAACTGAGAGGTAATATTCCCATCCTTATTCCCATCTTAATTTTTCTTCTTCTTCCTCCTCCTCATTTCTTTGCTGGGTCAACTCTACATTTCCATCTTTAAGTACCCATTTGTATCTGTCCAGACCTCACCAAAGATCAGATCCCCTTTCTTTTAAGCACCAGCTGGATTTTTAAGCAATCGTATTCTGTTGCCTGTTGAAAAGTGAAAGCAGGAACAAAAGAACCATGGGTTATGCTAACACTGTTTAAAAGTTACCCCTTCACAACCCCACTAACTGATACAGTATGAGACAAGAGACCTACCACCATCAGGACATGATCAATGTATATTTCCTTCCTGGGTGAATTGAGGACAAATAGGATAGTCAGGTGGCCCCATCTCTCAGCAACCCGGGCCCCAGAAGTTTTCCTTTGGTACCAGGGTCAACTGCTCAAATTGGAGCAATAGCCACATACCTCTTTAACTTTCTAGTTAAAAAATCAAAATGACATTAAAAATTAAAACTATAATTAAAAAAAAATTAAAACTATATTTGCTGTAGTAAAATGACATGAATAATGTAGCAGTAATTTGACACAGACAAAGGGAGAATCAGTAAGTAGGAAGATAAATGTGGAGAAATAAACCAGAATATAGCCCAAAGACAAGGAGACTGACAACAGAAAATTGAGCGTAAGAGACATAGAGGATATAATAGGATGTAGCATTTAAAATTTGATTTCCAGAGGATAACAGAGAATGCAGAGAGGTAATATTCACATAGATAGTGACTAAGGTGTTTTCTGATTTGTATCAGAGATGAGATACATAATTTATTCCAACCAAGAAAAATGAATGATAATCTGCCCTTATATCCCTTACAGTGACACTGAGCAATATCAACCACAAAGAGATTTTTTTTAAATTTTAAAAGTTTGTTCTAATGACTTATACATGATAGTAGAATGCATTTTGACACATTGTACACAAATGGAGCACAACTTCGCCTTCCTTTGGCTATACATGGTGCAGAGTCACACCTGTAGTGTGACTATATATGTGTATATAGGGTAATAATGTCCATCTCATTCCACTCTTCTTCCTACTCCACAAACCCTCCCCTCCCTTCACTCCCCTCTGCACAATCCAAAGTCCCCCCTCTCTTATGGATCAGCATCCACTTATCAGAGAAAACATTCGGCCTTTGATTTTCTGGGTTTGGCATATTTCGTTCAGCATGATATTGTCCAGCTCCATCCTTTTACCTGCAAATGCCATAATTTCATTCTTCTTTAAAGCTGAGTAATATTTCATTGTGTATATGTACCACATTTTTTTTATCCATTCATCTATTGAAGGTCATCTATATTGGTTCCATAATTTAGCTATTGTGAATTGAGTTGCTATAAACCATTGATGTGGCTGCGTCACTGTGGTGTACTGATTTTAAGTCCTTTGGATATAAACTGAGGAGTGGGAAAACTGGCTCAAATGGTCGTTCCATCCCAAGTTTTCTGAGAAATCTCCGTTCTACTTTCCATAGTGGTTGCACCAATTTGCAGGCCCACCAGCAATGTACGGGTGTACCTTTCCCCCCACATCCTCGCCAACACTTCTTGTTGCTTATATTCTTCGTAATTTGCGTTCTGACTGGAGTGAGATGGAATCTTAAGAGTAGTTTTCATTTGCATTTCTTTAATCACTAGAGATGATGAACACTTTTTCATAAGTTTGTTGATCAGTTGTATTTATTAATTGTGAAGTGTCTGTCCAGCTCCTTAGCCCATTTATTGATTGGGTGATTTGGTTTTTTTGGTGTTAGGGTTTTTGAGTTCTTTATATATCTTTATCTGTTGTACGTATAGTGACGATCTTTTCCCATTCTGTAGGCTCTCTCTTCATGTTATTGATTCCTTGGCTGAGAAGAAGTTTTTTTTTTTTTTTTTTTAGTTTGAATCCATCCCATTTATTGATTATTGATTTTACTTCTTGCTTTAAGAGTCTTATTAAGGAAGCTGACATAATAAAGATTTGGGCCTATTTTTCCTTCTATTAGGCCCAGGGTCTCTGTTCTAGTGCCCAAGTCTGTGATCCACTTTGAGTTGAATTTTGTACAGAGTGAAAGATAGAAGTTCAATTTCATTTTGCTACATATGGATTTCCAGTGTTCCCAGCACTGTTTGTTGAAGAGGCATTTTTTTTCTCCAATGTATGTTTTTGGTGCTTTTGTCTAGTATGAGATAACTGTATTTATGTGGGTTTGTCTCTGTGTCTTCTATTCTGTACCATTGGTCTGTGTATCTGTTTTTGTACCAATACTATGCCATTTTTGTTATGATGACTCTGTAGTGAGTTGTGACGCTTCACTCTTCTTGCTAAGGATTGCTTTGGCTATTCTGGGTATATTATTTTTCCAAATGAATTTCATGATTGCTTTTTCTATTTCTATGAAGAATGTCCTTGGGATTTTAATAAGAATTTTATTAAATCTCTATAACACTTTTGGTAGTATGGCCATTTTGACAATATTAATTCTGCCTATCCAAGAGCATGGAAGATCTTTCCATATTCTAAGGTCTTCTTCAGTTTCTTTAGTGTTCTGTAGTTTTCATTGTAGAGGTCTTTCACCAAAATTATTCAAGGAGATGAAAGGAACAACCATTCAACTAATAGCAATATGTTGAGCTATAGTAGCTGTCAATCCTAAATTGTTTAGCAAGAAAACCTGGATTTCAAGAACCAATACAAAATATATTTAGAGATAAATTAAAACTGTGTGCTTACTGCTTTAAAAACTGATTAAATAAGCTTCTGAAATCTATACTTCTGGAGAAATATAAGTGGCTCTAGATGCAGTGTCTAAAGCACAAGAAGAAACGTGAACAAAGAAATGAATAAGTAATCACTGAGAATATCAAGTATTAGCAACAGTGTCTATGCTGTGGAGTAAAAGAATCAGCAAGATCCAAAATACTGGACAACAGCTTGTAAGTTTGGAGCAGGGTGGCAAGAGCTAGAACAGTCTCTCATTCTTCCTTGTTTGGTTGGGAGAGATTAAGCTAATTAACCTGAGACTTTGGTCTGAGGGGCAGAATGGAAAAAAATTAAAGTAGCAGAGAAAAGTTGCAATAAAAATCAACCTAACTTAGGAGAGAGAGAGGGAGAGAGAGAGGGAGAGGAGAGAAGGAGGGAGGGAGGGAGGGGGAGAAAAGTAACAAGGCAAAGAAAGATAGAACACAGGACAAAAGGTTAGAAATGAATCCAAATTGGTGTTCACAGTAAATATAAGTGGACCAATTTCAGAAGTAATAAGACAGACTGTCAAGGCAGTAACAAAATCAAATGCAGTTCTATGTTGTTGATAAAACGCACACTTAGATCATATGGCATTCTGAGCATGTGTACTAGATGTGCAAAAATGTCTTTAGAATTGTTGTCTCTTATAGAAACAAACTAGGAAATTGTACACAGTGTGTATGTTCTTCAATTGGGAAATATTCATTAATACACTGTGATGCATTAATAATTGGTATGAGCAATGAAAGTAAATGAATGACAACCTCATAGATCAACACATATAAACGTACCTCAGAAACATGACACTAGATTTATAGCATGCTCATAAATTTCAAACATGCTATATTTAATTACAATATGCGCAATAAAACCAACTAGAAGCATGGAATTTATGTCTAGAAAGTTTAGTGTAGCAGTCTCTATCTGGGTGGTCACAAAGGGGATTCCTAGGTCTCATTTCATGGGTCTGTGACCTGTTCCACCAGGCCTTGCATATAGAAGGACCTGGGATGGTTTCGTGTTCTGCTGATGTCATCTTGAAATTCTTAGTAATTCTGAAAAAGGAACTTAGCATTTTTCACTGGACCTCTTAAATTATTTAGCTACTTGCAGGGACTACAAATGAGGAGGGGTGGGCAGGACTTGGTTTGTACTGATGATGTTCTTTCTTAATCTGAATGATGCTATTTGGCATTTGTTTTATCTGCTCTACATATAGTGTTAAACATCATTTGTATGCATTAAACATTTCATTTTACAAATTGATTTTAAAATGTTACCTCCACAGCCCATGGTTTATAGTATTCATCAGGACTACCCAGGCAAAAGAGTCACATAGTCACCACCTAGGTGGAACTGAATATCCTATTTATTTGGTTGTGATGTGGAAATGGGTCTGAGTTGTTGAGTAATTATACTTAAGCATATGCTTTCGACTCTATAAAACCCGGGTGAGTAATATCCATTGGAGGAAAAGAAGAGCCCTCTGTATTTCTTTACACAGTTGGATATCCAGCTGCTTGTTTTCATATTGCAAGAGCATTTCCTCTGCAAACATGTTAGCTCCTGCATTATTTGGACGCTGTGCCTTTTAAAAGCAGGCAACATTTAAGAACTACAGGGCAGAACCTATCTGATTCTGGAGCAGTCACCAGCAGCTGGTGCACCCAGCGTCCTAGGAGGAAGTTAGCTGCCCTCTAGCCACCGTGAATACTGTGCAAACACAGCACATCTGGGTAGTCAGAGGCTCACTGCGCCTGTGCGTCTGCAGAGGCCAAGGCCATTCCTGTGCAGTTTGGCAGCTTCAGGATGCACACATCAAGACAGCTGGTGGAAGAGTTTGCTGAGCGGTGCACCCTTTTCCACCCAGACACCTGGATGATTCTGAGAGGCACAGTGTGGCCATCTCTCTTTGGTACATTGCTTGGTCTCCAGCATTGGCCAAAACTTCTTGGGAGTTTTCAAAGGCAACGCAACACAATGTTCAGTTTTTCTGCACAGCTCCCACACAACACTTGGTTGCGTCGGCTTAATTGTATCCCTTAAGTGCCTCTTAACTCTGACCTTCAGTCCCCTTTTACTATCCTGTCATTAGGCGTCTGCTCTCTCAAGTGCACTGAAGTGCAGGGGCCCTGATTTTATGCATTCATTCCTCAGTCACTCAATAAATGTTTATAGATCATCTTAAATCTTAACTTACACATCTTAAAGTCTTGTTCCATTCCACTCATCCTTCCTCTTTTTTTGGACTGTTTTATTTTAATTTTTCCTAGTGGCTCTGATTTATTCCTTGGTTTTTTTTTTGGGGGGGGGGTGCTAGCGATGGAACCAGGGCATTGCACATGCCAGGCAAATGCTCTACCACTGAGCTAAGTGCCCACCCTTATTTATTCTTTATGGTAAAGTTTCCACTGTTCTTTCTCCACTGATCCTGTCATAGTCTTTCCCAGATTGCAGTGGATCACATAATGTGCTGTGCTGCTTAGAGGGTCCTGGGTGAATTTTTGCATGGTACAAACTAAAATGAAATACAACTACTAAGAAATGTACTTCATATATAATTCATATTCACTTGCACCTGTTGCTTGCAAATACAATGAGCTTCCTTTAAAGAACAAAGGGATGGGGTCTGTTACGAAGTGTTGACTGCTTCCTGCTGAAAATACAAGTTGCATTGCAAAAAGACTTGAAGGTTGCAGAGGTAATAATAAACATTATGCTACCCTTTAGTCAGATTTGGTGAGTCTAAATCTCAGTGGCCAAAGTCTTCCCCTGAATTCAACCAAGTTAGTTGAACACTTATTATGTGTAAAGCATATGGGACTTACAAAGAGGTACAAAGGAGGTAAGAATATAAAGAAGAATTAATAATACAATGTAAAGAAGCCTGAGTCATTCAGATATTAAGTGCAGATGGAAAGCAAGATGCATGATCACAAACAGCCAGGATCATCAAGGAAATACAGGAGCAAAGAGCATTTCTCCATATTTAATTAGACTTTCTTTAGAGCAGGTAGACTTCTGACTTCTGCAGACAATTCACTCCAAAGAAAGAAAACACTCAGATCACTCTACCCATTACTTCTTCATTGTTTAATAGATTTATTTTGAATTATTCTTGGATGTTTTCCTCTTTTCTGTCTCTTTTAAATTAAGTGCACATTTGCCCAATTTAATTGCTTATTTGTTTATTATGTCATTGAAATTTCTTCTGGGAATTGAATCCTTATTTTGGGGATATGTTTTTCTTTTTATTGTTAATAATGAATTTGATTCATGGCAAGCTAATTATACCTACTGTAGGAGAAATACTGCATGTCATGACATTATAGTGAAAAAAAAAAAAAAGTCCCAGAATCAGATGAGTCTGAGTTTGAATCTTGCTACTTGACTTAATTCAATTTATTCGGTATCCTAGGCTTACTTTATCTGATAAATGTGTACATATTTCATTTAATATTTATTTTTTAGGGCTGATGATAGTATTACATTAGGTAGTACATATAACACTTTTGTTTCAGGTATAGAAAGTGCCCTACAAATATTAGCAACTAGTACTATTAGTAGCTTTTTCTAATTCTCCAAGTTTATTTCATGTATGTTATGTATGAAAGGGGACCTCCCTTAAGTACACAAAAGGGTCTTCAGATTCAGGAGATATTTTAAGGTCATTGGATTAAGCTAAGGGCTTTTTAAAGTTAATACTTTCAGGAATCAAACTGGCTGGAGAACATTGTCTCTTTATCATGTTGTTTAGATTTTAATGGTGTCTCGTGGGTGGTCTGCCAGAGGAGTGCTTGCCTTAAGAGGAGTATCTATAATTCTTGAAATGGGTATTTTGCCAATTTTCACATGCTTTGTTTTCTCTTCCCAAATCAACATGTCTATGTATTTACACAATTCACGTTCAAACAACATTCATTACACTGCTGTCACTGTGCATAAAGACAATCAAAACTTGTTATGCCCAAGTCTAAAACAAGATCCAACTCAGGGAACAGATGTGTTGCATGAACAAAACCTCTCCACGTTGTTCCTGTTTCTCATCTGCGTTGTTGGGAGGGTGTGCCCCGGCGCTGTGAGGTGGTGGATTAAGGGTCTTGCCAATTGCACTTATTGAATGAATCATTTTATGCACATTTTGTTCCCCTGTTGTGTTGCATGCTCTTTGGGTGACAGAAGAGTTTGAAGAAGTTTGGTTAAACTTGTCAAGCCTTTGAAATGGCTTTAAAGCTGTTTTATAGTTTAAGAATAAATTGTATTTATTTCAGACAATAAAACATGCTTTCTTAATTTTGGAGCAAAGATAATGACCTTGCAGCATGCAAGCTATATGAGAAGATTCCATCCAACTTTCTACATTTGTATTGAGCTTTTCTAAGTTAAATGAGGTTATTTTCTGCCCCTTCTTTTGCACCTTTATTATAAAAAAATAAGAAATATAAGAATGAGGAAACACAGGCATTTACCGAGGGAAATAGATTTCAGACCTTCTTTCAGACAGAAGTCTAAATACTAAAAGTGGAACTACCGTATGATCCAACTGTCCCATTACTGGGTATATATTCAGGGATATATCAATATATCAAAGAGATACCTGAATTGTTACACTATTCACAGTAGCAGAGATATGAAATCAACTGAGGTATCAGCAGATGAATGGATAAAGAAAACATGGTATTTATACAAAACAATATTATTTAGCCACAAAAAGAATGAAATCCTGTCGTTTGTGGTAACATGGATGAAGCTGGGGGGTGGTAAGTGAAATAGGTCAGGCACAGGAAGACAGGTTCTGTGCCGGGAAGGTAGAACTGCTAATTTCATAGAAGTAGAGAGTAGAAGAAGGGTTAGTGGAGGCTGCAAGGAATACAGGGAAGAAGAATGAAGGGAGAGTGAATGACAGGTACAAAAAACAGGAGGAATGAATTCTAATGTTCCATAGCACAAAAGGGTGATCGTACTTCATGATGAAGAACAGGAAAGGATTTGGAAAGTTCCCGGTGAAATATTAAATGTGTAAGGATAGGGAGATGATGATTGCCTTGATTTGATCCCTACACATTGTATACATGTATTGAATGATCACACCATACCTTAGAAGTGCATTCATTTTTATATGTCGATTAAGAAAACATGAAAATAAAATTCAAAACATAGTAATAGTGATTTCTTTTTTGAATTTTTAAAATTTGTTTTAATTAGTTTACACATAATAGTACAATGATCTTGACATATCATACATTTGAATCAAATGGGGTATAATTTCTCATTTTTCTGAGTGTACAGGTTGCAGAATCATATTGGTCATACAGTCACGTATATACATGCAGCAATACTAGTGTCTAATTTATTCTGCTGTCCTTCCTATCCCCCCTGGGCTGGGGATATAGCTTAGTTGGTAGAGTGCTTGTCTCCCAGGCACCACCACCAAAAAAAAAAAAGAAATAGTGATTTCACCTTAGTTCATTTTCCTCATGAGAACTTCGGGTTAGGGTTAGGGAAGTGGGCTCCCAATCAGCATTAAACCCAAAGGGCTTATTATTTAATTGTGTTCAGCCGATTTCTAGAAAGTTATTTAGTATCTGTAGCATGTGCAGTAGGATCTTGAAGGAAAACGTCAATTTGGTCTACCTGTTTCAGGTACAAGAATAGATCTTTATTAACAAAAAATATAATAATGATGAAAGTGATAATAAAACAGTAATAATAATAATGATGATAAAAGATTAGCTGGAAATTCTGAAGTTTCAGGAAGGAATGAAATACCCGTTCTGCATTCCTCCACATGGTTCTGGTAGTAAGGAACATTCCTTTCCTAATTGACCGTCAGCTATTTAACTAGGAATTGCTGCCTGAGTCCTGTGTTTCACTGCCTGATTTTCCATTGACTTGTGGCTTCTGGACTCACTATGGAGCACCAGTCATCCATATCTGACCGATCCCACCTACATGCCAGGGTGGGGAAATGCAGAGAGCACATACGTGTGTTAAAAGAAAACTTCAAATCATTTTAATAGAGTTTAAGTAGGCAAACCATTCACAAATGTGGCAGGTCTGAGAACCAGAACAAGTGTGAAGCACTTGCCTTATTGGAACACAGTTTCAACACAGGGCTGCCTGTGACTGATAAGCTCAGCTTCTGTGATTGGTTGAGACTTAGCCATTGTTACAAAAGTACACCCTCTGTGTGGCAAGTTAGGTTGCATTTACTTAAGGACCCGGTACAGAGGCCTCCCCAGGCCAAATTTGGTTTAATTTACACACGAGACTTAAATTACCTGGGTTCAACTCCTGCCTGTGTTACTTCCTATTGAAGAAGTCAGCCTCAACTAATTTGTGTGTCCTCATCTGTGAAGTGGGGTTATGATTCAGTACCTTCCTCCAAGGCTTTGTTTTAGAACAATAGCAAAATTACCAGCTGCCTCTTCTCCATGTGCTCGGTCTTGCCTAACTTTTTTTTTTTTTTTTTTTTTTTAAATATGATGCAATAGAAGAAGTTCCAGGAGACGATGAGACACAACAGCCAAAAGGGTTTGGGTGTTTCTTTTGAGGTTCCTAAAATACAGCATTACTCACTGTCTTCAGTTCTCTGCCAAAGGTGTGAATCTCCCTTTCTCAGGCAAGGAAAGACTGGTTTCCTCTCTGGCTCACCTGAGGGTGATGGAACCCTCCGTGTTTTCCCACAGCCCACAGTCAAGCTCTGCAGTAGGAACTTGAACTTGGACTGTTGCAGACTTATTATAAATGAAGTCTGAACTGCGTAGGGCCCATGGGTAACATCCGACCAGAACTCTTACATCCTATTGGAGCTTGTTTTCCCAATGCAGAAAACTGCAGAGTAGATTTTAATTTTTTTCCTTTTATCTTTATATCATAATTGAAACATTAAAAGGAAAGCAAGCATAATTTAATGATTTCTAGACCAACAGGCTTTAAGCCAGAGATTCTGTAGGTATTACGTGTTCTCCTCTTTCAGTGTAATTTACCCTTTGGAAATGAGACTCTTCCCTATCTAGAGCTTCAGTTGCTTAATATTTCCCATTTAGTAACCCTGTATGTTCTGCGAAAATAATAATATTTTTGTGACGATATTAGAGAGTTGACCTTTGATGCTGTTTTTATTGTTAAATGAGATAGCATGTTCCCTGCACTCAGCATGGGGCTTGATCCCCATTAGGATCTCAAACGTGTAGAAAAGGATCCCTACCCTCATTCCCTCTTGCCACTACATCAGAACTAGCTTTCTATTTGCTGTTCCTCCAAGTTTAGTCTTCATGAGTATAGACTGTTCAACTATTATTTTTATTACAATACTGTTTTTCTGTTTGCTATCTTACATATTGCTGACCAGGCTGTAACCACCAGAATGTAAATATTTTCTGTATAATACCTGCTGCAAACCACCTTGCCTGTGATGTTGTGGAGACAAACGTTTTAAAACCTATTTGGTTTTAGGCAAGAAACAGAAGTTGGCTTCAGAATGACAGACAATATACTCCCTGCTTCTCAGACTCTGTTACCCATTAATTCCCACCCTCTGCCCCCACCCCACCCTGTGTGCCGCCTGGTTAAAGGCTTCCTGTTTAATTGTTTCGTGTTTACTTCTGTGTGAGCTCATATTAATTATGTGGATCACCAGTCTCGTCACTCTGAAGGATGAAGAGAGATTTGATTTGGTCAGGGATCCCCAAGACAGCCTCATTCCTGGGCCTTCTCCCACCCCCAAACAAATGCTAGCTTGTAATGAGACTTCCTTTGGATACCAGACTTTTTCCCTTAAAGTAATTAAAACCTGAAGGTTTTCGCTACAAAGCTGGTTGATACAATTTAGCAGGGCACTTTGAATTTAGGCTATGCTAGGCTTGAAATGAAAGAACTTGATTGGCTCTTAGCTACTTATTTGGATAAGCTATGTGTGTGTGTGTGTGTGTGTGTGTGTGTGTGTGTGTGTGTGTGTGTGTATTCTGGTTCTTGAGTGCCTGACTGCTGTCAGTGTGGGTTAGAGCTGTATCTACCTGCTTCATAAAGGTGTCTTTATGCTGTGCTTACCGAGGCTCACTGGTGCCTCCTTTGGCTGCACAAGATAGAGCCATTTCACCAGGAACTTGTGGGTGCCATTGGGAGTCCAGCCAGACAGTGACCTCAGGGCTGGTCTGTTTCCTTCATGAGTCACTAGGATGTGCAAAGACCAAGTCACTTAAAGAAATAAAATGGATTCTAGCTTTATCCCTGCAATGAGAAGGAGCCCTTAATCTGACCAATGGCATACTTGTAAAAAAGTAATATTTTGAAAGCTAGTGATGAATTAACTGAAAATAGGCATCCACTTTGAAATTCTTCCCATCAAATAGAATTTCGTTAAAATACAGAGAAGACTGTCGTAATTTTCTAGATCTAATAATCTTACTGGTAAGCATGGATCCTAGTTACTGAAAAACGCTTAATGGGGTCTCAGGGAAGGGAAAAGAAAAGATGGTCATTCTGTGATGTTACTTTATTTTTTGAAAAGGAAATAAAGGATCATCTGCCTGTGGGTTGAGAACCGTGTGTGCACAGCGTCAGGTGTTTTAAGAAGGAGAGAACAGAACTGGGGAAAATGGCAGAAATGAGACAGGCAGCGAGTCCCCACCTCCTCCCAGCACAGAAGGCAGCAGCCAGGGAAAAGCCGAACTGAGAGGTGGGTGACAAAATTAATGCTCTAAAACTCAAGATCGCATAGTCTGGGGCCTGGAAAGACTGGAAGGCAGGTTAGCAGAGTAGGAAAAAAAAAAAAACAAAAAAAAAAACTCAAGAGTCTGGGGATGAAAAGGGGGAGGGGCACCAGAGAGAGAGAAGGGGGCAGTGGACAATCTCTTACGGTCGGTCACCCACTTAGAAACAGTTGGAAAGACAGACGCAATCTGAAGTGCTGTGATAACAGCAGGCTCCGTAAAACAGTGCCAACAGCTTAAAACCAAATTGTGAAGAGAAAGCTGAGCTGGGGTCTGCGGTCATCTTGTGAGGCCCCCAGCAGACAAGTCACCCCCTTAAACCAGGAGGGTCTTTTCAGAACCAGGCTGCAAACTAAAACAGAGGAAAGGGCCCCTGCAGTGGGACCTTTTAAGAGTCTGGCCAGAAAAACTTCTAGAAGGACCAGCTAAAAATTTCTGACACTCCCCCACCCTGTCCTCCCCCCACTGTGAACAGGGGAACCGGCTGGTGGGGACCTGAGTTGGGAAGTACACCCAGCCCTGCTCAGCCTCTGTGACCCAGGCGAGAGCAGAAAGCTCTGTGCAGCGTCCACCTGCCTGCTCACCTCAGAGACAGCAACAAAAGCAACTTTGGCCCCCAACAAAGGAAAGCAGAGTTACCAGGCTCTGGCCTCTGTCATGAGGGGCAGGCCCCATGAGAAGTCCAGGGGAAAAGCTCCTGGCCTAGTGGGGCCATGTCAGAAAGAAGCGCTGTCTGAATATTCAGTGACAGAGACCCAGCAGGAAATTACCCAAGTCTACACAGCAGGGAGGGGCTGATCCCAACCTTATGCATTGCAAAGCCTGACCCAGTGGTCACAATTGGCAAGCGACAAGGCACTGTTTGGATACTTGCAGGACCTCACATCAGACTTAGTAAACAGAGGGAATCAACACTCACCACTCACAATTTGGGGCAGTGGAAACCAGAGTCTAGACGAACCACTGGAGACCCTTCGCGACAGTACCTCAGAGAGCAGCGAAGACTTACGCACCACAGAACACCCACAGAAAACCCACAACCAGAATTCCTGCACTCACGGACACCCAACAGGAGCTTCACCACTGCGTAAAGGGTCCTGCAGAGGGGAGCAGGTACACGTTGACCCATGGCAATCACCCCCGAGAGCCTGCATCCAGAACTACTGCACACAATAGAAACAGCCAACCCACAACACTGCACCCTCTCAGCAGTCAGCTGCAGGCCCCTGAGCTGACAAACCAGAAGCTGCTAGTAGGAGGTTCATAGCAAATAGGGAATTGGCTCCTAGGCCCCTGCAACTCAGGAGAGAGCCCTAGCCAAAGACCCATGAACAGCTGCTAAATGTCGAACCCACAACAAAATCCAAAGCAAGATTCGACAAGAATTTTCTTCACCTAGACATGGCATACTATAAACAACTGATCATATAAATAACTCCTTAACTTGAATGACCCAATAGCCAACTATACCTTCAACCCATTTGAATGTATTTCATCTAATGGTTTAAAGCATTAATTAGAATCAATCTTCCTCTCTTTGTTTTCCTAGCTCTAGGTTCTACCTGCTCCTTATCCTTTTGCATTATCTGATGCTGATCTCATTCCTTTCTTTCTTTATTTCTCCTTTCTACCTTGGTATAAATTGTTATTTTATATCTTTTTTTTCCTCTCCTTTTTTTTTTTGCCAAAGCTTTCTTCCTTTTCCCTTTTAGACCTCATTAAGGTTACACAGTAAGTTTATTAAATTTAAATAAACACACACACACACACACACACACACACACACACACACACATACATTTTTTTTTCTTTTACCTAGTCCAGAACTTTATTATAGGTTTATACATGAATTTGAGGAAACTTAGAGAACAATTGCAACAACTTTTTTTTTTCTTATAAGGTTGAATAGAATGAGGCTTGGCTCTGAAGTGATCATAGTAAATAGGGCTCAATGGCATCTCTTAAAGTGGTGCTAATAATGGGATCAGCAGAGGTCACACATTGACTTAAAATATCATTATCTTGATATTCACCCAAAGTATTTTGTGAGTTTCATTTTCTTAAGAGCTTTGGGTTAATAGAAGAAATCAGGATTATACTGATAGATGGGCAGACATACAAACAATATGAAAAAGCAAGGGAATGAACCATCAAGCAGCTTATGATGCTTCAGCAACAGACTTCATTGGTACCACAGTGGAGGAAATGTCAGAGAAGGAATTTCAAAAGTTCATAGTTGAACTTTCCTATGGGCCAAAAGAAGATGTAAAGAGTGAAATAAGAGAGAAAATATAGGAAGTGAACAATCACTTTAATAAAGAGACATTTTGAAAAGGAACCAAATGGAAATCCTTGAAATGAAATAATCAATAAACCAAACTAAAAAACAATAGAAAGCACCACCAATAGATTAGACCACTTTGAATATATTTTCAGGCCTTGAGGACAAAGTATATTCTTGAAAATAAAGTTGAGTATAAAGAGATGCTGTTAAGAGACCAGGAACAGATTATTTGGGAAATCCGGGATGACATTAAAAGGCCAATTTAAGATTCATTGGGATAGATGAAGGTTCTAAAATACAAATAAAGGAATTCACAATCTTTTTTAATGAAATAATATCAGAAAATTTTCTAAACATTCAGAATGAAATGAAAACTCAATTACAAGAGGCATAGAGGACTTCAAATATACAAAATTACCATAGATTCATTCCAAGACACATTAGTATGAAAATGCCTAACAAACAAAATAAGGATAGAATTTTAAAAGCTGCAAAAGAAAAAAATGACTGATTACTTTTAAAGGTAAACCAATCCAATTTCAATTGATTTCTCAACCCAGACCTTAAAAGCCAGGAGGGCTTGGAATAACATACCAATCTCTGAAAGAAAATGGATGCTAGTGAAGAATATTTTACCAAGAAAAATTAAGCTTCAAAATTGAAGATGAAATAAAAATTTTCCATGATAAACAAAAGCTAAAGGAATTCACAGTAAGAAAGACTGCACTACAAGACACAGTCAATAAAATATTTTATGAAGAAGAAATGAAAACCAGCATACAGAGAAATTATACTACAATAGTCAATTACGGTAGAATCAAGTCCAACTTAAACATTAGAAATAAATAAAAATGGCAAGAAATAATAAATCACCTCCCAATAATAACACTGAATGCAAACAGCCTATAATCTTCAATCAAAAGACATAGGTTGGCAGATTGGATTAAATAACAGTACCCAACCATGTGCTGTCTGCAAGAGACTCATCTCACAGGCAAAGACATCCACAGACTGAAGGTGAAAGGATGGGAAAATAAAATGCCAGTCTTATGAGTCTTGTAAATAAGGAAGGGTTCTTATTTTCATATCACATAAAGTGTATTTCAATCCAAGATTAATCAGAAGACACAAAGAAAGTCATTTCATACTGCTTAAGGGAATCATACATCAAAAAGATATAATGATCATAAATATTTATGCCCCAAACAACAGAGAATCTATGTACATCAAACAAACCCCTCTCAATATTAAGAATCAAATAGACCATAATGGAATAATACTGGGTAACTTTAACAAACTTCCAGATAGATCATCCAAACAAAAACTTCTCATCGGCATATGCAACATTTTCTAAAATAGACCATATTTCAGGTCACAAAGCAAATCTTAGCAAATACAATAAAACAAAAAACAGGGCTAATACCTCACATTTTATCAGACCATAATGGAATAAAAATAGAGATAAAAAACAGAAACAACTCTAACATCTGGAGAGTAAATAATGACCTTTTGAACATGAATGGATAGCAGAAGAAATCAGGGGAGAAATAAATTCTTAGAAGTAAATGAGAATAGTGATACAACATATCAAAACCTCTGGGACAGTATGAAGGCAGTTCTAGGAGGAAAGTTCATAGCATTGATCTCATACATTTAGAAGAATAGAAATATAGCAAATAAATAATCTAGCATTATATCCTAAGGCCACATAAAAAGAACAAACCAACACCCAAATCAGTAAAAGACAGGAAATAATTAAAATCATAGCCCAAACCAACAAAATTGAGATTAAAAAAAAAGATACAAAAGATCAGCAAGACAAAGAGTGGATTTTTTGAAAAGATAAAAAATTGATGAAACTTTAGCCAAACTACCAAAAAAAGAAGAAAAAATATTATCAAAATCCAAGATGAAAAAGGAAATATTATCATGGATACTACTAAAATCCAGAGGATCAGCTGAAACTATTTTCAAAATTTGTACTTCAATAAGCTAGAAATATTGAAGATACTGATAAATTCCTACAGACATATGACCTAACCAAGAGAATATAGAAAACTTAAAAAGATCAATTTCAAATAATGAGATTGAAGCAGCCACCAAAAGCTTTCCAACAAAGAAAAGCTCAGGATGGATGGATTCTCAGCCGAGTTCTATCAGAACTTTAAAGAAGAACTAATACCAACCCTCCTCAAATTATTTTATGAAATAGAAAAGGAGGGGACACTGCCACACTCATTCTATAAAGTTTTTAGTATCACCTTGATACTAAAACCCGACAAAGACACATCAAGGCAGGAAAACTTCAGACCAATATCCCTGATGAACACAGATGCAAAAGTTCTTAATAAAATATAGGCAAACCTCACATGAAAACACATTACAAAACAATGTATCATGACCGAATGGGTTTCGTACCAGGGATGCAGGGTTGGTTTAACATACAGAAATGTTATTCACCATGAAAATAGACTTAGAGACAAAGATCACATGATTATCTCAATATATGGAAAAAAGAATTTGACAAAGTACAGTACCCACTCATCTTTAAAACACTAGAAAAACTAGGGGTAGAAGTTCCTTACATCGACGTTGTAAAGAGTTGGCCAACATTATTCTGAATGGAGAAAAATGGAAGCATTTCCTCTAAAAAGAGGAGACAGGGATGCCCACTTTTACTTCTCCTATTCAACAGTCCTTGAAATTCTAGGCAGAACAATTAGCCAGAAGAAGGAAATTAAATGGATTTAAATAGGAAAAGAGAGCTCAAACTATCTCTGTTTGCTGATGACATAATCCTATATTTAGGAGACCCCCAAAAAACTCAACCAGAAAATATCTACAACTCATAAAATGAATGCAACACATGAGCCAGATACAAAATCAAACATATTCGTGGATTCCAATGATGAATCAATTGAAAAAGAAATTAGGAAAACTATTCCATTCACAATAGCCTCAAAAAAGAAAAACAAACAAACTTGGGAATCAATCTAACAAAAGGGGAAGGACCTCTACAGTGAAAACCATAGAACTCTAAAGAATGAAATTCAAGGAGACCTTAGGAGGTGGCAAGACCTCCCATGTTCTTGGATAGGCAGATTTAATATTGTCAAAATGGCCCTACTACCCAGAGTGCTATACAGATTCAATGCAATTCCCATCAAAATTCTAATCACATTCTTCACAGAACTAGAAAAAGCAGTTATAAAATTCATTTGCAAAAACAAGAGACCTAGAATAACCAAAGCAATCCTTAGCAAGAAAAGCAAAGCAGACACCATCACAATACTGGACCTCAAATTATACTTCAGAGCTATAGTAACAAAAACGGCAAGGTATTGGTGCCAACACAGGCATGAAGATCAATGGAACAGAACAGAACACACAGAGACAAACCCACATAAATAAAGTTATCTCATAGTAGACAAAGGTGCCATAAACATACATTGGAGAAAAAATATCCTTTTTAATATATGGTGCTGGGAAAACTGGAAATCCATATGTAGTAGAATGAAATTTAACCCCTATTTCCTACTCTTCACAAAACCGAACTCAAATTGGATCAGACACCTAGGTATTACACCAGAACCCCTGCACCTGCTAGAATAAAATGTAGGCCCAACACTGCAGCATGTTGGCTCAGGAAACTGGCTTTCTTAACAAGACTCCTAAAGTGATAGACATAAAATTTTAAAAATCCATAAATGGGAAAGAATCAAATCCAAAAGCTTCTTCAGGCAAAGGAAACAAGGACATGAAGAGAGAGCCTACAGAATGGGGAAAATCTTTGCCACCTCATGTAGAGCATTAATATCCAGGATATACAAAAAACTAAAATCCTTAACACCAAAAACTCAAATAGCCCAATCAACACATGGGTGAAGGAACTAAATAGAAACTTCTTAAAAGAAGAAATACAAGTGGTCAAGAAATATATGAAAAAATGTTCAACATCTCTAGCAATTACATAAATGCAAATTAAAACTACACTGAGATTTCATCTCACTCCAGTCAGAATGGCAATTATCAAGAACACAAGTAACAATAAATATTGGTGAGCATAGGGGGAAAAGGTACACTTATACAATGCTGGCGGGAATGCAACCACTCTTGCCGTATGACCCAGCTATCCCACTTCTCGGTTTATACCCTAAGGATTTAAAATCAGCATACTACAGCGATGCACTCACATGTTTATAGCAGCACAATTCATAATAGCCAAAGTAAGAGCCCACTGAGGTGCCTTTCAACATATGAATTGATACTGTAGTACATATACACAATGGAGTATTACTCAGCCACAAAGAAGAATGACTTTATGGCATATGCTGATAATTGCATAGAACTCGAGACTACCAGGCTAAGTGAAATAAGTCAATCCCCAAAGTTTAAGATCAAATGTTTTCTCTGATATGCAGAAGATAATTCAAAATAAGGGGGTGGGGTGGATTGAAAAAAAATAGTAGAAGAAAGATCAGTGGACTGGTCAAGTGAATGAAGAGAAGGGAAGGGAAGTGGGTTGGGGTAGGAAAAGACAGTGGAATGAATCTGATCTGACTTTCCTAGGTTCATATATGAATATACCACAGTGAATCTCACCAACATGTACATCCACAGGACACTAATTGTAAAACACCCTGTAAGTAAATAGAAAGATCAGCAGAGTAGAGGGAAGGGCACACTTGGGAATGAATCAGAACAAATTGTGTTCCATGCTTTTAGAATTTTGTCAAAATGAATCATATTGTCATATAGAAAAGGAGCATAACTGATAAATGTACATAGAAAAATCAGTCTCTTCATCTGGGTGCCTATTCTTAACTGGGGTAAGAGAAGATAAAGATGTTTTGAGTCCTTAGGAAGCACTCCACAAGAGAGGTGGGACCACAGCTCATCTTTTACTCTGGATCAGGAGATCAGCTGGGCAAATTTACTGGCCAAGAGAACCCAAGAAGAGCAGTGAAAAGCCCAGACACAGTCTAAAGGCGAGCATTCTGATGAAGAATATATGGGTAGTCAGCACTGACATGTTGATCCTCTGTTCTACAAACTTTTAAAAAATACTCAAGATGATCTAGGTATCGTGTAAGACTAAGTCTGAGAAAGACATTTATCTTCTCTCAAATGGTTTACAGCCTAAAAGAAGGTCTTTAGTCTGTTTTATGTTGCTATAACAAAGTGCCTGAGACCAGATGATTTAAAAAGGATAGAGGTTTATTCATAGTTCTAGAGGCTGGGAAGTTCAAGAGCATAGTACTGGCATCTCATCAGCATCTAGTGAAGGCCTGCTTGCTGCATTGTAACATGGTGGGGGGCATCACAAGGAAAAACAGAGCAAGTGTGGCATAGAGAGAGAGAGCTTGCTTTTCTAAAAAGTCACTCCCACAATAACCCATTAATCCGTGACTCCGTGAATGGGTTAACCCATTCACAAAGGCAGAACCCTCAGGACTCAATCAACTCCTGAAGGTCCCATGTCAACTGCGCTGCTGTAGGGCTAAGTTTCCAACTCATGAAGTTTGAAGAAAATACTGAAGCCCTAGCCAAGGGGAGGAAAAACATTGAAACAAACGCACTGTGAGGATAGATGTAGGAAAATGGCCCGTGGGTCCGTGGAAAGCAGTAAGATTGGAGGCAGCCCTCAGGAGGTAAACCGAGAGTCGGCCACAGAAACTCTACTTTCTGGGAGGTACCAACCTTAGATGAAGCAAAGTAGGTGGATGGGGTTCTGAGCCTTCCTGAGTCATGTTCCTAAACTATTCACCAAGAAAAACTGAGTCGGGGAGTCCAGAAGTCAATCAACAACATAACATGAGGGAGGTATCGGATAATCTGGGAAATGGGTTCATGGGTGGATTCCAGGAATTGAGATTGGCCAAAGAGAAAGAGTCCACATCAAGAGACCAGCTGGGGAATGTTCCCCAAAAAATGATTTCCAGCCCCAGATGTATCCCAGGAAGCTTTACCAACAATATTCTCACGGTTGGGCCCCACTCCTAGAGATTCAGAGAAGGGACATCTTCGTGTGGCAAAGGTTTGCTAAGTGATTCTAATGTGGAATCAAGTAGATTCCCTGGTTTAGAGTAGTTGGTCAGAAGCATAGGAAGGGGAGCGAGGAAGTGCCCCACATTTGGAGGAGGTCCCTGGATTCACACCTGAGCATTCATAGGCCTCTCGTGGGTATTAAATGCGGCTCGCTGTGCCCTGCCTCCAGAATTTCCGAGTTCCTTCAATCAATTGTGCCTGCACAATGGGACCTCCACAAAAATGCTGAAGGCCAAGGTTTGGAGGGCTTCGGGGCTGGTATTTGCACCTTTGTGCCGGGAGAGTGGTGCATCCCAGCTCCGTGGGGACAGAAGCTCCTGTGTTTGGGACCCTTCTGGACCTTTCTCTGAGTATCTTTTCGTCTGACGGTTGGTTCATTCGCATCCCTTACAATAAGGTGGTCATAGTAAGTAAAGTTCCCTGAGTTCTCTGAGCCTTAGAGCAAGTTAATGAACTCAAGGAGCAGTTGCGGGAACCTCCACTTTGCAGTCATGTTCCTATACTATTCACCAAGAAAAACTGAGTCGGGGAGTCCAGAAGTCAATCAACAACATAACATGAGGGAGGTATTGGATGGAAGTGGTGGGAACCAGGGGACCTGCTACTTGCCATTGGTGTCGGAAGTGGTGGTGGGGTCTTGTGGGAATGAGCCTTCCTCCAACTGTGGAATCTGTGTTACCTCTGGGCAGTAGTGTCACATTTGAATTAAATTTTGGGACATCCAGTTGATGTGCACAAATAATTGGAGAATTAACTGGTGTAAAAACACTACATATGCACTTTCCAAAGTATTATGAGTTGAGAAACAGTTTTTCTTCTAGTTTGAAATTTGGGGTGATTTTGGCATGGTGGACTCACCAGCGAAGTCCTGCGTCTGATTGACGCGTGACCACACCAGCAATAGTAGTTGTGATCGGTACTATGATCCCAAATCCTGCTGCTCAAATTGGGATCCTCAGACAAGGAGCATGGGTGTTACCTGGCTGCTTGTTATAAATATAGGCTCCCAGGCGCCACGTGGAGCCAGAATCCCCACCTGATCTATACATGCATTCTAAACGTGTTGAATCGTATCCATGGTTCTTGGTCCTGGCTTCACGTTAAAATTCGATGGGGAGTTCCCCATCATACCAATTAAATCAGAATCTCCAGGAGTGGAACCTACACTACTATTAGTGTTTTTGAAGTTCGCAAGGGGAGTCCAATTCTGATCTGGGATTTCAAATGATATAGTCAGGTTTGTTGCTACACTGGTCTTGCCTTGACTTGCCGTGTCTCACGAAATAGGAAAGTTTTGAAGCTACACATAGAGGACTTCAGCATGTGCAGCTGAGAGGTGGAAGACACTGCAGGAGCAGGAGGATTTACAGAGAAAGAAAAAACAAAAATAAAATCATTTGCTTCCATACACAGTGTGCATTGCCAGGCTGAATCTGCAAGCCGGTTGCTGACATCCCATTGAATTTCTTTGTGTCTCTTTCCTGATGTTGCCTCCCCACTTCTCCCCAATTAAAGTAAACACTTCCTTATATCCTCATTTCCCAGATATCCACTACATAAATCTGTCATAGTACCTACTAACATGTTAAGCTTTATCTCATTTTTCATGGGGTTTTTCTTCACTCAGTGACTCATAGGCCCTTTAAGTGCAGAAAAAAATTTTGTTTGAACATCAGCACATGGAACTGAATAGGTACAAGTATTTACTGAAAGGGTATACAGAAGAAATTAGGAAAATATTGCTTAGGGGAAACTACATAAGACTAAAAGATATGATGAAAATTTCCTATATAAAAATAAATATACATATACAATGGAAAGCTAACAATATGTATATGTATACATACATACATATACATATTGTTAGCTTTCCATTGCTGTGACAAAACACCTGAGAAAATCAACTTAAAGGAGGAAAGATTTATTTTGGCTCATGGTATTGGAAGTTTTGGTCCATGGTTGCCTGAGGCCATTGCTATGGGTCTGTGGTGAGGTACAGCAGCATGGTGGAGAGGGCCTGGCAGAACACAGATGCTTTCCTCATGGTAGCAGGAAGGGAAGGGGAGTGCTGGGGACAAAACATACTCCCAAGGTCACACTCCTGAGGATTTATTATCTCCAGCTAGGTCCTGCATCCCACAGTTTCCATCACCTGTTTGCAGTCCATTCAGCTATGATGTATCAATGGATCGATCCATTGATGAGGTTAGAGCCCTAATGACCTAATAACTGCCCCAAAGCCTCACCCGTACCATTGCTGCACTGGGGACTGAGCCTTCAACATATGAGTCTTTGGGGGACATTCCAGATCCAAATCATGACATGAGCTAAAGCAAATATGGTAAAACAGCAAGTGTTGCTGATTCTAGGTGAAAGGGGATGTGGTTATCGCACTATCACATCCCCTATTCTGTAGCTTTAAATTGTGGAACAGGTTTTGAAATATATTTTTTTTAAGTCCAATTTTTTTCCTTTCCTTTATTTTATTTGCTTATTTTTACGTGGTGCCAGGGAGCGAACCCAGTGCCTCACACATGCTAGGCAAGCGCTCTACCGCTAAAGCCATGATCCCGGCCCCCAAGTTTTGAAATATTCCTTGACTTCTTCCTCTACAGTAGGAGCTATCACTTGATACATTTCAGAACAAGGAAATAACATTTCTTGTAATCTTTATAAGTTCTGTAAAATTTCCTTTTCTTAATGACACTTTCATTTCTGAAGAGATTTAGGATTGCTTTTATGCTGACCTGTACTATTTGAAACCCAAATAAATAGGGTACATATGTGTGGTCAAAAACTCTTTTATGATACGGGAAGTGTTGTTTGCTTGGTAGATTTATTCAGATTTCCTGTTTATGCTTATTTACTTGTTTAAATCTGAACTTTTGCATTAACCTCACTTGAATAAGAAAGCTCTATATAATTTTGAAAATTCATTTTGTTTTCCTTAAATTTTCATTTGGTTACTTATCATGGCTAAGTCTCAAATGGCAATTTAGATTATAATTGATGGTATTAATGTATCTTTCTGTCCTGTGAAGTCTATTCATCACCAAACTGAGAAGAGCTTATATAAGATCTTTCCTTTAACCCATAAACTCCTAAAATGAAGGTATTTTTTTTTGTTGATGTGTTTTGTTCTTTGTAAATAGCTAGAATAGATGCATGTAGAATATTTGCACCTATCTTCAGAATCTTTATTAGGGGGTTTCCCTAATTCTTTTGATAGTAGAATAAGTTTTTTTCTTTGTAATAAGAAATGTGATCCCCCCCAAAGGCAAATAATCAGTGCATTTGAACTCTTCATTTGGTTTATTGGGAAAGACTGTCTTTATTGTTTAAGATGCAATACTATATAGGCAATGTGATGGAACAGAACCAGTGGAATCCCTTAAATTGTAAATTGTGATCCACTGTCTGATATCATTTTGGAGAGGAAGGCAAAGTGAATAGCACGGATTTCTCTGACAATACGTGGCCAGAGTCTAATACAGGGATCTTCCCTTGTCCTAGGGAGGTTGGTTCCAGGATCCCTGCAAACACTACATGGGTGCTCAGATTCCTTGTATAAAATGACTCAGCATTTGCACAACTTCTCATTCACTTTCAGTCATTCCTGGGTCACTTACAACACCTAATACAAGGTAAATGCAGTATGAATTGTTGTGACACTGTATTTTTTTAGAGAACAATGACAAAAATGCTGTAGATGTTCAGTAAAGACACAGTTGTTTTGGGTACTGGGGATGAAACCCAGGAGTGTGCTACATTCTACTTCTGAGAACATCCCCAGACAGTTTTTTGTTTTTGTTTTGTTGTTGTTGTTTTATTTTGAGACGGCGTCTCACTAAGTTTTGCCCTGGCTGGACCCAAACTCATGCTTCTTCTGCCTCAGCCTCCTGAATAGCTGAGATTACAGGTGTGGGCTGCCACACCCAAACACAAAACTTGTTGGAATATTTTTGATCTGCAGTTGATTAAATTTGCAGATGTGATACTTGTACACACAGAGCGCTGATTGTCCTCATCAAATGCAGAGGTTTGGGTTTTACCAACTGGTTTTTCAACCAGGGACACCACATTACCTCTCAAAAAGCACTTGAGTGATCAAAAGGAGTTACCTTCGGGTAGCTTATTTTAATAATTGTCACCAGCTTATTTTAATAGATTTGTTCTCTCTTACTGTCAAGAAAAGCTTTTCCTTTCTTGTTACTATTTTATTGATAAGTCCCATTTTTATTTACCTATTTTCTTCCTAGTGGAAAAGTCAGTTTTTCAACTAACATCCATTGATTTGAAAACAGTTCATAGTTCAGTATTTCCTGAGCTCTTGTTCTCTTCCAGGTGTTGTTCTTGATCCTTACAATGTGTGAGTGGAACAACAAAGTCTTCTGGCCACTGGTGCACAACACTGAAGAGGGGAATAGAGATGGTGGGCAAGAATCGTAATTAAAATAATAAACTATCTGTCATGGCAGAAGGAATAAGTGCTAAGGGGGAAAAGAAACAATGCAAAGAAAGGGATTTGTGATGTGTGTGTGTGTGTGTGTGTGTGTGTGTGTGTAAGAGTCCTTGCAATGTTTAGATGGATGGACAGACTGGGTCTCACTGATGTAGTGAAATTGGAGTGAAATCCCTGTGACAAGAGATGAGACCTGGTTGGCATATTGCAGGAACATCTAGAAGGTCCGTGGGGTTGCAGTGAGATGAAAGAGGAAGAGTTTATAGGCAACAGGTAATCTTTCATCCTGAATATGCAAAGGATCACCGTGGCTGCTAGTTTGAGACTAGCCTGGTGGGAGAGGAACATTCAAGGAGAAGCAGGAAGACCAGTTGGGAGAGGAAGATAGTGGGCAGGTTCAGGGCACTAATGGGGGGTACTGAGAAGTTATGGGATTGTTTCTAAGGGGGAGCCAATGGGGTTTCCTGAAGGAGAGCCTGGGTAAGGATCAGAGAGGAGTAGGAATGAATCTAGGTTACTAACTAACATGCTCCTTCCTCCTTTCCACTACTGTGAGCCTGACTCCAGTGAATCCTTCTTAAGCTTACAGGAAGTGTTTCCACGTCTCCATTCTTCCTACAGCTGTTTTCTGAAAATCTTCTATTTTACCATGTTCCATAAACTGTTCATAATAATTGTGGGAACACAATTCCCATATAGGTTTATGCAAGGATCATCAGGGAAATTGATTTCATTTATGAAATTTTGGAGCTAAACACCATGTTCTCTGACAGGTAATTGAAGAGAAGAAAAAGGAAGATTTGGTTAAAAATTCTTTACTTTTTTTTTTGTGTGTGTGTGTATGTGGAAATGACTTGGTGTCATTGAACCTTATCAAACACTGTCTCAGGTAGCTGTATAATACCTTTATGATACCTGAGTCAGGCCCTTCCTTACTGAGGAAACTTGGGCCTAGTCTTGACAGTCTCGTTTATGGTATGATCATATTATCTTTAAGAGTCTCCTGGGTTGTCCCTGATCTTGTATGAAGTCCTGCATGTCTCCAGCCCCACCCATGAGAGAAGATGGGAGATTTCCATAATACACGTTAGATTGTGACTCCAAGATCACAGCTTTAATATCTGTCATCAAAAGTACAGCCGGTTCACTGTCACACTTGTGTTGCAAACATGAATCTGTTTCCATAAAATGAGGAAATCTCTCTGAGTGTGTTCATGCACGTTACTTCAGAAGACCAAACCACGCAGAGACGCACACATGCCCACACGTGCACTTCAGACACCTGCCAACCAGCATCACCCTGGGGGATTGCCCCTTCCTGTTCTTCTCAATCTGTGACATTTTCTACACAAAAGGAAGAAAAAGACACTATTTCAATATCTCCGATAAATATTTAAATGTTTTGCTTCAAATTTCCAACTGCTACATACAAAAAGAAAACATGATCTATATTTGTAGGCCTTAAATGATGCCACCGAATTCCACGGAAGTGGCTCCTTGTGGTGTGGGCAGTGGTTGGTATAGTGGTTTTAAGCACTGCTATGATTTTTCAAGCCTTAAGCTTTTGGGGAAAGTTGTGAGTGTAGATCCAAAAGGCAGCAAAGAATTTCTAGTAGTGATACAAATGTTGATATTAGAAAACTACAGATTGGATCAAATTTTCAATGTTTTTTGGAAGTGGTAGGGTGGTACCAGGGATTGAACTCGGGGGCACTTGACCACTGGGCCACACCCCCAGCTCTATTTTGTATTTTATGTAGAGACAGGGTCCCACTGAGTTGCTCAGTGCCTCACTTTTGCTGAGGCTGGATTTGAACTCATGTTCTTCCTGCCTCAGCCTCCCGAGCCTCTGGGATTACAGGCATGCACCACTGCACCTGGCTAAATTTTCAATTTTGATGAAACATGTCTGTTAAAATCAGGACTAGGAGGACCTCCCGTCACAGAGGTGTGGAAATGCCCTCCTGGATTTAAGACTGCTAAAGATTGCCTAACGGTGGCATTCATGCTAATCCTGGACCTAGGGACTCTGAGGTCCACCTATGCACATTTACCCTTATAACTTTCTGTTAAATTTCAGAAAACCCTCCTCCAATACCTCACAATAACTCACTAACTGCTGCCCTTCCCAGCCCACATGGGTAGCAAACTTCTAATCTTTTTCAAAGGAAAGTGCTTTATTTATTATATATGTGTTTCTTAATCATCTAACATGCATGAAACTATGCTGCTTTTAATGAGGTTCCTATTTACTTTGAGTCCCTGATGAAGCTTCTGAGTATTGTGCCCCAACCTCATCTTTCCCACGGCCACATGATTATTATTGCACTATTTTGCACAGCATGATGGTTTTGCAGGAACATACACATAGCATTATGGAGGACTGACAATATGGAGCGAAAACATTTTTTCCTTCTGCAAACATGATGAGTGTATTAGCTATCAATCACGGATTCCTCAAATTGTTTGGTTTGCATGGTAGAGTAGACTGTCTTCTGGATCCATTGTAGAATTATGGGACAATATGGGATTTTTTTATAAGTTACTTAATTAAACATGTCTTTTAGTGAGGCAGCAAAATCTCAGAGTAGTTAAATGACTTGCTCAAGGTCAAATAGCAATACAATGACAGATCTAGTATCAGGATCCAGGTTCTTTATTCAGTCTAATATTCCTTCTTATCCAGGTTGGTTTAATATAGTGGGTCTCACAGGCCAGTCCTTGAACCAGCAGCTTCACCTGCAGTCTTATTATCCATGCAGACTCAGTGTGGTGGGTCTGGATGCCCCGAGGTGCTTTGAAGTTTGAAGTTTAGCTCAGACTGCAAACCACCTGTATCTCTGTGACCCAAGAGACACACGTAATTGCAAATGGATCCACAACATTAAACACAGCTTTGAGAAGGAGCATTATTCTCGTTATCTTCGTAGTTCAAAAGGGGGTATTTTAAAAATATAGAGATAATTCTAAGATCATATCCATGGATATGAGTTTATGCAGGAAAAAAAAAAGGCAAATGTTAGAGGACACCCTCCGGTTAGCACCCCAAGTGTAGAAAGTGTGAACTACCCTTTTCATTAACATGCTTCTTAATAGCAATGCTCTGAAGAACACATATGTCGGTGGAAATCTATTTGTGTATGTGTCACTGTTGATGGTCACAGTCTTGGGAATGATGAAAGTGGTAGCCAAAGAAAGAGTTCAGTCAGACTGAATATTTTATAGTTCCCTGAGAACTACAAAAGCCAAAGCAGAACTCACAGAGCTATGAACCGCCTCTCCCAGTTTCCCCGCTGACCACTGGAATCCACAGTTATGTCAGGAGAGCAAGGACATTGCCTTAAATTCTTTATGGCCCATGGAAGTTTAGGTGACTCCTTTTAGTTTATATATACGGGTTGGCAACTTTTAGTGGAAGGCTTAGATACATATGTCAGTCAAAATTCACTTAAGGGATAAAAATGAATTTTTTTTTTTTTTTTACAAACAATTCGATTTTCCAGAAGTGAAAGGAGAGAGACTCAGCTAAGGGCACAGTCTTTGCATAACCTGCTTTCCTGCCTTCTGAAACTTGGCCCTGGGCTTAAGAAGTGGCCGTGGGATGTGCTGCTGACCTCTGAGTGCTTTAGTTTCCTCATCTATAAAATGGGGATCATATAACTTCCTTCCTGTGTTGTGGTGAGGATCAGATGAAACCATATGAGAAAATTCTAGTCCCTAAGCAGTTACCTTAATATTAACATATGTACTTCAATGCATATGATTTATTTTTCCTGCCGCAGTCTTAATATTTGAGGACTTTTAGGCTTTGCTCAATTTCTAAATGGTCTTTTTGTGTGTGTGACCAGTGTAACTGGTCACTCTTGTGCCTTTCTGTTTGATATTGCAGTTATTTATATACTTCTCATTTTCCTCCTAGCTTGTATTATCCTGAGGGACGGGCACTATTGTCACTTATTGCCCTTAAAATAGCATTTTCATGTAGTAGTTGCTCAATAAATGTGTGCTGACTGATTGAAAGAACAGACAAATAAATGCGAGTCCTGGAAATAATATGAACTATTTCAGCCATGAACTTGCTGAATAAAAACACTTAGAAGAAAAGTTCAGGCAGTGGGCACGCTGAATAAATAATATATATATTTTTCCTGATTACAAAAATATCCCTACATGACATTAATTTCCAAACCCACACTGATGTGTGTATTGATATGTATAGCTAGTGTCAAGTTGAATATGAAGTGAAATAAAGGGTAGAAATGTGACCATATAAACAAATAGCCCCTGTTGTTTCTTGTGAACCCATATGTGACACTAATCCAGAAATCATGCCAGGGGCAGTTGAAATATGCTTTGAATTACTAGCAGTGAGACTTCCGGGACTGCTCATATGGTATGATTTATATCCCAATGTTTTCAATCAGATTCTAGGGATCGATTAATCACACTATCAATAGCAAAGAAACAGGTGTGTTTTCGAGAGCCATGTGCTTGCCAAAGGCGATCTGCTTTCCCCTATTGATACCACCTCCTAAGTGCAGTTTGGGGTTTTTCTCCTTCTGTCTGCTACGAGGGAAAATTGCAAGCTGCATTCTTGTTTGGATAAACAGGTATGGAGTTTCATTCACAGACACTGAGACTGCACTTCAGTCACAGCCCAGATCATTCATAAAATGCTTTTAAGGTTCTGTTGGCCAATGCTCATTTTAATGGTGAGATGGCCAGGCTGGGTGGACGAAGGAGAAGCTGGGCTGCCCAGAACAGGCCTGCCAGGACCTTTGGTGCCCCGGGTGGAGCATAGTCCAGTGCTCTGCTTAGCTTGTCGATACAATAGCGGTTGATTAAGATTTTTCTGAGTTTTGCCCAAGATATACAATTATTTTTTTATCTTCCTTTTGAACTTTCATTAAAAGGCTGGTAAGGAATGAGTAAAAGCTTGCAAAATGGGAGGCCGAGAGGCCAACTTGAAGGTCATTGAAGATGATTTTTGAGGGCACTTTGAACTGTAAAACAAAACTCTTTGCATTCCCATAGAAAAATAGCTGGAATATGTTGGCAATATTTCTGCACTGACAACTGATGTTGCAAAAAAGTCCCGCTCACGGCTGGTGACACTCACATGCTTTGGTCTAAATGATGCTCCTTGGGGTTGTGCAGTGTACAACATTCAGAACTGAACGCAGAGGTGGCCCTCTACCATTCTTTTTAGTTAGACACATTTTTTTTTACAATAAAATTTTCCCTTTTTTGCTTGATAATTACTTATCAATATTTAATAAATGCCTTATTTGTATGATTGCTCAGTTGCGAACTTATTTCAACTCACTTGAGAATAGAAAAAGTCGTAGTGTATTCCAGACATACAGAATGTAGAAAAAAGCATAGTTCTAATTTTTATACAAATCTTTGTTGCACATGTAATATGGGGTGTTCAACTAAATATCTTCAAGTATTTTTAAGCACAAATATGTAACACATTAAAAAGTAATAACACCCTATAAAAGAAGTGAATAGAAATTGGACTTCACACCTGAACCTGGCCTCCTGCTGTGAAAGGGGACTCACTGTGTGTCCTCTTTCACTCACATATAAACGTCCGACCAAGAAGCAAAAGAGGTCGGAGGAAGCCCAGCAGCATCAAACTGAGGGACCATGATAAACAACCCGAAAGACTCGTCCTGGGCAAAAAGAGGGTAATTGAAAGAGGAGAGAAATCAAAACAAAATAGAAAAACTCTTCTGGAGGAAACAAGGTAGGATATTGCAACCATAAAACGATCAGAGGGTACCAGGAAGGCAGCATCAAATAGTAAGAAAGAGCTCTTGGAAATTTAGACTAATTGCAACATTTAAAAAAACGAGTCACCAAAGAACTTAGAAGACAAAGTAGAGGGAATATCCCAAAATGTAGGGGAAACAGAGTTAAATAATGCAGAAATTCAACCCAGGAACTCCAACAATGAATGAGTTAAATTTTCAGAGAGGAAGAAAGAAAATCGATGGAGAAAGAAGCAGGCCGACTCCAGATAAAAGTGCCCTACACCACAAACTGGCATAGATGACAGTTCTAGAGACTAGAAGTCTAAAATCGAGGTGCCATCGGGGCTGGCTCCTTCTGAGGGGTTGGGGACATTGTCTGTTCAGGCCTCTCCTGAGCCTCCCAAATTTGCAGGCATCTTTGACATTCTTTGGCTTGTAGATACATTGTCCTGATCTCGTCCTTCATGTCCAAGGGTGTTGTGTGTGTGTGTGTGTGTGTGTGTGTGTGTGTGTCTGAAGTTCTACTTTTTATAGAGAAACAGTTGTATTGTATTGAATGGATCTAACTCAATGGCTTCATTTTGGGTTTTTTTGTTTGTTTGTTTGTTTTTTGGTACTGGGGATTGAAATGAGGGGCACTCAACCACTGAGCCACATCCCCAGCCCTATTTTGTATTTTATTTAGAGGCAGGGTCTCACTGAGTTGCTTAGAGCCACACTAAGTTGCTGCAGCTGGCTTTGAACTCTCGATCCTCCTGCCTCAGCCTCCCAAGCCGCTGGGATTACAGGCTTTACCTTGCCTGGCTTCAATGGCTTCATCTTAAGTTGATCATGTACATAAACTATATTTCTGAATAAGGTCATGTTCACAGACATCTGGAGTTAGAATTTCAACATCTTTGGGATGAAACCATTCAATCCACAGTGCATGCCAAGATTAGTAAGTCATGTAAGAAATGTGGAACATAAGAAATTATAATTTAGGCATTTTATTAGTCTATTATTTTTAATATTACATAAAAGCATGATGACAATTCCAAGATATATATCATTGCTTTAATTATATTAATTGCAGGTACAGAATTAATCATCCCATCATACAAAGACTGAAATAGGTTAAAAACTTTCACCTTTGTGAGTTATGAATTAGGGTGGGTAAAAGTTGGGTGGCAGACTTGTATTAACCTTTTGTTGTATTTTATTTATTGCCTTCTATTTAGTTCTTTGTTAAGCATTAGGGAAAAAATTAGAGTTTTTTCTTTTCTGAGTCATCAATTTATATACATTAGAGTTTTTAAAATAAGGTATTATTAATATAAAGTACAATTTAATCATTCTGTTGTACAGTTTTGTGGGTTTTGACAAATGCATAGACTCGTGTAACCACAGCTGCAATAAAAATACAGAAAATCCAATCACTGTCCCCTCTCTTTCCAGTTTGCTTGCATTTCTTTGTAGACAACTTCTCTCTGTATCCTTGTCCCTGGAATCCACTGATATATTTCCTGCCTCTATAGTTTTGCCTTTTACAGAGTTTCCTATTATGCATTTTATAAGCTGTGAGTCTGTATTCTTTTACTTAGCAAGCACCTTTGAGATTATTTTATTTATGTATTTGCATGGATGCACCCTCGTTTGTTTATCCATTTGCCAGAGGTTTTTCTAGTTTTTAACAATTAAGATAAAGACACAACAAACATTCATGGGTGGATTTTTTGCGTGCATATGAATTTATATTTCATTGGAGGAGATGTCTGGAAGGGGCATTGATTAATGATATTGAACATCTTTCCATGTACTCATTAGCCATTCATATATCTTCCTCTGTACAATGTCTATTCATATCTTTTGTCCATTTTGTAACTGGGTTGCTTGCCATCCTATTGTTGAATTATAAGTATTATTTATACAGCAGACATGAGTTATTAGATATATGATTTGAAAATAGCTTCTCCAAATCTGTGGCTTGTCTTTTCTCTTAATTTCATTTTGGTAGGCAGAAATTAAAAAAAATTCCCCTAACTTTAACTCTTCAAAGTCCCTGTTCCCTAAATATTCAGTCAAACACTAACCTAGATACTGCTGTGAAGGGATTTTGTAGTAGTCAAAAATCTCAACTCAGTTGACCTTGAGAAACAGAGCTCATCCAGGTAGGGCCAATCTTGTGACAGTCTCTCTTTCAAAGCTCAAGATAAAAGAGGAAATGGGAGAGATTCAAAATATAGGAGGAATCTGGCATACATACCATGACTGGCTTGAAGAAGCAGGGGGTCACAGGATGAGAACTGTGGTTATCTCTGGTGTTCACCCGAGAGCAAGTGAGGAATTTAGGATTTCAGACCTACTGACAGAAGGAACTGAACTCTGTCAATAACATGAAAGAGGTTGAAGAAGGGTCTCAAGCTCCTGGTGACAATGTAGCCAGCTGAAACCCAGTTCAGTCTAAGCTGAGAACCAGCTCTACGGTGCCAGTGTTTTGATCTGTAGCATGGTAAGCTAATAGATGGGTGTATTAAGTTAAGTTCGTGGTAACGTGTTATGCAGATGTCTTTTATGGATGAAATTAATACAGATGCTTTTAATGAAAGCGTTTAATTCTAAATGTCAATTTTTCCATTTTGAATTTTTTTAAATTGTTCCTTTGATGTCGTATCTAATTGTTATGGCTGGGATCTGGTTTGTTCTCCAAAGGCTCACGTGTCCCCATGCATCAGTGTTCAGAGGAGGGCTCATGGGAAGTGATGGATCCTGAGGGCTCTGACCTCATCAGTAGATTAATCCATTGAGGGATTAAAACTTTGATGACATTAGTAGTAGGTGGTGGAAACCTTAGGAGTTACGGCCTAGCTGGAGGAAGTAGGTAACTGGGGGTGTGCCTAGAACAGTACGCCCCCCCCCCCACCACCACCAACCCCTTTCTCTATCACTCTCTCTCCTTCATGGCTGCCTCATGGTGAGCAGCTTCCCTCCACCATGTTTGTCCGCCATGATGTCCCTGCCTTGGAGTCAGCTGGCCATGGACAAAAACATCTAAAATCATGAGCCAAAATAAATCTTTTCCTCTTTTCAATTGTTTTCAAGTTACTAAACAACGACTAGCGAATAACACAAAGTCATAAAAATCATCATCTAGAATTTTAATAGTTGTAGCTCTTATATTTAATTGATTTTTGAGTTAATTTTTGTATACAATCTTAGAAAAGGATTTTTTTTTGAGATTTCTTATTTTCAAAATTAATTTTCGTTTATCATTATACTTTATTTGAATTCTATTCTTATATCTGTTACTTCTTTAAACACGATTTTTTTAATTCTTTGAACATAGTTGTAACAAATGCTTTGAAGTCTCTGTCTGCTCAATATAACCTCCTCACCCACTCAGAGTTAATTGCTATTGACAGCTTAGTTTCCCGAAAATAGGTCATACTTCTTTTTGTTGTTATTGTTGTCTTATAAATTTTTGTTGAAAACAGGATGTCTTAGATAATATACTACAGCAAATATGGTTCTGAATGTTTTCCTTGACAGTGGTTATTATGATTTTTTTGGGGTGTGTGTTACTGTCTTGATTTTTTTTGAAGCTTTTTTTTTTATTGTTGGTTGTTCAAAACATTACATAGTTCTTGACATATCATATTTCACACTTTGATTCAAGTGGGTTATGAACTCCCATTTTTACCCCGTATACAGATTGCAGAATCACATCGATTACACATCCACTGATTTACATATTGCCATACTAGTGTCTGTTGTATTCTGCTGCCTTTCCTATCCTCTACTATCCCCCCTTCCCTCCCCTCCCCTCTTCTCTCTCTACCCCATCTACTGTAATTCATTTCTCCCCCTTGTTTTTCCCTTTTCCCTCACTTCCTCTTGTATGTAATTTTGTATAACCCTGAGGGTCTCCTTCCATTTCCATGCAATTTCCATTCTCTCCCCCTTTCCCTCCCACCTCTCATCCCTGTTTAATGTTAATCTTCTTCTCATGCTCTTCCTCCCTACTCTGTTCTTAGTTACTCTCTTTATATCAAAGAAGTCATTTGGCATTTGTTTTTTAGGGATTGGCTAGCTTCACTTAGCATAATCTGCTCTAATGCCATCTATTTCCCTGCAAATTTTATGATTTTGTCATTTTTTAATGCAGAGTAATACTCCATTGTGTATAAATGCCACATTTTTTTTATCCATTCGTCTATTGAAGGGCATCTGGGTTGGTTCCACAGTCTTGCTATTGTGAATTGTGCTGCTATGAACATCGATGTAGCAGTGTCCCTGTAGTATGCTCTTTTTAGGTCTTTAGGGAATAGACCGAGAAGGGGAATAGCTGGATCAAATGGTGGTTCCATTCCCAGCTTTCCAAGAAATCTCCATACTGCTTTCCAAATTGGCCGGACCAATTTGCAGTCCCACCAGCAATGTACAAGTGTACCCTTTTCCCCACATCCTCGCCAGCACTTGTTGTTGTTTGACTTCAGAATGGCTGCCAATCTTACTGGAGTGAGATGGTATCTTAGGATGGTTTTGATTTGCATTTCTCTGACTGCTAGAGATGGTGAGCATTTTTTCATGTACTTGTTGATTGATTGTATGTCCTCCTCTGAGAGGTGTCGGTTCAGGTCCTTGGCCCATTTGTTGATTGGGTTATTTGTTATCTTATTGTTTAATTTTTTGAGTTCTTTGTATACTCTGGATATTAGGGCTCTATCTGAAGTGTGAGGAGTAAAAATTTGTTCCCAGGATGTAGGCTCCCTATTTACCTCTCTTATTGTTTCTTTTGCTGAGAAAAAAATTTTTTGGTTTGATTAAGTCCCATTTGTTGATTCTAGTTATTAACTCTTGTGCTATGGGTGTGCTATTGAGGAATTTGGAGCTGGATCCCACAATATGTAGATCGGAGCCACCTTTTTCTTCTATCAGACGCTGTGTCTCTGATTTGATATCAAGCTCCTTGATCCATTTTGAGTTAACTTTGGTGCACGGCAAGAGAAAGGGATTCAGTTTCATTTTGTTGCATATGTATTTCCAGTTTTCCCAGCACCATTTGTTGAAGATGCTATTCTTCCTCCATTGCATGCTTTTAGCCCCTTTATCAAATATAAGATAGTTGTAATTTTGTGGGTTGGTTTCTGTGTCCTCTATTCTGTACCATTGGTCCACCCGCCTGTTTTGGTACCAGTACCGTGCTGTTTTTGTTACTATTGCTCTGTAGTATAGTTTGAAGGCTGGTATTGCTATACCGCCTGATTCACACTTCCTGCTTAGAGTTGTTTTTGCTATTCTGGGTCTTTTATTTTTCCATATGAATTTCATGATTGCTTTATCTATTTCTACAAGAAATGTCATTGGGATTTTGATTGGCACTGCATTAAACTTATAGAGAACTTTTGGTAATATTGCAATTTTGATGATATTGGTTCTGCCTATCCATGAACAGGGTATATTTTTCCATCTTCTAAGATCTTCTTCTATTTCTCTCTTTAGGGTTCTGTAGTTTTCATTGTATAAGTCTTTCACCTCTTTTGTTAGGTTGATTCCCAAGTATTTTTTTTTTGAGGATATTGTGAATGGAGTGGTTGTCCTCATTTCCATTTCAGAGGATTTGTTGCTGATATACAGGAATGCCTTTGATTTATGTGTGTTGATTTTATATCCTGCCACTTTGCTGAATTCATTTATTAGCTCTAATAGTTTCTTTGTAGACCCTTTTGGGTCTGCTGGGTCTAGAATCATGTCATCTGCAAATAGTGATAATTTAAGTTCTTCTTTTCCTATTTTTATGCCTTTAATTTCTTTCGTCTGTCTAATTGCTCTGGCCAGTGTTTCGAGAACTATGTTGAACAGAAGTGGTGAGAGAGGGCATCCCTGTCTTGTTCCAGATTTTAGAGGGAATGCCTTCAATTTTTCTCTGTTCAGAAGGATGCTAGCCTGAGGCTTAGCATAGATAGGTTTTACAATATTGAGGTATGTTCCTGTTATCCCTAGTTTTTCTAGAGTTCTGAACATAAAGCGATGCTATACTTTGTCGAATGCTTTTTCTGCACCTATCAAGATGATCATATGGTTCTTATCTTTAAGTCTATTGATGTGGTGAATAACATTTATTGATTTCCGTATATTGAACCAGCCTTGCATCTCAGGGATGAATCCTACTTGATCTTGATGCAGGATCTTTTTGATATGTTTCTGTATCCAATTTGCCAGAATTTTATTGAGGATTTTTGCATCTAGGTTCATTAGAGATATTGGTCTGTAGTTTTCTTTCTTTGAAGTGTCTTTATCTGGTTTAGGAATCAGGGTGATGTTGCCTTGTAGAATGAATTTGGAAGTCCTCCCTCTTTTTCTATTTCCTAAAATAGCTTGAAAAGTATTGGTATTAGTTCTTGTTTAAAGGTTTTGTAAAACTCTGCTGTATACGCATCCGGTCCTGGGCTTTTCTTAGTTGGTAGTCTTTTGATGGCTTCTTCTATTTCCTCAATTGATATTGGTCTGTTTAGGTTGTGTATATCCTCCTGACTCAATCTGGGCACATCATATGACTTAAGAAATTTATCGATGCCTTCATTATCTTCTATTATATTGGAGTATAAGGATTCAAAATAAGTTCTAATTATCTTCTGTATTTCTGAAGAGTCTGTTGTGATATTGCCTTTTTCATCCTGTATGCTAGTAATTTGAGTTCTCTCTTCTTCTCTTCGTTAGCATGGCTAAGGGTCTGTTGATCTTATTTATTTTTTCAAAGAACCAACATTTAGTTTTGTCAATTTTTTCAATTGTTTCTTTTGTTTCGATTTCATTAATTTTAGCTCTGATTTTAATTATTTCTTGCCTTCTACTTCTTTTGCTGTTGATTTGCTCTTCTTTTTCTAGGATTTTGAGATGAAGTGTGAGATCATTTATTTGTTGGTTTTTTATTTTTTTAAGGAATGAACTCCAGGCAATGAATTTTCCTCTTAGAACTGCTTTCATTGTGTCCCATAGATTCCGATATGTTGTGTCTGTGTTTTCATTTATCTCTAAGAATTTTTTAATTTCCTCCTTGATGTCTTCTTTAACCCTTTGATCATTCAGTAACCTATTGTTCACTCTCCAAGTGATGCATGATTTTTCCTTCCTTCTTTTATTGTTGATTTCCAGTTTCATTCCATTATGATCAGATAAGATGCATGGTATTATCTCTATTCCTTTATAATGTCTAAGAGTTGCCCTGTGACATAATATATGATCTATTTTTGAGAAGAATCCATGTGCTGCTGAGAAAAATGTGTAACTGCTTGATGTTGGGTGGTATATTATATATATGTCAATTAAGTCTAGGTTATTAATTGTATTATTGAGTTCTATAGTTTCTTTATTCAACTTTTGTTTGGAAGATCTGTCCAGTGGTGAGAGAGGTGTGTTAAAGTCTCCCATACTTATTGTATGGTGGTCTATTAGACTCTTGAACTTGAGAAGAGTTTGTTTGATGAACATAGCTGCACCATTGTTTGGAGCATATATATTTATGATTGTTATGTCTTGTTGGTGTATGGTTCCCTTGAGCAGTATGTAGTGTCCCTCTTTATCCCTTTTGATTAACTTTGGCTTGAAATCTATTTTATTTGATATGAGTATGGACACTCCTGCTTGTTTCCAAAGTCCATATGAGTGATATGATTTTTCCCAACCTTTCACCTTCAGTCTATGTATGTCTTTTCCTATCAAATGCGTCTCCTGTAGGCAGCATATTGTTGGATCTTTTTTTTTTTTGATCCATTCTACTAGCCTATGTCTCTTAATTGGTGAGTTTAAGCCATTAACATTTAGAGTTATTATTGAGATATGGATTGTTCTTGCAGCCATATTTGTTTATTTATGTTACTTAACATGGTTTGTTTTTCCTCTTTGATTATTTTTCCCTTTACTGTACTACCTTCCACTGTTGGTTTTCATTGTTATTTTCCATTTCCTCTTCCTGTAATGTTTTGCCGAGGATGTTTTGAAGAGATGGTTTTCTAGCTGCAAATTCTTTTAACTTTTGTTTATCGTGAAAGGTCTTAATTTCCTCTTCCATCCTGAAGCTTAATTTCGCTGGATACAAATTCTTGGTTGGAACCCATTTTCTTTTAGTGTTTGAAATATGTTGTTCCAGGATCTTCTAGCTTTCAGAGTCTGTGTTGAAAGAACAGCAGTTATCCTGATTGGTTTACCCCTAAATGTAATCTGCTTCTTTTCTCTTGAAGCTTTTAAAATTCTCTCCTTATTCTGTATGTTGGGCATCTTCATTATATTGTGTTTAGGTGTGGATCTCTTATGATTTTGCACATTCGGCATCCTGTAGGCTTCTAGGATTTGGGATTCTGTCTCATTCTTCAAGTCTGAGAAGTTTTCTCGTATTATTTCGTTGAACAGATTGCTCATTCCTTTGGTTTGGACCTCTATACCTTCCTGTATCCCAATGACTCTTAAGTTTGGTCTCTTTATGTTATCCCATATTTCTTGGATGTTCTGCTCATGGTTTCTTAACAGTCTCGCTGAGCTGTCTATGTTCTTTTCAAGTTGAAATACTTTGTCTTCATTGTCTGATGTTCTATCTTCTAAGTGCTCTACTCTGCTGGTAGTATTCTCATTTGAGTTTTTAAGTTGGTTTATTGCTTCCTGCATTTCTAGGATTTCTGTTTGTTTTTTTTATAACCTCTATCTCCCTATATAGTTGATCTTTTGCTTCTTGGATTTGTTTATGTAATTCATTGTCGAAGTGATCTTTCATTGTCTGATTTTGCTGTCTAATGTCTTCCTTGAGACTCCAGATCATCTGAAGCATGTAAATCCTGAATTCTTTATCTGACATTCCATCTGCTGCAGCTGTTACCTCTTTTAAAGTTGAGTTGACCTGCATTGCTTGTGGTCCTTTCTTTCCTTGTCTTTTCATACTGCTCTCGTTTCTTTCTGCTTGGTGAAACTGTTGTGTTATTGAATTTTCCCCCTATATATTTATATTGCTCTTGTATAGTTGCAAAGTCTCCCTTGCAGGGGCGGGCGGCGGCTGTGCTCCTCCTCCAATTGGGGTGATCTGTCTATCTTGCAGGTGGGCCGCTGGGCCCCTTCTCCAGGTCGCGTGGTCTGCCTACCTTGCGGGCAATGGCTGGGCCCCTCTTCCAATAGGGATGATCTGTCTACCACGCTGGCAGGCCGCTGGGCCTATTCTCCAGGTTGCAGGTCTGCCTACCTTGCAGGCGCAGGCGGCGACTGTGCCCTCTTCCAATTAGGGTGATCTTTCAACTAGGCCGGCGTGCCGCCGGGACCCTTCTCTGGGATGCGTGGTCTGCCTACCTTGAGGTCGGCAGCTGGGCCCTTCCTCCAATTGGGGTGATGTGTCTACTACGCTGGCCTGCCACTGGGCCTGTTCTCCCGGTAGGTCGCAGGTCTGCCTACCTTGCAGGTGCGGGCAGCGGCTCTGCCCCTCCTCCAATTGGGATGATGTGTCTACCATGCCTGCAGGCCGCTGGGCCTGCTCCTTGATTTCTTAATTTTTTTTTTTTTTCATTTTAGTAACTTGCCTGGACCTAATCCATTAAATCTCTCCTTCCCATGATGTGTGCCTGCTAACGTATTTAAAAATGAATTCAGTTTTTTAAAATAACTTTTAATGTGTAGCCTGGCTTTGTAGTGCCTCCTCTGTGTCTGCATAGCTTAGTGGTCAAACAGAGATTACTCTCCAACACCTGGACCAGTAAGGCTCCCGTCCTCTGCTCATGGATCTGAGAGGATTTGGGAGCCTATTCAACAATCAGACATGTTTAAGGTGTTCTGCATTCACTTTCCGCCAGGCCCTCCTGGGTCTTTCCTGCAGATGTAGGTAGCATCCGAGTCAACTGGGAACATGTGGATAGCTTGACTAGTCTTGAATCTTCCCTGCTCATGTGCAGAAGCTGTTTGTTAAGCAGGATCTGGGGGTCATCCAGCCAGCCCTCCTCTAGCTCTTTCATCTCCAGGTTCTCTTTGTCAAATTTCTGATTAGTCCGATGGTGTACTGTTCAGCCCAAGTGGGACTTTAACTCAGAGTAGTAGAGCCAGGGGCCTTCCCCACTGAGTTAGCTTTTATTTCTAATCACAATACAACTGGATTTGGGTGTTCTACCCTCAGCTCCTAATTATGTCATCCCTCTCCAGCAGTGAAATTGCTGGGTTTTGTGACCAGCCCTTCTCCAGCATCACTGTAACACTGGCCCTGATTAAAAGGAGGCAAAGGGGATTACTGCACATATTGGAGCAATTTGGGGCAAAAATACTATAGACTTCCACAATTTTTATCCTAATTTTAGTGGTTCTCCATGAATGAATGTTTTTCTCCCTTTGACTTGCTGCTTGTGTTTCATTTATGAGGGCACTGAAATCATTGTTTTGGACTTTAATTTTCTTCCAATTTTAGATTTGTTTTTTTTGAGATACAGGATTTGACTATCTCTTCATTCCACCATGTCCATATCATCATTTTTGGTTAGGTTTTTTTGTACCTTTTCTTGTGTTTCTTCCTCTACTTTAGAGCGGTTCCTTCACTAGGTCCTGACTTGCATTGTTTCTGATGGAGAGTCTGCCGTAATTCTTACCTATTCTTCTGTATAAGATATGCCACTTTTCTCTGGCTACGTGCAAGTTTACATGTGGTGTTGATTTTCAGTAGTTTGCATATGATGCAAATTGGTGTATTTTATCCTCTTTGGTGTTATCTGAATTTTTTCCATTTGTACTTTGCTGTCGTTCATTCATTTGGGGGACCTAGTCACTATCATGCCCCGCTTCTTCAGTATTCAAATTACAGCTATGTTAGACTATTTAAAATTGGTTCACTACCCTACATCCTCAGCCCTACTTTTTTTTCCCCCATTCTCTTTTAAGCTTTGTTTTTTCCTCCTGGTAATAGTTTGAGTTCAACCGATTCTACATTTAGTTGTGTTGAAACTAACAATGAGATTAATGATGGCATTTCTACATACTGACTGTTCTTTCAAGTATTTCCATTTGAGACCTCTTTATAGTTGTCATATTTCTCCTGAAATTCCTCACCTATTCAAGTATATTGTCCATCTTTCCTATTAGAGCTTTTAACATATTAATCCCCTATTTTAAATTCTCTACCTGATAGTTCCAACAACTGGGTAACATCTGATTCTATTTTCTTGACTGCTTTATGCTCTTGACAAGGTGTCTCTCTCACCTTGCTACTTTATGTGTCACTTAACTTTGCTGGAAAGCTTTCCAGCCTCTTGGAAGGATGGTAGACACTGAGGTAAGTATTATGGATTCCCAGTGATGGGATGTCTTTTATTTTTCTGGTGTTCCAATGTGGAGGGGTATAGTTAGTCTAGACAGGACTTGAGCAGGGTTTGGCTTTTGCTGGGCTGAAATGTATCATCAGGCTTAACACTTAACAGACTTAAAACTCCTCCAGTCATAACCTGTGGTCAGAGTGAGTGGTAGCTGTTTGTGGGAGAAGTATCCTCAATATCTGCTCAAGAATCAGGTTCATCTCTCCTTCCAGCTTCATGTCAGGGTGACTCTTTATGTTCTCTCTTCTCCCCTCCAAGGACATTGAAGTTTCCTTGCTACTCAGTGCTATGCTGGGTAGCCTGATGGTAGGGTGGGTGGGTATTGCTCTCAGGATTAGGCAAGAGCTGTGTCTCTGGGTCTCATGGGCCATTTCTATTTATCTGTACCTCTGTCTTAAGTAGGGGGCCTCTAATAATTTGGATCAGTTTGCTTGCTTGTCCCTACTCCATGGCTAGTATTTATTTTTATGTCCTCTTCTTCCCACTGTGATGAGTCTTAATCTGAGTTTGGCGGCAACAGAGTTTCCTGCTCTTTGATCAGAAAATTAAGTCTTTTGTTCTTTACCTCAATCTACTACATATTAGTAATATCCACCAGTTATGACAATCAAAAAAGTCTCCAGACATTATCAGAGTTGGAGGCAAAGTTGCTCCTTGTTTAGAACTACTCCCTGACTCTCTTTTTTTCTGGGCACTTTGGAGGTCCACGGATAAGAGCCTGTGCACACAGCTGGGCACATTCCCCTTGTGTTGGAAGAGGCCATAAGGTCTCCACTCAGATCATTGTGTTTTGTATCACTGTGACAAAACACCTGAGAGAATTTGCTTAAAAGGAGAAATGGTCTTAGAAGTTTCCATCCATGGCCGACTGGCCCTATTGCTTTGGGCCCGCAACAAGGGAATATGTTATGGCAGGAGTGTATGTTGGAGGAATCTTCCCAACTCACAGAAGCTGGGGCTTGGAGGCAAAGAGACAGAGGATGGGGCTGGAGTCCAACATCCCCATTCAAGGGCATGTCCCCAGTGACCTAATTTCCTTCCACAAGGTCCCACATTCTAAAGGTTTCTCCCTTTTCCAGTGGTGCCACAGGCTGTCCACCAAACCTTTTGGGGACATTTATCTAAACCATAGAAGTCATATTCAGTCTTTAGAAATATGTTAACAGTTTTGGACTGAATTCTGCCTGGCTTATCAGGGGTCTTATATCTATTTGCTCCAATAGCAGGAGCTTGCATTCTGTCAATCCTAGGAGGCATGTAAATTTCTCCAGGTTTTGGGTGAATTGTTCTCCCCATGACATCAGGTCTCTGACCAGAGTTTCACAGCAGTTGTGAATATGCAGACTATTGAGGATATTTTTTTTGGTCTGTCTTTGAAAACCAATGCAGTTTCCAGCATTCTATACCCTAAGTGGAATCTGGAAGTCTGACATAGACAACTTGCAAATTTTTCCAACTATCCTGTGGAGCAATTGGAGACTATCAGAGCTTCCCCACAGGTAGATTTTAACCAATGCCTTCTATCCACATATACATGTTCATTCCTTACTCTGTTCTATGCACAGTGAGACCATATTAGTGATCACTTTCTATTTATCTTATTCCCCTTTTAATTCATTCCCTCCAAAAGGATTTAGATGTTAGTACAAAGAACTACCAGGCACAATGGGGGAGAAGTATGTTGGAGAGCTGTGTTATGGTGGGTACCAGGCCTCCCCTCACCTCTTTTACCAAAGTTTCAAATTCAGATGCCTGGAGAGGCCAGGAAATAAATAGAAATAAAATGTGCTGGATCTGTTTGCTCTTATTTTCACCTGTAGTCTGCTTTTGATGGTAGCAGGAATGGAGAGAAATCTTTCTTTATAAGAAATACAGGACTGCGTGCAGAATGATCTGTGAGTATTCTCTCTCGCTCTCCCTCTCTCTCTGCCTAAGGACTAGGCATATCTATATCTATATCTCTACATATCTTTATTTATCGATCTATAGAATATAAATGGGGTCTATAGAATATAAATGGGGTTATGCATTGTGACTATTATACACTATTGTCTTAAAGTTGCCTATTAAAGTTCTCCGTCTGTCCCAAGATCATTGCATTCAACACTAGATATTCATCAAGCATGCACTACTTTCCAGGTTCTTTTCTAGGCTCCCAGGATGCAGCAGAGAATAGGACAAGCCCTTTAATTTTGGTTTGTGATCTGCAGTAGGGAGGGTGGGAACTGTTGGCCTGGAGAATACGGCTTACAAAGCATGCTGCTGCCACTTACCCTCAGCCGATCATTGTCAACCACAGAAGGGGTGACTCCATGTTGGCAAAGTTCTCCATTTTCCAAGAGGAGCCAGTGGTCAGATTTTTTACTTTAAATTTCAGTTTTTCTTATTTTTAAATACTGGTTCAACTTTTAAAAATTATCGCTATGGAGGTTAAACGAAACATGTTGGCAAACAGACTATGGCTTACAACTTCTGTCTAACACCACCTTTGCCCTTGCTGGTCTGCCTGAAAAGAGGAGAAATGCAGGGGAGTGACAGCTGTAGCCATGCTAATTCCCTTCTTTGGAAGCAGTGAACCAGTCATCAGATGTGGCCATCCCAAGGCTTGATCTGCAATACAGGTTAACAATTTTGGGGAAAGCCATTTAAAAAAAAAAATCAGCCTTCAATCTGAATCAGCAGCTTATCACTAACCTGGAATCAACAGGCTGTGACAAGTTATATTACAATTATCCACCTGCTAGCAAGTTTGAGACAGGCTTTTGAAAAAAAAAAAAAAAAGATCCCTATTGTCATCCAGTCACATTCCAAAGGACATGGTACCCTGTGGTCCAAATTTGTGGTTACAATGAATTTTGTATTGGTGCTCATTAGTTTATTAAGTTCAGTGTTCCTGAAAAGGTCCTAACTTTTAATATTTTTTAAAATTTATACTGTTTATAACTTATTTCCCACGCCCCGCTCTCCATTCCTCCCCAAAAATAGAAAGCTAGTTTGGGCTTTCTTGACACTGCAGGTTGCATAGTTTAGTAAATGCATTTTTTCTTACCTGCTCCATATTTTAATCATCCTTTTTCACTTTGGGGGTCAGTTGTGCAGTGATAGATTTGTTGAGAGCTTGGTGGCTATTGAAATGGTTACTTGCTGACAATACATTGTCCCTTGAACTGGTCATTTCTCCTTGCCACTCTTTACCCTTAACGTTTCTCCCATCTGTCTTTTCCCATTTCACTCCTGATTCACCCTTTCCTCAAAGTTCACTGAAGACCTATGCACCCATTCCCCAGGGCCTCTGATCCAGCTCCTCTGGCCTCTGGATCTCAGCCTCACATTGACTTTTTCCATTCAGTTTGCCAGAGCTCTTAGCTTAGAGGCCGTTTTCTACCTTTTAATCATCCCTTTTCACTTTTGGGGTCTTCAAATTAAGCTCCCAGGCATTGCACTGGGGATACACTTCACATGTCAGTCTTTTCATTAGAGCCAACACCTGCCCAAATCTTTATGCCCTCAAGCCTGGCCATGTATTTACAGGGTTTCTTCTGGCTCAAAGTGGGTCATTTGTTCCTCATTACCCCTATTCTGATGGATGCCCCTGAATTGTTGGGGATATGACTACAACCCCCAAATTCTATTCATAGAAACTTGAAGACTGAGAGTCTTTATTGTAGATATTGCCTGATCTAAGCTTTCTGAGTGAGATTCCCAAGCAGGGAGGCACCCTGGGCCACACCCACTGTTCCTGAGACAGGGGAAGACACAGCTTCACATCTTCTCCAATAACAACTGCATTTGAGTGTGCGCTGCTGGTTTCTGTCAGGCCACTTCTAGATTCAGCTACATATTTTGTATGATAAAACAAGAGATTTTGACTTTGATTTCTTTTTTTTTACAATTATACTGAGTCTTACTGGACTGAAATTACATTCTGAATATTTTGGCAGACAGATGTTTAAAGGAAGGGAAGTGACCTGCCTTATTTGAAAGTCTTCTGAGCATGCTCTTGATGTTAATTGAGATAACCTGTGTGGGCTTTTTGACTCACATGCTTTGGATCCTGTGTTTGCAAAATGAATTTATGATAACAATGACATGAATAACTTTAAAACTGGAAAATCTTCCAAAAGTCAAATATTAACTGTCCTGTTCACACCAAATCAAGGAAGTAAAACTGATTTCTATTCTGTGCCTTTTCCAAAATATATACTTTTGAATTACTCCTCAGTCACCATACTATGGGGAAAAAAAAACACAAAAAAACAAGCAAGTCAAATTTCAGCAGATTGGCTAAAATTTTCTCTTTTTGATGTCAATTTGTTTTTGGCTAAATAATTTTACATGTATTTTCCTTATTTTGGAATTAATCACTTACCAGAGTCTTTGACTCACATGTTACTCTTACATAAAAATAAATCTTAAAAAATTAGCACTAGAAGGACTCTTTCATTTTTTAATATTGATAGCTATATAAGGGGTCACACACCTTGTGTAGTGACTTTTAAAAACTATAATTAATAGTTCTGAGTTAAAAGAAGTGTCACATGTACCATTCAGACATGATGTGCTTTGTTTTACTGCCAAATACTAATAATCATTTCAAAAGGGGAGATTCCAAATTTACAAGACTCCTTTGGTGAATGTTTATAATAATTTAATAAACATTAAGACCATCATGCATTTAAAAAATTTCCTGTTTATTCTAACCATCCAGCTCCTGACTGTAGTTTAGTCAATATTTCCATCTGTTGAAATAATATCAAATGGAATAGCTTGCAGATTGAGCTTGATAATTTATTGCATGACTCTAAGGAGTTTTAAGAGTGTTTAAAAACCCATTTCTTGCCATTAAGATTTTTAGATTCCATATCTTTGCTGCAAAATGTTTGCAGGGTTTAATCTCCTTGGCCCCTAAGTACACATATTTATCACTGATGTGATCAGATATCATGTATTTATGACAGTTTCAAAACTGGAACATAATTTTTAAAAGATCAACACAGGACAGCGGCCAGCAGTAACAACTTGGCTTCCTAACTTCTATGCAGTCTGAATTTGTCACCTTTGAGGCCTAAGAAAGGAAATTTTGTTTATGTAAAATGTCTGCATATTTCCTAGATGTTGCATTTGTGAAAGGTTTTGAAACTTTATTGATTCCATTTTTTTTTTTTAAGGATCTGGCTGAACAAAAACAGCAACACCGGTAAAAGGAAGACACCATATTAAATCCCATTGACTTGGTATTCAGACTTTTCGAGACCTTACGCAGTATTGTAGTTCTCCAACCCCAAATTGCTCCATAGATCTTACGATGGGGCAAATTTATTCTGGTGTATTATTTTTCTTTTTCAGGGGACCTCGATTTAAATCTGCACATTGCCAAGGGCAAGGAGCCAAGAACATGGATAGAGAGGTAAGATCGATGTCACCGCAGCCCCCTCTTTGATATTTCCCTTTAAAAACAGCCCTTTAAGCTTTATTTTTCATAATATTATCCATGGATGGAAAGAGTAAGAAGTGGGTAGAAATTTAGCCTCCTTGGTAGCACTCACGAGTAAAGAGGATGATTAATGAGTGTGGCCAAGGACGCAGTAGCACAAGAGAGTCTGTGGAAGTTAAACAAAAGTGCCTTCAGAATTTCCAAGGATTCCCATGATCCATAGTAGGACCTCACTTTTTCTATTTTTGATTAGATTTATAAACACAGCACCACATATTTTCATGCGGCTTATCGCCCAGGGGCAGAATTAGATTGACTGCACTGAAACTGTGAGGCTTGTGAGTTTTGGGCAAGGGCTAGAGCGAAATAAGTAGTGTAATTGTTTTTGCGGAGTGAACGTGGGACCTCCTCTGTTCTGAATTACACATGGCTCAACCCTTTGACCTAACCAGCCTCCGCGGTGGCTGGCAGAAGTCCTAAAGCTGCATGGAAAGGGTCATCGCTGCGCGAGCTGGAACGTTATCTGTCAGGCGAGATGTGGGCCAGCAACTCTATTCAATTACTCTCATTACTGGTGAGGCACAGTTGCGACCACCTCCACTCCATTTAACCCGTCATCCTCTCAGTTATTATTTTACCAGAAGGTGCCAAGCAGGGGGGAGTTTTGGAATGCAGACGCAGCATGGATTCTTCATGAAGAGACGGTGTTCATCATAGTTGCTCATTTTATTTTTGTTTATTAAATTTCGGATCCTCCTCTGGAAGGTCGTGTTTAAATAGTCAAAGGTTACTATGGTAATTTTTGTTTTGAATATATAAGGTTTGGGAAAATAAGTCATGATCAAACCTCTTTCGTTTTAATGAGTTTTATTTAAATTGTTTTTTTTTTTTTTTTTTTTTTTTTTGGTGTGTGTGTGTGTGTGGGGGGGTGATGCAGAATTGAACACAGGGCCTTATGCATGCAACTCTACCAACTGAGCTATATTCCCAGCCCAATAATTTAAATTGTTTTTAAATAGATGGTAACCCATGGATGTAATTCCTTGAAGTAATGAAAGCTAAGACAGATGCAGAGAATACTTTTGGGGGAAAAAGGTAGGAGAGAATTGCAGGTGCTGACATTTTTTGCAGAGGTGGAGAACTCATTCTGTAATTCAGAACGGTGAGTTGGATAAATATATATCTCTCTAGCTGTAATTTTGTAGTCATGTACTTGAATATTTGTTTTGACCTCAGTAACTTATAGTTTTGAAGGCAACTTAAGCAGAGAACTTGGGGTGTCCATTCAGGCACTTGACATGCAAAACAGGTCCTGTTTCTGATCCTCTTCTATGATATGTCAAGAGCTTTGTAAAGTTTTGAACAACCAACAAAAAAAAAAGGAAAAAAATAAAAAATAAAAACTTTTTATTTGTTTCGTCATCAATTTTACAAGTTAAAGGCCTCAATAGGTGTGTTTTGCTTAGTAAAACTTGGAAATAATTTAGCATTTAAATTTTTTCTTTCCCATCTGAGGCATTCAGGCTGAATATTAATCCAGTTTTTTTGTCCATGACATTTAAACATTTCTTCAAAGTGTACACAGCTTCATATATTTTTTTTAAACAGTATTTTGTTTTACTCCAGGGACTCTAAAACATGAAAATAGGGATCAGCTACAAAAGAATCAAAAACGTTAAAATATCCTACAAGCCTTCCCGCCCCCCCCCACCCCCCAGAACAGCATCCAGAGCCCTCCCCAGTCTTCTTCTCATTAGCAGCAAAGGGTTTGCTCTCCATGTAATGTGACATGCAATGCTTGGAGCCGGCAGGTGCAAATTGCAAGCTGTTTCACTTTGGCCGTTATCCCTTAAATCGACAAAGTCATAGACTGGGAGAACAAAAAAAAAGGTTCCAGCCCAAGATGCATAAATGAAAGTCTGAACAGGGACACACCAGCTGGCTAGGAGCATTCAGTGCAGTGAATACTAAACATGACCTTTATGCTTCTTGCTGGGGCAAGGGGCTTCCGCACTCTTACAACTGACATGATGCTCTCAGAGAAGCCTCTCCTGTTTATTGTAAAGGCGACACTGTGGCCGAGGTAGATGAGAACCGAAGCCAACCTACCTGTTCCTGTTTGCCATCGCTACCCTCCTCCGAGCGATTCAGGCATGATTAGCTTCCTGGAGTTGGACCAGATTGACAGTATTTCTATCCATGTCATTTTTGGCTGATCCAAGCAAAGCCCCAGAGCAGTGAAATAACAAAACGATCACCCCCACCCCCACCTCCCCCACCAGATGAATCTGCTGAGCTAGTCTGCCTAGGAAAAAAAAAAAAAAAAAGCAGTTGTTCATATTAGGAACACCTAACTTCATTTCACAGAAGAGACGTGGCACGCCAGGATGTGTAGGAATCTAAGGTATGCATTTCCATAAAGGGATTCTAACTCTGTCATTCCGAAGTTGCTTCTCTTTGTGACTTCCCAGTAGGCACTGGAACTGTTGTCTGCAAGGAAGAACTTTAACTTGAGCTCTGAGGCCACTGACTAGGTCTGACTGTGGGATCTGCACATGCAGCGGAGGGTAGGGAGACAGCCAGAGCTGCCCTTGTTTACAGCTGGACAGAAGAAAACAGCGAGACGCAAATGAGGGCTGACGTTTTCATGAAGCACAATTGGTTGATCCCAGATGCAATCTGACTGCCCTGAACTGAGCGATGATCCGTACAGTATGCAGAATTCACTTTCTTGCTGGTCGGTGCCCACCAGCCTTGGAGGAACCTCCCTGCGCCCCTCAGCCACAGCTTTGAGTGCAACCAGAGCTGAACAGCAGCACCTTGGGACCCGATTCTTTCTGACAACAATCACATTCTTTTAAAAACTTCATGGGTTTGGGTTGTCACTGGTTATAAATGAGTTTGGTTGTTGTTCCTCTTTGCTACTCTGTCATAGATTTCCTTTTCAAGTTGAAAGTGTCCGCCTCTGAAGCTATTTGTGACTTTTTTAATAAAAAGGAAAATATCTTCGGAAGCACTTTCACTTCTTAAAAATTTCAGGCATTTTTTTTTCTCTGTTCAAAGGCTTGCATTTTAATAACCTCCCCCCAATTTTTTTTCAAGCTGATTTATCACTCTTTAAAGCACACTTACGAAAGAAATGGGTTACTTTTCAGTTATGCAAGATGAATAGGTTTTGGAGATGGCTGTACGGCATTGTACAGATATTCTGCACTACAATTCGTCTCTTAAAAATCTAAAGGGCAGGTCTAATGTTATCTTTTGGCACCACAATAATAATAAAAAAGCCTTAAAAATATGCTACCAGAAACTGCTCACTTTGATTTGATTTAGCCAGTTACTTTGCATTATTATATCAACTAAATAGAAACATAAGGAAAAGAGCCAGAGGCAGATATATAGTAGATTTAGTTCAGATT